>NC_142090.1:50187402-50540527 GCF_054644295.1 Miniopterus natalensis | reverse complement strand
AGATAGATAGATAGATAGATGATAGACAGATAGATAGATGATAGATAGATGATAGATGATAGATTAGATAGATGATAGATAGATGATAGATAGATAGATAGATAGATGATAGATAGATAGATAGATGATATAGATGATAGATAGATGATAGATAGATAGATAGATAGATAGATAGATGATATAGATGATAGATAGATAGATATAGATAGATAGATAGATAGATAGATATATGATAGATAGATAGATGATAGATAGATAGATAGATAGATGATAGATAGATAGATAGATAGATAGATAGATAGATGATAGATAGATAGATAGATAGATAGATAGATAGATAGATAGATAGATAGATGATAGATAGATAGATAGATAGATGATAGATGATAGATAGATAGATAGATGATAGATGATAGATAGATAGATGATAGATAGATAGATAGATGATAGATAGATAGATAGATAGATAGATAGATAGATAGATAGATAGATAGATGATAGATAGATAGATAGATGATAGATGATAGATAGATAGATAGATGATAGATAGATGATAGATAGATAGATAGATGATAGATAGATAGATGATAGATAGATAGATAGATAGATGATAGATAGATGATAGATAGATGATAGATAGATAGATAGATAGATAGATAGATAGATAGATAGATAGATAGATAGATAGATAGATGATAGATATAGATAGATGATAGATAGATAGATGATAGATAGATAGATAGATAGATAGATAGATAGATAGATAGATAGATGATAGATAGATAGATAGATGATAGATAGATAGATAGATAGATGATAGATGATAGATAGATAGATAGATGATAGATGATAGATAGATAGATGATAGATAGATAGATAGATGATAGATAGATAGATAGATAGATAGATGATAGATAGATAGATGATAGATGATAGATAGATAGATAGATGATAGATAGATGATAGATAGATAGATAGATGATAGATAGATAGATGATAGATAGATAGATAGATAGATGATAGATAGATAGATAGATAGATAGATAGATAGATAGATAGATAGATAGATGATAGATATAGATAGATGATAGATAGATAGATAGATGATAGATAGATAGATAGATGATAGATAGATAGATAGATAGATAGATAGATATAGATAGATAGATAGATAGATAGATAGATAGATAGATAGATAGATAGATAGATAGATAGATAGATGATAGATGATAGATAGATAGATAGATGATAGATGATAGATAGATAGATGATAGATAGATAGATAGATGATAGATAGATAGATAGATAGATAGATGATAGATAGATAGATGATAGATGATAGATAGATAGATAGATGATAGATAGATGATAGATAGATAGATAGATGATAGATAGATAGATGATAGATAGATAGATAGATAGATGATAGGTAGATAGGTAGATGATAGATAGATGATAGATAGATAGATAGATAGATAGATATAGATGATAGATAGATATAGATAGATAGATGATGATAGATGATAGATAGATAGATATAGATGATAGATAGATATAGATAGATAGGTGATGATAGATAGATGATAGATAGATGATAGATGATGATAGATAGATGATAGATAGGTGATAGATAGATAGATAGATAGATAGATAGATAGATAGATAGATAGATAGATATAGATAGATAGATAGATAGATAGATGATAGTTAGATGATAGATAGATAGATAGATAGATAGATAGATAGATAGATAGATAGATGATAGATAGATAGATAGATAGATAGATAGATAGATAGATAGATAGATAGATAGATAGATAGATAGATGATAGATAGATAATAGGTAGATGATAGATAGATAGATAGATGATAGATGATAGATAGATAGGTGATAAGTAGTCAGACAGGAGAATATAGACTCAATATATCATTTTTTTAATCCTCTGCTCAAATTCTCAGGGTATTTAGTAGGCTAACATGTATATGAATCTCTGAGGGTGGTGGGAGAAATGGTCTATAGCAGTTCCCAAACTCCATGTTCATATGGCATATCATGAAAAGTTGTTTCTTAGATCATGCATTGAGAAATAATGTACAGGAAATAATATATAATTGAAATTAAAATAAAAACAATAAATTTAAGTATAATATCATGACTTAACTTATACAGATACTAGTGAATAGTCTAATATCTTAGATATATACTGTTAGTACTAATATATTTTAAAAATATATCTATTACAGTATTCTGGAGATTAACTTCAGAGATTTTTCTCTTGTAATTATTTAAACTAAAACTTGCAAAAGAAATGCTTTGGTTAGAAGACTCAGTGTTGTTAAGATTTAGTTGCACTCAACTTGATTTATAGATTTAATGCAACCCCAATCAAAATCCCACAAAGTTATTTTATGGACATCAATAAAGTGATTTTAAAGTTTATATGGAGAGGAAAAACCTTAGAATAGCCAACACAATATTGAAGGAGAGTAATAAAGTTGAAGGACTGACAGTACCTGATGCCAAGATTTACTATAAAGCCATAGTAAACAAGAGGGTGTTGTAGTGATGAAAGAATAGATAAATTGATCAATGAAACAGAATAGCGCTCTCAGGAATAGATCCACATAAATATGTGAATTGGTCTTTGATAATGGAGCAAATATATTCCTTTCAACAAATGGTGCTGAAATAACTGGACACATGCATGCAAAAAAGTAAATCTAGACAGAGACATTACAGTTTTCATGAAAATTAACTCAAAATAGATCACAGATCTAAATGTAAAGTGCTAAAAATAAGTGAGCTTTGAATGTATATTACTAAGTGATAGAAGCAAACCTGAAAAAGCTACATACTATATAATTCCAACTATATGACTTGTAGAAAGGGCAAAACTATAGGTGTAGAAAAATTATCAGTGGTTTTCAAAGATTATGGAAGAAGGAGGAATGAATAGGCAGAATACAGAGGATTTTTAGGGCAGGAAAAGTATTCTGTATGATATTATAAGAGTGGATGCTTATAATCATAATTTGTCCAAACTCATAGAATATGCAACACCAAGAGCAAATTATAATGTAAACTATGGACTTAGGGTGATAATTATGTGTTGATGTAGGTGCATCAGCTGTTACAACAAACCACGATTGCACCTGATGCTGACAGGGAGGGAGGTTTTGTGTGTGCTGATGCAGGAGTTATAAGGGAAATCTCTGTACTTTGTATTCAATTTTGTTATAAACCTAAACTGCTCTAAAACATAGTTTATTAGTTATTTTTTAAATTCCTCACAGATCAAAGGGTGACTTACTTCCAAATAATAGTTGTTGTAGCAATTGTTTTATTTTTTTAAACTTAGCTGTTTTGTTTTTCCTGAAAGAGTGAGAAAAATACAAATATAGCATAAGTGTTGTGAGGATTTATGGTCTATAACAGAAAAATTAACCTATGCTCTTTGTAAATATGTGAGAAAGAAGTCACATTTGGACCCAGCATTTATGTCATTTGTAAGTATTTATTTATTTGGGTTTTTATGTTTAACTTTCATAGGGTCACCAGTATGCTGGAGACAGCTCTGGCTTGCAGGAGCCCATGGTTAGTGTCTCTCCCCTACTTTCCATTGAATAACGTCTTCTCTGCAGTTTGAAATTAGTTATGTCAGGAGTATTTTCAAAGTATTTACACCATGGAATTTGGCAATCTCTACAAATCAGAGGTTTTTTTTCCCTTTAGACAAGAGTGTTAGGGTTCAGTTTTAAATAGCAGCCTGCCAGTCTGCGGGTTCTCTGAGGCTTCAGAATGACCAGATCTTTCTTCTCATTCTATACCAAATGTGTGCACAGGGCCTGTCTCATTATTTGGGCTCAAAAAATATAGATTAAATTGAGGATGTCATTTTGAAATTGATTTGCAGTGATATTTAGAATGAAATCCATTGAAAGCATTCAGTCACCATAGGTAGAAATGTAGTGATAAAATAAGGCTGAAAGGAATTTGGTAGAGCATCTCTCTTAGATAGAGAGAGAAAAAAAGAATGCATTTTAAAAGGGGAAGTAAAATGAAAACTCAATATTGTATATTGTATTGGAAGGTAGAGATATAAAAAGAAATTGAGCTCTGGCTAGTTTGTCTCAGATGTTTGCAGACCAAAGGGTCACGGGTTTGATTCCCGGTCAAGGGCTCTTACCTTGGCTGCAGATTCGATCCCGGCCTGGCTGGTACAAGTGTGGGAGACAACCAATCGATATATTTTGTTTTTTTTCTCTCTCTTCCCCCCCCCCCCATCCCTCTTTTCCTCCCTTTCACTCTCTCTAAAAATCAATGGAAAAAATATCCTCGGGTGAAGATTAAAAAAAAAATAAAAGAAAATCAAGAGTTTTACATGCTGAAGACAAAGTGAATCAAAGTCTTCATTTTTAGAACAGTTGTTAAGCAAAAATCTGAAAAGCAGGAAATTAATGAGTCAGTTGAAGTATAGAAATAGGGGGAAAAGTGGGGGAGTGAGAAAGAGCACTTTTCCCTTTGGGAGAGCTGACAGGATTTCAGGGATCTGTCTACTCCTTCAGGCAGGCACCTTGTTTCCTTGCTGAAACTGCTTCTGTGAGCTCTATGTGCCTAACGTGTTAAATAAGAGTGAGGGACTAGAAAATCATTTCTTGCTTAAAAAATCAAATGACTTGTTCTTCGAAAATAATTAGGGTAAGGGAGAAAGAAAAAGATGACACTTAAGAGAGTAACAATTATTATTTTCTTGAGTCTAAGAAAATATACTGACTGTGTTGGTGGACAGAAAGAAAAAGATCCACGGTAGAGAGAGGCTAGAGTGACTATTTAAATGGGGAAAGATATTTGTAGACGAGAATGGGAAAGGGAATAGAAGCAGAGGTCTTAGGGCTGCAAAGAAATGAAAGCAAACAGTATTCCTCAGGAAATAATAACAATAGCTAACATTTATTAAGGATAATACAGGCGCTATTTTAAAGGCTTTGTATATAATGCATCTTTTAATTCTCACAAAAATCTAAAATGTAGGAATTTTTTATTTTTATTTAATAAGTAAGAAAAAGAGATTTCTTGCCCACGAACCTGCCATGGAGATAGGATTTGAACGTAGATTCCTGACTCAGATTGTGTGTGCTGGTAGGCGGGAAGGAGCCTGTGACTGGAGCCCTTTCAGCCACTTACTGGGCTGCCCGCTGCTTCCTTACTCATCAAATAGTTACAATGTTTTCTTTCTCATCTAACTTCTAGGGCTATTGTGAAGCTTCCTTGAGAAATTATACTTTATAAAAGGTAAATTACGATAGATACACATCATATTTCATAAAAAATGGACAAAGGGGCATAGAAATTTTAGTTTAGAAGATAGAAATTAAGTGACTTAATCTTGAATACCCTTGATCACTTCATTAATGTGGACACAGTCATATCTAGAAAGAAGAGATGGATAGTATGGGAAGTTTAAGGGGCATGGAAAATATTTGGACAAGTTAATACTGGATAATCCCCAGTAGTACTATTATTTCTACACTATTTGATCATGGGAAATTTGCCAGGCCATAACAAAGGAAATTCCAGATTATGATTTAGCAGATTCTCTTATGTTGGCTTCAGTGCCATTTTGCTTTCTTCATAGCCTGTCAACATTCATACAATCTTGTAAAAGTGCGGCCTGTCAGACATACTATTGCGCTCACTATGGAAACCAAGGTTTCTCGTGGGATTCTGAACACTAATTAGGATGACAACAACATTGGATGCACATACCCTCACAAGAGCTTTTCTTTCTTTCGCTAAAAGAAGCAAATGCAGAAATACAGCCTGAGGGGTTTTGGGGTTTATTTTTGTTATTTGTTTGAACCTGAATATGAGTTTGCTTCTATTTTCAGTGTTGTTGTTTAATCTAAGCTACTTTATTTTTCTTTTTACACTGCAGCAAATCTTAATAGCATGATGAAAATATGGGTGGGAACCATTATTAGCACTTTTTTGTTGTTTTGGCCCAAAGAAACTGTGTGAGAGGAAAAAAAAGACAAAGGGAAAATTATGTCTATGCCCACCCACAGCTGAAA
This sequence comes from Miniopterus natalensis, assembly GCF_054644295.1. Taxonomy (NCBI): domain Eukaryota; kingdom Metazoa; phylum Chordata; class Mammalia; order Chiroptera; family Miniopteridae; genus Miniopterus; species Miniopterus natalensis. The sequence continues at coordinate 50,534,455 of NC_142090.1, read as the reverse complement.
AACCCTCCTACATTAAAGTAATTAAAGTCCAGTCTCTGGCTTGGGGCTGTGTGTGTGTAAACCCCAGAGATAACATAAAAATGGCCTTCCGGGCATCCTCTGAGACAGAGGATGTTCGATCCTGTTCCAAGAACTCAAGAAAATTTTTTTTTCTTTTCCGAGAGAGAAAGCCAAAATACAACTTTCCTGTAAGAACTACAAATACCATATGGCAAATTGATCCCATAAACTAAGAAGAAAAACATAATAAAGGAATAACTTTTGAATTCCACTATGCCAGTTAAAGGGTAAAGTTCCATCTTTTGTCTTAATTTTAAAAAAAGACTGTATTAAAAGGGAAGACTTGACTAATAACTCAAGTACCATTTCTTGTTCCCTTAGCAAACCTTATGCAGACTGCTATCATGTTTTGTTATTTGCAAAATAGAAACCAGTTTTGAGAGAGAGAGAGATTTACTTTCATTGGCTTCCTGTATTATATGGTATTTTGGGTTAGTGTTTATATTTCCTTTCAAGAAAAGCTGTAAGATGGTAGCAAATTTACTTTAGTTGTCAGGAGTTTCCCAATGAATAGGAGCAATAGAGAGTTCTCTGTATTTGGAAAATTAGTTTTTATTGTATTTGTTTATAACTAGAGTTAAATGGTGAGATTAAAAACTGCAATTAACATAAACTTAATCTTTATATTAAATGATTTTTTTATATAGTTTTTACTATTATTTCCAAATGAAACAGGAAATGAAATAGGCCTTATCCTTTCCTTGTGGTTTATAATGTTTAAAATGTTTACTTTAGTCAGTTTAAGCATACTAACTTTTATTGTCTCTTATAGATAATTTTATTACTTCCTGGAAGATTACTTCTATTTGTGTTTTGCAATTTTTTTCTTCTTGTGCTCTTATCTTTTTGCAGGGATTTTTGTTTTTAATGAAAAGTCCATTGGCTTGTAAAATATTCCCCTAGAAGAGATTTGCCTTTTTTTCTGCTCTGCACTCTATGAATATCGTGTGTTCTGGATCAAACTCTATGTAAACCTCTTCCTTAGGATTCTGTCAGTATGAACAAAGGATGAATTTGAATGCCATACAAAACAAACACCAGGCCATAGTTTTCATTTAGTCCAGGGAACATTCTTTTTTTTAATTTCCCTTTCCAGAGCCCTGGGGGAGACACATTTTCTTGCTGTGGATGGAATGCGTGTATCTCACTTCCAATGAAATTACCAGCTTTCATGAGTTCTGATTCTATAGACTTGTGAGTTTTAACTCCTTGCCTCAGACAATCTCAAGGCTTATTCTCCAAGCTTCTTACTGTTTTGTCCATGTGCAAATCTGATGATCCTCCTTAATCTGGGCAAAACAAGTGTGCTCTCTTAGCACTCTGCTTTTCAGTTTCCTCTCCATTGGTGGCATCTATAGATTTCCCCTTCTTCCCTATAAATTCACCTCAGTAAGCTCAAATTCAGCATTTTGGTCCATTTGTAGTAAAATATGTTGCTGTCATTTTTCTGGAAATTTGAAAGGACCTTTTCATTTTTATAAAATTGACATCAGGTTTATTTAACAAACTTGGACACTCTTGTAATCCTTTGTTCATAACTATTATTATTGTTCTTCTATTGCCTGCTTTTACTAGTCATTTTTAATAATATAATTAGTACCTTCAAGCCTATCACACAAAATAATGCTCAGGATCTTGAAGATAAGTAGAACAGTGGACAAACAACAATGTGGCAGTCAAACTGAATGAGTCACAGTAATGCCCAGCCATATGCATGGATCTTAACAATATGCTATTAAATGTTCATAAGTTCCAAAAGATTATAAACGTCACTTCCCATTTCAAAAGTTAAAAACCCAACAAAACAAAGCAAGATATTATGTTAGTTTCAGGATGACGATTATCTCTGGTGATGATAGATTGGAGGCAGGTGTAAGAACAGAATGGTGAGAGTAAGGAACACTGCACAGCTAGATGTACATTGTTGTCAAAATTCTTTATAACTTAAAACAATATTATGTAAAGTACCACATTCTGTTCTACCCTTTGACTGTGAAATTCCTTTTTATTTGTATTTCCAAACAGTTTTGGAATATCTGCCATTGGTGGGATTGCAAAAGAAGTGTCTACTTCAAAGTAGGGTGGTATTCAGGTTCTTTTTACAGAAGTTTTAGCAGAAATGAGTGGCAATGATGAGACCAACTCATAGCTGTATTATTTCCTTTAAAGAAGATTCACTGGATTGGGCACACATTTCATGGTACTATAGAAAGGTAAACTGACACAATTTTTAGACAAAAATATACCTCATAGAATCTTGGTAAGTAAGGCATACACCCTTTGTGGCAATAATATGAAACTATTTTGAGAAAGACAAAGAGAAATATTAATGTGATTTCATAGAGAAAAAATAATTAATGGGAAAATATTTGTTATTCCCACTTTTTTTTTTTTCCCCAAAGAGAGGAAAAAATAATTCAATGTTTGGTGAATGACTGGGAAATTTATGATTGATAAGTGAACAAAGAGTATCCTGGAACTGATGGTAAATTAAGATATTCTTGCTACTTTCAGAATGTGCTCTCTGCCTTCTCCTTGGTCTGGGAATTTTGAAGGATAGACTAATTATTAGGTGTATTTTCAAAAATAGCAGGTTAACTTCCAATCAAGATAGGGTCATCATCTCCCTGCCACCCCTCTCTGCTAAGCCCAACTCCAAACCCTAGAAATAACATAAGGGGTAACCAAAGAGAGCTCTCAAAGGTTAAAAAAAAAAAAGAAACTTTTTTTGAACTCCAGGATTTGAGGAACAGCATAATGACAGGCATCTTATGTTTTTTTACAAACAAAGGGTGACACAGATCTCTCATTTTTTAACTCCCAGCCTAACTACAGACAGGCTCAGACAGGCTCATTCTGCCTTTGGGCGGAATGAGAATCTCTGACACCACCAGGGAAACCCAACACCACTGAAGATTGATCAGGATCTCTGCCAACAATAAGCAGCCATTGGAAATACTCTGTTATTGGTTGTATCAGCAAATGCTCATTCATTTGGCCATTTCCTTTATGTGATCTCTGGTTTTGACTTATAGGTGAACGATCTCACTCTGAGGGAGCCCTGGAGTGAAAACTAAGGATGCTTTCTTTCAAAGAGAATTTATTTTTTGCCTCCACTTTGAGAAAGGACTCACTACCCATTAAAAGCCAATATAATCTTCATGCAGCCTGGCTTAATACAAGTTATTTTAGGTTCACCTCTTTTAGATTTAAGCCTTAGTCTCAGTATCTCAATGCTGATGTGATCACTGGTCAGCTTTAACATTTATTCACAAATCTGAGTTCCAACTTCTCTTTCTCTCTTTATCATAAAATATTAATCCTGTAGAGACCATGAATGTTTTAATCATCATATTTTATTTAGAATTTATTTATTTGTAGCAACACACCTTCAGAACAATTGGTCTCATTATCTCACAAAGCAATATTCTCAGTAGACTTTTGATTACTTAAACTAAATTAATATATACTGGTGGTTCTGCAAGAGCTCATTGGCTGAGAATTACTAGTATACACAGTCAAGGCACTGAAGAATATTTTAGGGTAAAAAATTATGCATTTTGATTAAACATTTTTAAGAATTATCTACAACTGTCCTTAACTTTAACTTTATGTGCATCATGTTTTTTCCTAAAATTTCATTTGAGATTTTTAAAGGTCATTTTAAAATATATTGATGTTAAACTTGATGAAATATTTTAATGCATGTTTCAGATAATTTTTTAATAGCTACCTAAATACTTTGCCATGTAGTTAAAAAATTTTGGTTTGTGTTAAATTTAGTAAGAATTAAAAACCAAATTCAGGTGCATACATTTATGAGAATAATAAATCATTCACTTTAGGACTCTATTGAAACTTTATTTTAAATAAAAGATGTCATATGAATAGTAGTACTGCTAATATAGCTTTTCTTGATCTAGATTATTGTCAAATATTTAATCTTGACTTGTATCCATATAATGAGATATTTCAATGCATGTTCCAGAAAATTCTTTTTAGTACTTAGAAAAGAATTTTTACAAGTAGTAAATTATGTAATCCATTACATAGCACTAGAAAAAAATAAAGCCAGAAAGCACTTACTGATTATAGTTTATATTGAAAATTGTATTACTTGATAATAGACAAATACAGTGAACATAAACAATAAATGAAAAACACATACCCTTAAACCTAAAATCTAATTGAAGAAGGGAAAAATCTTGGGAATTTGTAATTATGTTTTAAAACTAGAACCCTATTGTGATGACTTAGAATATTCTATCAAATCTTCAATTATGTGTTCTAGGATTTATTTAACAATTTTATGAATCATGGTCTCTTACATTGTGCACATCACAATCCCATGAGTAGCTTGTTCAAAGTAGACATTCTTGGAACTCAGCACAGACTTATAATGAAATCAGGATCTCTGGAGATAGAAACTGAGTATCTTTAATTTTTAATATTTTCAGGTAATTCCAAAATAAACAATTTGAGAACTCCAAACTAAATGACTTCCAATTTAATTCTCACATTCAAATTCTATGATATAATTTGGATCCTGCATTAACCAACAATTAATTTATACTGATTTTTAATAAGTCAAAATCAAGTTACAGCTATGGAAAATATTAATCTAACCATTCACAATGGCAAAAAAAGAAGAAAAAGAAAAAAATATATTTTTCTCTGGCCTATGATGAATTTCCTTCACTACTTCCTGTAAAAATTCCTTTCTAAATATTATCTCCCTGTCTTCTGAAAGCCTATAACAATCCCTCATGATTTTACATACTTATTTTCTGTAGCTTTAATACAACAACATTGTATTTCCTAGCTAAGAATGTTAGCTTCTTGGGATTAGGCACTAATGCCATATATTATTTTTATACAATTTCTAGAACAATATTAAGTATATAAAGGTAATTTTACTAGACAATCTTATGATTGTTTATCTAATTTACATACATACAATATAGAAATTACATTTAATTTTTTTTTTTTTTTTTGGAGAAGAGCTGACTACTTTAAACAAACAAACAAAATTACACAATTATTGTTCAGTTTAGGAGCTTGAGAATTAGTTGGTTTGAGTTATGTAGTACACCACTCTACCCCAGATGGTTTCTGGTATCTCCTTCCTCTATCCAAATCCTGGTTTATGTCCTGTCCCTGAGATACAGCTACCCTCACATCCAGCTATAGTAAGTGTAATGTTGTTCTCTGATTGTTTTGAGAAATAAGAGAAAGCCCTTTTTCTGCTTTTCCACAAAAACATCTCCTCTACTCAACTGTCCCATGTCTTTAAAATACAGGTTAGTGTTTCAAGATTCTTAGGACATATTCCTAGAAGTGGGATCACTGGGTCAAAATGCAGCTTCATTTTTAATTTTTAAGAAACCTCCATACTGTTTTCCATAGTGGTTGCACAAGTCTGCATTCCCACCAGCAGAGTACCAACGTTCCCCTTTCTCCACACCTTCGCCAGCACTTGTCACTTGTTGGTTTGTTGATGGCAGCCATTCTGACAGGTGTGAAGTGATACTGCATAGTGGTTCTGATGATATATCCTAAGAACCCTGAAACACTAATCAGAAAGAATATATGTACCTCTATGTTAATAGCAGTACAATATACAATAGCTAAGATCTGGAAACAACCCAAGTGCCCATCAGTAGATGAGTGGATAAAAAAGCTGTGGGACATTTACACCATGGAATACTGTGCAGCTGTAAAGAAGAAGAATCTCATACCCTTTAGGACAGCATGGAGGGACCTGGAGAGTATTATGCTAAGAGAAATAAGCCAGGCAGAGAAAGACAAATATCACATGATCTCAATTATATGTGGAATCTAAAGAACATAATAAACTGATGAACAAAATAGATTCAGTGACATAGAAGCATAGAACAGACTGACAAATCTCAGAGGGAAGGTGGGGGTGGGTGTGTGGGTGGAGAGAGATTAACCAAAGAATTTATATGCATATATACATAACCCATGGACAAAGACAGTGGTGTGGTGAAGGCCTGGATGGAGAGTGGTTAGGAAGTGTAAGGGCTTAATGAGGAAAAAAGAGGACATCTGTCATATTTTCAAAAATAAAGATAAATTTAAACAAAAACAAACATAAAATAGAGATTAGAATTTAAAAGTTTTTTTTAATATTACCAGTTATTAACATATTTATATATAAAATATCTCCTTTCGGATGTTTTTTTTTTGTTTTGTTTTTTTAAAATATATCTTTATTGATTTCAGAGAGAGGAAAGAAGAGGGAGAGAGAGAGATAGAAACATCAATGATGAGAGAGTCATTGATCGGCCGCCTCCTGCACGCCCCTGACTGGTGATCAAGCCCGCAACCCGGGCATGTGCCCTGACAGGGAATCAAACCCCGATCTCCTGGATCCCAGGTCGACGCTCAACCACTGAGCCACACCCGGCCGGGCTCTCCTTTTGGATGTTTAACATGTTGATTGAATTGTTTTTTGAAATAAGGTTTTAGTATCACAAGTACAAATTTAGTGGAGGAGAAGATGTGAGTGGCTGGAAAGGGTTTGAGGAGCTATGTTCTAAAACCTCACCACTGATTTTTCTGTGCAGACCACTAATGACTCCTGATATAGATAATCTTTAAATTTCTTCTAACTTTCAAACTCAATGAAGTAATTTGGGTTTGCATTAAATGATTACATGTACTTTTGTTTGTAATAGAATGTATAATCAAATCCTAATTTTGTAGAGGATATTTTATCTGATTATTCAAAATGCTAACAGGCAACAAATATTTCTGTGAGATTGTGGCATAAATTTCTGAATTTATTACCCCCTTACTTCTTTTATAATGTGTTTTCTAGTATTATCACTATGTTTTCTAAACTTTAACTAACACGTTTTAGCAAATAGTTTTTCTCTAATTGTTTTCCAGTTCTATCTTATCAAATAGAAACATGTCAGTGAGTTTAATACTATCTCATACATTAACTTTGATTATTAAGGTTCTAGTTAAAACTAAAACATTATATCACTGTAGATAATAAAAATCGACTAGTTTAAGGAATAATTTCAACAAGAATAAAAGCAGACTAGTTTGTATTAACCAAAAATGTAAAGAATAATTTATCTCAAATAGCTAATGTATAAATGCAAAAGTGATTGTGTTGGTAATATTTGTAAGTTATCCTTCACTTCTATTTTTTATTTATTTATATTTTTAATCCTCACCAGAGGATATGTTTTTGTTGATTGTAAATTGAGAGGAAGGAAGAGAGAGAGACATCGATATGAGAGAGAAACATTGATAAGTTGCTTTCTGTATGCACCCCGACAGGGGATTGAACCTGCAATCTGAGTATGTGCTCTGATGGGGAATCGAAGCCACGACCTTTCCATGTACTGGACATTGCTCCAACCATCTGAGTCACACCAACCAAGGCTATCTTTCAGTTTTAAAGATGAATTTGTTCTTGATAGGCTTTGTGTAAAATATAATTAAATAACGTGAAATATAGTGTGATTGATTCATCAATAGAATTGATTATTTTGTGAACTGGAAAATGTACAAATCATTTTGCTTCATATGGTAAATTCAGAATTCCATTTTTTGGTGTGCAAATGCATAGGGACCAAAATGGAAACTTTAACAACTTGTTACAAACTTGCAAGTGATATAATTTTTTAAATGCTACATATAAAAGGCCTTTGCCATTCCCTAAATATCATCACTATTTATTTTATCAATCTATGAGAAGCCAGGTTTTCAAGACTTTGGATAGTATATGACCCCATTTGTCTCTCTGCAAATTCCATGAATGGTCATAAAAATAATTGGCTATCATTTAATATTAGATATTCAACGTACATCTTCTGTAAACATTTCTGTGCGACAATGTCCTGTCTACAGATACCCAAGCTCTTAATCCCTTCTTTCAGAGGAAGTTCTTAGTTTCATTATTTTATATGTACTACTCTGTGTGGATAATCAGAATCAGTGTATAGTATCCATGTTAGCATAGCATAGTAATTAAAAAATTTACTTAATTTAATTTTCATTCATTTTTAAAATTAGTTTAAAGTATCATCCCAGTATTTCTTTCAACAAATAACTTTTAAACTACTATATATTATTATATTTAAAAAGATCGGTATTGTGTAGCAACATTTTTAGTAATGCAAACTTAAACTATTAACATTAACAAAGTAGTAGCAGTGTTATCTCAATTTTCTTTTTAATTTTTTTCTTTATTTTGTTTTTGCCCGTCACCCTTTTCCTCTATCACCATTTGTCCCCTCCACCTCCACCCACTCCACTCCCCTGTCAACATCACACTGTTGTGTATGTCAGTGAGTTCTTTCTCTGTTTTTTTCTTTTTTCCTCAATCTCTCTACTGTCCCCTCACCCAGCCCCACACCCCCTGACAGCTGTCAGCCTATTCTTTCTCTATGAGTCTGTATTTTGCTTGTTAGTTCATTTTGTTCATTACATTTCACATATCAGTGAAATCATATGGTACCACAGATTTTATCCACTCATCTACAAATGGGCACTTGGTTGCTTCCAAATTATGACTACTGTAAATAACACAGCAATGAACATAAGGGTGCCTATATTCTTTCAAATTAATATTCGAGATTATTTTGGATAAATTCTCAGAAGAGGGATCACTAGGTCATAAAGCAGTTCCATTTTTAATTTTTTGAAGTAACTCCATATTTTCCACAGTAACTACACCAAGCTGCATAACCACCAATAGTGCAGGAGGGTTCCCTTTTCTCAAAATTCTCTTTTGTTGTTTGTTAATTTATTGATGACAGCCTTTCTGACAGGTGTGAGGTGATTTTAATTTGTGGTTTTAATTTGTATTTCTCTGATGACTAGTGATATTGAGCATATTTTCATATGTCTATTGGCCATCTCTATGTTCTCTTTGGAAAAATGTCTATTCAGGACCTTTGCCTATTTTTAATTCTATTGATTATGTTTTTGGTGTTCAGTTTTATAAGTTCTTTAACAATTTTGGATATTAAGACTTTATTAGATGTATCATTGGGGAATATATCCACCAGTTTAGTGAGTTGTCTTTTCATTTTGTTGATGATTTGATTTGCTGTGAAAAAACTCTTTAGTTTTATGTAGTCCCATTTGTTTATTTTATTATGTTTCCCTTGCTTAAGGAGATATACCAGAAAAAATATTGCTGCAAGAAATGTCTGAAATATTACTGCCTATGTTTTCTTCTAGGATTTCTATGATTTAGAGTCTAACCTTTAAATCTTTAATACATTTTGAGTTTATTGTGTAAGGTGTGAGAAGGTGGTCTAGTTTTATTTTTTTGCACTTATCTGTCCAATTTTCTTTACACCATTTATTGGATAGTCTTTCTTTAGCCCATTGTATGATTTTTGCATCCTCTGTCAAATATTAATTGCCTGTAAAGGCATGGGTTTATTTCTGGGCTCTGTATTCTGTTCTATATGTTTGCTTTTTATGCTAGTACTATACTGTTTCATTTTGATTACTATGGCCTTGTAGTATAGTTTAATATTAGGTAGCATTATTTCTGCAACTTTGTTCTTCTCAAAATTGCTGTTGCTATTTGGGGTCTTTGGTGGTTCCATATACATTTTTGAAAATTTGTTCTAGTTCTGTGTAATATGCCATTGGTATTTTAATAGGAATCGCACTGAATCTGTAGATTGCTTCGGGTAGTATGGACATTTTATGATGTTAATTCTTCCTATCCATGAACATGGTATATGTGTTCCACTTATTTGTATCTTCTTCAATTTTTTTCCTCAGTGTCACAGGTCTTTTACATTCTTGGTGAATTTATTCCTAGTTATTTTATTCTTTTTGAGGCAATTGTGAATGAGATTGCTTTCTTAGTTTCCATGTCTGATAGTTCATTATTGGTGTAATGTAAATGTAACTGATTTCTGGATATTTATTTTGTATCTTGTTACTTTAATGAATTCATTTATCAGTTCTAACGGTTTTTGAGTGGACTCTTTAGAGTTCTCTATATACAGTATCATGCCATCTTCAAATAATGAGTCTTACTTCTTCCTTTCCTATCTGGATGCCTTTTATTTCTTCATGTCTGATTGCTGTGGCTAAGACTTCAAGTACTATGTTGAATAAGAGTGGTGAAAGTGGACATCCCTGTCTTGTTCCTGGTCATAAAGGAACTTGTAGTTTTGCTCATTGAATATAATGATGGGTGTGGGTTTTTCATATACGTCCCTTATTACTTTGAGGCTTGTTCCTTCTATACTCGTTTGGGTGTTGGATTTTACCAAATGATATTTCTTCATTTATTTATATGATCATGAGGTTTTTATTCCTCCTTTTGTTTATGTGGTGTATCATGCTTACTGATTTGTGGATATTGTGGATATTGTGGATATTGTATCAACCGTGCATCCCTGGAATAAATCCCACTTGATCATAGTGTATGACTTTTTGTTGTTGTTGTTGTTAATCCTCACCTGAGGATATTTTTTCCATTGCTTTTCAGAGAGAGTGGAAGGGGGAGAGAAAGAGAGGGACATCGATGTGAGAGAGACACATCAATTGGTTGCTCCCTACACACACCCCAAACAGTGCTGGGAATTGAGCCTGCAACCAAAGTACATGCCCTTGGCCGGAATTGAACCCAGGACCCTTCAGTCTATGGGCCATTGCTCTAACCATGGAGTAAAACCAGCAAGGGCTGTATGATATTTTTAATGTATTGTTGGATTTTATTTCCTGATATTTTTTTGAGAATTTTAGCATCTATGTTCATTAGGAATATTGTCCTATAATTTTCTTTCTTTGTAGTATTTTTATCTGGTTTTGGAATTAGAATAAAGCTGGCTTTGTAAGTTGAGTTTGGCAATCTTCCTTCCTCCTGAATTTTTTGGAATAGTTTGAGAAAAATAGGTATTTCCTTATTGAATGTTTGGTAACATTCATCTGTGAGGCCATCCTGTCCAGGACTTTTGTTTGTTGGTAATTTTTTGTCTTACTGCTACAGTTTCACTAGTTGTAATCTATCTATTTAAATTCTCTGATTAGTCCTGATTCAGTTTTGGATGATTATATGTTTCTAGGCATTTATTCATTTTGTCCAGAGTGTCCAATATGCTGCCATATAGTTATACATAATATTTTCTTATAATCCTTTGTGTTTCTTTGGAGTCAGTTGCTACTTCTTTTTCATTTATGATTTTATTTGGGTCCTTTTTCTTTTTTTCTGGATGAGTCTGGTTAAAGGTTTGTCAGTCTTATTTATCATTTCAAAGAACAAGCTCTTGGTTTCATTGATCTTTTATATATTTTTTAGACTCTATTTTATTTATTTCTGCTCTGATCTTTATTATTTCCTACCTTCTACTAATTTGGGATTTGTTTGTTGTTCTTTTTCTGGTTGCTTTAAGTGTAAAGTTAGATTGTTTATTTGAGATTTTTCTTGTTTCTTGAGATAGGCCTATAATCCTATGAATTTCCCTCTTTGAACTGCTCTCTCTGTGTCCCAAAGATTTTGAGTTGTGTTCTCATTTTCATTTGTTTCAAGGTATCTTTTGATTTCTTCCTTGATCTCACTGTTAACCCATTCATTGTTTAATAACATATTATTTAGCCCTCATATCTTTGTGTGTTTTTCAGTTTTCTTCCTGTGATTGATTTTTAGTTTCATACCATTATGGTCAGAGAAGATACTTGACATAATTTCATTCTTCTTAAATTTATTGAGACTTGCTTTGTGTCTTAAGATGTGATCTAACCTAGAAAATGTTCCATGTGCACTTGAAAACAATGTATATTCTGCTACTTTGGAGTGAAATGCTCTGAAGATATCAATTAAATCCACTTGATCTAGTGTGTGTCATTTAAGGCTGCTGTCTCATTGTTAATTTTCTGTAGGGAGATCTATCCATTGATGTGAAAGAGGTGCTAAAATTATCTAGTATGACTGTATTACTGTCATTCTCTCCCTATATGTCCATCAAAATAAGCTTTATATATTTAGGTGCTCCTATGTTGGCTACATAAATATTACAAGGTATATATCTTTTTGTTGGATTGCTCCCTTTATCATTATGTACTGTCCTTCTTTGTCTGTTACTATAATCTTTGTTTTAAAGTCAACTTTATCAGATATAACTATTAACATCCCAACTCCCTTTTCTTTCTATTTGCATAAAATGTCTTTTTATATTCCTTTTCCTTTGCTTTGTGTGTATCTTTCATTCTGAGGTGGGTCTCTTGTAGACAGCATGTATATGGACCTTGTTTTCTTATTCATTCAGCTATCCTATGTCTTTTGATTGGAACATTTAGGCCATTTATGTTTAAAATGATTATTCAGAGGTATGTATTTATTGCCATTTTATTCTTTTAACTCTGTTCCTCTGTTTTTCCTCTCTTCCCCCCCCTCCTCCTCCCTGCCCCCCTTCTCCTCTTTCTCCCTCTTCTCTTTCTCCTTCTCCTTCTAGCAGGCCCTTCAACATTTTTTTTGTAGTACTGGTTTGGTGGTAACAAACTTCTGTAGCTTTTTCTTTTCTGAGAAGTTCTTTATTTCTTCTTCAAATTTAAATGACAGCCTTCCTGAGTAAAGTAGCCTTGGTTGTAGGAGCTTGCTTTTTATTACTTTGAATATTTCATGCTAATCCCTTCTGGCCTGAAATATTTCCATCAAGAAATCAGCTGACAGTCTTATAGGATCTTCCTTGTAGGTAACTAATTGCCTTTCTCTTGCAGCTTTTAAGGTTATCTTCTTGTTTTAATCTTTGCCATTTTAATTATGATGTGTCTTGGTGTGGTCTTCTTTGGATCTATCTTGCTTGGGACTCTCTGTGCCTCCTGAACTTGTATTTATTTTTCTACATCAGGTCAGGGAAGATTTTATTCATTATTTCTTCAAATAGATTCTCTATCCCTTACTTTCTCAATTCTCCTCCTGGTATCCCTATGATGCTGATGTTGTTACAATTCATGTTGTTTCAAAGGTCCCTTAAATTATACTTATTTTAAAAAATTATTTTTTCTTTTTGCTGCTCTGACTGGGTGTTTTATTCTACCTTCTCTTCCAAATCGCTGATTCTGTCCTATGCTTCATCCAGCCTCCTGTTTATTCCTTTCAGTGTATACTTTCTATCAAATATTGCATTCCTCAATTCTCACTGTTCCTATTTTATGGTTTCTATACTTTTTTCATGCTGCTGCCCATCCTCATAAATATTACTTTGAACTCTAATAAATTTTTAGCTTTTATTTCATTTAGCTCCTTTTTAGGATAATTATCTTATTCTTTCACTTGAGGCCTGTTTCTTTGTCTCCCCATTTTGGCTGCCTCTTTGTGTTTGTTTCTAAGTATTAGGTACATCTGCTATGAATCTCAATCTTAGTAGGGTGGCCTTATGCAATAGGTGTCCTCTGGTACTCAATGGTACAGTCTCCTTGATAACCTGAGCTAGGTGCTCTAGGAATGTCCCTAGTGTGGGTTATGTGGGCCCTTTTGTTGTAATTGAGTCCTGATTGCAATTGTGAGGCTCAACACCCACCATGGTGTGCAAGCTTCTGTGCAGGTGCTTATCACACAAAGCAGAATTCTCTTCATCAGTGTTTGGTGCTGGCCAAGACCTCCCTTTGAATATGTTGTTTGTGAAGCTTATTGCACCCTACTCTGTTGTTGTCTGAAGCTGGCCACTTGGTGCATTGGTTCTGGATTTCTTGCCAGGGAGTCTGGTGCAGGCCAATGTCAGATCCTCCCTCTGACTGGCCCTAGGCATCCCTTTTGGAGCTATAAACTTGTGGCTGCCTCTGCTGGGCCTGGATATGTGCAGAATGGACTAAGCAGTGCATCAAGGCTGGATTTTACCAGGCCCTGGGGTAGGTCAGTAAAATTCCCAAAACACCCAGAGACTGGCCTCTGCCTTCCAGCTTCCTGTTAAACTCAGTTACTAAAAGAGTTTCTGGCTATACACCTCAGCAGGGCATAAGCTTCACAGGGTGAAGCCAGAGAGATTCAAAGGGTGGGTTATTGCTTTAACCCAGGCTGATTCTACAAGGTGGGGCCTGTTCCACCCAAGAAAGATTGTGTCTCTGCTGTGGTATGTAGGAATGATTCAGCACAGGAATCCTGGTACCTAACCTTTCAGCTTTCTCCCCAGAGTCACAAACCCCAGACTCTCCTCACATGGCTCTAGTCTTCTCTGCCCTCCCTCCAGTGGAGCCCAGAATGAGTAATTGCAAACAAAATTTTGTGTGTTGGCCCTTTAAGAGGGTTCCTGTGTCTCTAGCCATCTCTCCCTGATGGATAGAAACTCCAAAGCTTTACAAGCCAGATGTTAAGTGGCTGCTTCTTTCTGGTTCTGGTGCACTGAGCTGGGGAGACCCACTTGGGGTTTAAACCCTATACTCCTCAGGGGGTACTACCCCACAGTGGAGATATCCCTCCATTACTTCAGCTGCCATCTGTTGGTGCAGGCCATATGTGTCATGCCTTTGCCCTTTCTACCAATGTTGATGTGCTTCTTCCATTTAAAATTTTTATTTAACTGTAATTTATATTAAGAAAATGGTTCATAGCTGGCCAAATGGTCCAAGTGTCTGTGTTTTATGTATTTTAAGAATTGATACACCTTCTAAACTTAAATAATAAATAATGAAAATAATAAATATTAAAATTTATAATTTCTATATTGAGAATAATAGTTTACTAATTAAGAAATAGGAAAATGTAGATAGTTTTGGTTTCTTCACTGATGAGAGAGAAATTAAAAACAAATTTTCCTTATTAAAGATAATCTTAACTTATTTGTCTTTCATTAGGAGCAGGTTTGAAAAAAAATTTTAGATGAATTAGCTATTTGTTTTAAGTTATTGAAATTTAGTTAGTAAATATAAGTAATAAACTCTAGAGTGTGAGCAATAGTATTATGAATTAAGTTAGCCTGTATTATTATTTACATTTTTGTGTTGCAAGTTGAAAAAGGTGAAGCAATACCTACCCCTTTTTTCTTAGTGGAAAAAGGAAATGCTTGTATATCTACTAGCATTTTAGAAGTTTAATAATTCAGTTTTTAAATTGTATAAACACTTAAAACTCACTTTTTTCTCTTTTACAGATATTGTACATAGTGAGCAAGTTTTTGTAATCCAAGGATTACATATTTTAATTGGGAACATTTAAAGGAGTTAATGTGCTATATTATCCTGTAATTGGGGATTCAGTTATTCAGGGTAATGATGGTCTTTTGCCAAAATTAATTCTGACATGCAAGATTGACATAATGTATTAAATGCAAAGTCATAGGAATAGCACCCCAGAAATAGGAGCTGATGATTCAAGCTTGGCAGGGTCTGCTCATGCTTAATGTTAAGACTAGCTTAAAGGCCAGTCATAACAATACAGAAGAAGGAAGAATCCCTCCTTCCAACATGTTCCTTGAGTTCAAAAATATACTGGAAATGTCAAAAATATTTTTGAAAATTACAGCTCTGGAAAATAAGGTCAAGATTTGAGCTTGGAAGTCATCAGTAAATGAAAGTTCTGATGTTCACAGAGTTTTTGAGAACTTCTAGACAATTACTATCTGAAAACTGTCCTTATCCTCTATCATTTTAAATGATGCTTTACTCGTTTTAAATTTGTTAATTCTTCATTAAATTTAAGAAATTGATTAATTTTTAAAGGAAAATTCATGAGTAGTTTCAATTTAGTTAATTAACTCATGCCCTTAACATTTGTTCTTTTCCTTATAAACATAGAGCACTGTCTCTTTTCTTAATTATCAAATAATTTTAATTGTATCTTCATAAATTCAAACTATACCTGCAGTGATAGTACTATGTTTTATATATATATATATATATATATATATATATATATATAATATCTGTTCTTTGCATTGAAGTATCTACAGCATAACTGAGCAGTCTCAAGGCATAAACCCCTTAGTCCAGATAATATGGTTCCCTGAAGAACTCTCTCTGTTTACTCCATGTTAGGTTAGTAAGCACTCATTACATGAAAGGAATATAATCTTCTTAGTGTGGATCTTAAGGATAATTTGGAATTTTATTGACAGTGTTATTGCACTTGACAATCCTAGGTATTACTGAGTGCAGTTCTGTGTACTCCTATGCAAACAACATATACATATCTTTAGGACCATTAAGGACATGCGTTAATTAAATGAGCATTAATGTGATATTCTCTATAACCATACAGAAATCAGTTTTTAAAAAAAATAATTAATTATAGAAAACTCAGAATATAAGAACATTCAGTAATACAGATTATCATAAGAAAAATATTTTGACATTACAATAACCTTTACCTAGATCTTACTGCATATAGTAATTATCCATATCTGCAATATTTTTTTCTGTTTGTGCTTCCAGTAGCTTTTCTATATTTGGTTTTTGACAGGTTTTTTTTTCTCTTCAAAATATATCCATATATATTTTCCCTTTTCAATAAATTGAAGAAAAAAATGTAAAAAATAAATTAGATTAAGTACTGGGAAATTTTCTTTTCCTAGAAAAATATACACATATTTGTGTTTAAAATATATTGTGTTTCGTAACCAGTGTTTCAGTTTAAAATATTTAAAATTTATTTGACTAGTTAAAAAATAATATTTGATTAATAAGGAAAACCTATTTTGGATTTTATTTAAAAATTGAGCTCAAATATGAAGAGGTTTTAAAACTCACAAACCATTGTTTCTTAGACTTGTAAATAATTTAAGAGTGTGTAATAAACTGAACCATCACTTAAAAGATAAATAGTAATAGTGTCAACAATAAAAAAATAAAGAAATGTCCTTTTTCAATGAATTAACACTATTTAGAATATTTTTTTAAAGAATAGAAGAGGCTTTTTATGAGAATACATAATAGAGTAGGCTAGTGTCATCTTCGTGTAAACTCCAATTATGACTAAGTAGAAAGCAGTATTAAATAGATAGTATAAAAAAGATAAAAATTTGGGTTTTGGAGTTTTTACCTCTTCACTTTCCAATTTGGGATAACAATACCACATATTCCTTTTTTTTTTTTTTTTTTTACTTTAAATCATTTTTTACTTTTCAATTACAGCTGATGTACAATATTATATTAGTTTCAGATATACAACTCATTGATTAGGCATTATATAATTTACCAAATGATCGCTTCGATATATCTAGTATATAGTAAACCATAGATTTTGCAGACCTCAATTTAATGGACTTTGGGTTTAATGGACAAAATTTCCAGTCTGTATATCATATGTGAAAATTAACACACTGTGAATTTTAAAATGTTTTTAAGGTTTGCTTATCATTAAATTGCCACATTATTTTTGTTATTAATTCACCGTTATTTTTAACAAATTTTAGCAAATAGGCCATATGTTGGGAAAAAACCACTAGTAATTTTGTCAACATAAATAAATATTACATATCTACAACTATAGTCTACATACTTAAATCCAAATGTCACCACTTGTAAACAATGTTCAGAGAATGATTAGTACGTGATCACACCACATCAAGCATGGTAAATTGGTTCTGTTGTCACATGGTGTGACTTTCTGCAGCAGCTTTAATACTCCAGCAGATGTTCCAATGTGTGTTAAGCCATGCCCCAGCCATGGATTACTCCTGGTAACTAGTGAATGCATGCATTTACTAGACCTATTCAGTATAAACTTAAAACTACATTAATACATATAGAAAACTTTTCTGTGAAATTAAACTTTTCATACATACTTAATTTTAATTACACAAGAGTACTAACATAAGCAAAAACAGGTAAACTAATTTGTCAACTTTTAAACATATTCATTCAGAAAACTTATTTGAATATATAATGGACTTTTGGCTTTAACTGACACCCCCCTCACCCAAATAAGTCCATTATATTGAGGTTTTACTGTATTATTGACTGTAGTCCCTATGCTGTACTTTATATCCCCATGACAATTCTGTAATTACCAATTACTTCTTAGTCCATTCACCTTTTTCCTCCTTCCCTCATAGTCCCCTTCCATCTGGCAACCTTCAAAATGTTCTCTGTGAGTTTGTTTCTGTTTTGCTTGCTTATTTTATTTTTTTAGCATTTTGTTTTTTTAGATTTCACATAGCAGTGAAATGATATGGTATTTGTCTCCCTCTGTCTGATTTATTTCACTCAGCACAATACTCTTTAGTCAACCATGTTGTTTCATAGTGTAAGATTTCATTCTTTTTTATGGCTAAGTTATATTTCATTGTATATATGCTCCACTTCTTTATCCATTCATCTAATGATGGACACTTAGGTTGTTTCCATATCTTGGCTACTGTAAATAATGCTACAATGAACATATGGTTGTATATGTCTTTTAGATTTAGTGTTTTGGGTTTCTTTGGATAAATACCCAAAAATGAATTGCTGGGTCCTTCTTTGTTTCTTGTCATTTAGCTTTTTGTTGTTGTTTTTGTTTGTTTTAATCCTCACCTGAGAATATGTTTTTATTTATTTTTTAGAGAGAGAGAGAGATCGATTGCCTCCTCTACTTGCCCTGACTAGGGATCAAGTCCACAACCTAGTTATGTGCCCTGCCTGGGAGTTATACCCGAAACCTTTTTGGTGTATGGGATGACACTCCAATCAACTGAGTCACCTGGCCAAGGCATATTGCCTTTGCTTTAAAGTCTATTTTGTCTGGTGCAAGTATTGCTACTCCAGCTTTTGTTTGTT
Source organism: Miniopterus natalensis (assembly GCF_054644295.1). NCBI lineage: Eukaryota > Metazoa > Chordata > Mammalia > Chiroptera > Miniopteridae > Miniopterus > Miniopterus natalensis. The sequence continues at coordinate 50,515,690 of NC_142090.1, read as the reverse complement.
TGTTTCCATTTCCCTGAAATATATTTTTCCATTCTACTTTTGGTCTGTGTCTTTCTATCTGAAGGGAGTCTTTTGTAGACAATGAATGTAAGGGTTTTGTTTTGTTGTTTATTCAGCCCACATGTCTTTTGATAGGAACATTTAATCCATTTTCATTTAAAGTAATGTTGATAGCCATGTATTTATTGCCATTTTATTTAAATTTTTAATCTTTTTTTCTTTCTTCTTCTTAAAGAGGGCCTTTAACATTTTTTTTTGGTAATATTGGTTTGGTGGTGATGAACTACTTTAACTTTTTCTTGTCTGGGAAGCTCTTATTTGTCCTTCAGTTCTAAATGATAGCTTTGCTGTGTAGAGTAACTGTGGTTGTAGGTCCTTGCTTTTCATTACTTTAAATATTTCTTGCCAATCCCTTCTGGCCTGCAAAGTTTCTGTTTAGAAGTCAGCTGTCAGTCTTATGGGAGCACTCCTGTAGATAATTAACTGTTTTTCTCTTGCTGCTTTTAAGATTATCTTTTTGTCTTTAACCTTTGGCATTTTAATTTTGATGTGTCTTGGTGTGGGCTTCTTTGGGTTTATTTTGTTTGGAAGTCTTTGTGCTTCCTGTACTTGTATGTCTATTTCCTTCACCAGGTTAGGGAAGATTTTCATCATTATTTTTTCACATAGGTTCTTAATTCCTTGCTCTCTCTCTTCTCCTTCTGGTCCCCCCATGATGCAGATGTTGCTCTCTGGATGCTCCTTATACTATCCTCATTTTTTTGGATTCTTTTTTCTTTTTGCTGATCTGATTGGGTGTTTTCTTCTTTCTTATTTTCCAAATCTCTGATTTAATCATATGCTTCCTCTATTCCACTGTTGGTTCTCTGTAATGCATTCTTTATTTTAGTTAATGTATTCTTCATTTCTGGCTCTTTTTAAAAATGTTTTTATCTTTATTTTTGTTTCCTATATCTTTATTGATGTTCTCATTAAGTTCATCTCCTCTTCCCTTAAGTTCATTGAGCATCATTATAACTAGTGTTTTGAACTGTGCATCTAGTAGATTCCTTATCTCCATTGTGCTTAATTTATTTTCTAGAGTTTTGTTCTCTTCTTTCTTTTGGGGCACATTTCTGGTCTCCTCATTTTGGCTGTATCCCAGTGTTTGTTTCTCTTTATTGAGTAAAGCTGCAATGTCTCCTGGGCTTGGTAGTGTGGCCTTATGTAGTAGGTGTCTTGTAGTGGCACAGCCTCCCTGATCACTTGAGCTGGGCATTCCAGGTGCCCCTCTCCCACATGTAGGCTGTGTACACCCTCCTGTTGTAGTTGATACTTTATTGCTTTTGGAACCTCCATGGGAGAAACTTACCCCCAGGCCAATTTGCTGTGTGGAATGGCTGCAATCACTGTAGAGGATTAGCTGTGCAGGGCCCCACTCCATAAAGCAGGACTTATTTCTGCAGGTCTTTGTTGCCTGCAGAGTCTTCCCCTTGAGGGCATCCCTTGTAGAGGAGATTGGGCGGTGTTTTGACATAGTCTGAAGCTGTCCACCAGGTTGACTGGCTCTGGGACCTCTGGGGAGGTGCAGGCCAATGTCAGTGCCACCTGTGCCCTGGTTGGGGCCATCTGGCATGATCTACAAAGTTATCTGCAGATGGCTGCTACTTCTGTTGGGCTTGGAGGTACCAAGGAGAAGCCAAGCTATAAACCAAAGTCAGCTGCCATTAGTCTGAGCATAGTGACACTTAGCAAGAGGCCAGATGCTGTTTGTTTGAGAGATATTATGAAAGTCATAAGCATGAGCCAAGAGAGGCAATTTGTATGAAAAAGCCACTGGAAATGGCCTCTGTTGGGCCCAAAAGTTGGGTGAGGCGGGATCTTAGGGAATTACCTGGGTGAGGCTAAAGGTGTTAGCCAGGTTGATGGAGACTCAGATAGGCCACCTCCAGTCCACTCTATGTGGGGTGGACCCAGAAAAGCAATTAGGGCCTCTGCAAACAATTCAATGTAAGAGAAAGCTGGACCTCTAGTTCTTGCCCTGATTCCAGACTACTCAGTTCCTCTCTGCTTGTCCGTGGTGACCCAGGGCTGGCACTCAGAGCAAGTGAGTCTGAGTATGTCAATGCACGGACCCTTTAAAAGGAACACCTGGGACTGTAGCAACCACAATCCCTCCTGGGTTTTACAGCCTGAAATTATGGGGACTACTCTTCCTGGCACTGGAACCCTAGGCTTGTCAGCCTGGTGTGTGGCCAGCACCCCTTGCTCCTCAGGAAGGAACTCTACAACTGAGATATCTCTCCCGATTTTTATCTGCCACATGTAAGTCTGGGACCAGCACAGTCAGTGTCTCTTCCTTCCTACCAGTCTCTCTGTGGCTTCTTTATATCCTTAGTTGTAGGACTTCTGTTCAGCTAGATTTAAGACTGTTCTGAATGAAGGTTATTCTGTTGTTTAGTTGTAATTTTGATGTGGTTGTGGAAAGATGAGAGTATTACATTTACATACGCTGCCATCTTGACCAGAACTCCTAAATACATTTTTCATTGGATCGTTGAATATATAATAATGTGTGTAAATTAAAATTTAGTACATATTATGCATTGGATAAATATTGTAGTTATTTATTATTAAGCAGCTATGAGAAACTGTGAAAATAGATACTATCTTTTCCTTTCCCTTTTGGCAGTATAGTTGGATGAAGACTAATGATGCATTTTCATAGAAATATGATTATCACAGTTTTAAAGAAATTTGTACTGAATTAGTAAAACAGGGCTTAAATGTTAGCATGTACCCCTTTATGTCCTTTAGAGGGCAAGCTAACAGACCAAGCTGCATTGTACTGGAATGAAAAAAAGATAGAATTTGCTTGCACTCTCAGGTGGCTTCTAAGGAATTGACTCTTCAAATTGAAGGAGTCTAAGGATGTTCAGAAAAGATTGCTAAGGAAGAGAAGGAAAGTATAAATGAAATTAGGCACTTCATTTTCCTAAATCAAGGACCTGTATTGGTTTTATTTCACATTCCATTCTGATAAATTGGTAGTGTCTTCACTGAGTATTACTTTGAAAATGGCTCTGAGACTATTTCACATTTTTCAGAAAAATGGATAGGTTAACAATGTCTGTTACAGGTGAAAAGGAGAAATGGGGTACAGGTAAGTAGCCTATCAGACACTTTTTATGCTAAATTATAGAGTCAAAGAAACTTAGAATTTGAATATTCCCAGAGCTAATACAGTTCCCCTTTCAATTTAATTGCTGGAATCTCCCACATCTTTGAAATGTAAGTCACATGTCCTACTAGATTTTGAGTTTCTTTAGAACAAAAACGAGGAAGAATAAGTTGGATTTGCAGGCAAAAATTAAAATAAATAAAACTGAATATGTCTGATAAGCAAAGCTATTCCATAATAAAATATTCTTCCTTTTAGGTAGTGAGTACTTTTGTGAAGAAGTTTTCAAGAGGGGACTTGATGATAGATATATTCTAGATTAAAACAGAAGTGCTTAGTGTCAATATTTAGTTTTCAATCTAATTTTAAAATCAAGTAACCTCTTGATTTTCTGAATACCTGTCTTAGTATTATTATATAGGAAACAAACAATTGTTAAAAATTAGTAAAATTCATAAAATTAAAAATGAAGCATGGACTGTACTCCTGGATAACCCCAAACAACAAAGTTTATATAACGAAACACTAAAATATAACCTTGAAATGTAAATAATTGAGATGTTTTAAAAGCATGTTTGAACAATATTGTGAAGGTGAAAGCAATGAGTAATAAAATATAAACAATTAACTGAATAGAGATGGTAATATTTTTAAGATTGGATCTAAAATAGATACAATTCTTGTGTTATAGAATATGAATGACGAGCCCCCTATATGCAGTCCACCACATTTGGAAACTCGGATTTATTCCAGTATTAAGATTCCTTTTATTCAACTCAACTGTTCAGACAAAGATTCTCCACAGCAACAACTGAGCTATTCAATTGTAGGAGGTAAGACATGATTTCAAATAACTCACTTCTATGCTATTTAAAAGATAATCATATGATGGGACAGTATAGATGGACCTGGAGAATATTATGCTAAGTGAAATAAGCCAGGCAGCGAAAGACAAATATCACATGATCTTGCTTATACATGAAATCTAAAGAACTTAATAAACTGATGAACAGAATAGATTCAATGACATGGAAGCATAGAGGAGAATGATGAATGTCAGAGGGATGGAGGAGGGCAAGTGGGTGGAGGGGGAGAGAGTAACCAAAGAATTTATATGCATATATGCACAACCCAAGGACACAGACAATGGTGGGAGAGGGACTGGGGAGGGGGATGGGATGGGGTGGAACAGGTCATCGGGGAGAAAAAGGGACATCTGTAATATTTTAAACAAAAATTAAAATAATAAAATAAAATAAAATAAAATAAAATAAAATAAAATAAAAAACAAAAGTCAAATACACTTTTAAAAAAAAGATAATCGTATGAGATATTTTATAATGGTTGAAAACAAATTATCGTGAAACATATTTTTAAATAAGATTTAAGAAATAGAAAGAACTTATTATATAATGTAGTTTTATTTCTATTTTATTTCCTCATCATTCTCAGGAAATACAGACAATCAATTCACACTTTGGAGACAAGGTGTTGACCCTCCTTCTCTGACCATCACTCAGAATTCCCAGCATGATGCATTTCAAGGGGTTCAGGACCCTCTGACTCTCCAGTTACTTATCGAAGTTACTGATGAATTAGGTGGGAATAAAGCTAGTCAACTGTCAACCACTACAACAGTAATAGTTCATGTGTTTCCTTGGACCACAACACAGCCAACTTCTTCCACAGAAACAACTACAACTACAGTGAGTACTTAGTGATGAAATATAACTCTAAAGTAGTCTGAATTAGTCATAAACATGGAAGTATTTTGGAACTCTCACAGGAGTAATCCTTATATTTTGGCAATGAAAGACATCAATGAAACAGTTACTTTAATACATTAGAATTTCCATCATCAAAATAAGGAGAATGTATTGTAGCTGTTAGTCATTAATTTTGAGTCAAGGTAAGTATATCAATGGTAATCATTTTTATAGACTCTTTTGTTAGTATTTAGTTTAGAGTCTTAGTAATTCTGTTAACTCTCATCATAGTGTACTTCTTTATTTAAATGTAGGTTTTGTTACATACATAGCACCATCTAAGGTTTATAAAAATATTGGACAAGCTTATTTCCTTGAAAAGCATATAGTCTCACTGGAAGGAGAGATATCCAATTAAAATAATTTTAAAAATGTTAGTATCAAATGATAGTGCAATTATTATTTCACTTTGAGGTTTAAAATAAGGTAAATTTCTGTTGAGATAGGCAGTAAGTTCTCCATAAATAGAGGAGAAAAATAATAATGAAGTTCTTTAAAAACAGATATTATTTTTTTATGCAGAGAAGAAAAGCTTTGCAGAAAGAATGCATAGAACTACCCCTAGGAAGAATATAATATGTTCTTGAAATGTTGAGAAGACATTTCAGTGATGCTGGAGGCTTTATTTGTGTCAGACAAAGTGAAGCTTATGCTAGATATGTAAAATATTTGTTCATGGAACATCTTGAAGGTAAAGATGATATTTTAGATGACTACTGAAGACAGGAAATTATAACAGTTTCACAGCATAAAAGAAAAACTCACAATGCATTATAAACTTTGCTAATATGGAAATAAAGAGAAAATCAATGATGCAATAGAATCGGTCTGTGTAGAATATGCTCTTCAGTTTCAAACAGGTGAAGTAAACAGTCAAGTAGGTATTCATATCTATGCCCCCACTAACATTATTATGATATTCTCTGAATAACCAAGTTAACACGATGAAATATATTTCAATTAAAATAGCCATTTGTTAAATAAGTTTTAGAAAATTCCTCCCATTGCTTGACTTCACCATCAAGAACTTTTACATTAGCAATAGAAAATCTTCATATTACAATTTAAATATTCTGAATCCAAAGGAAACAATAAGTTGGACTAAAATGGTATAGGACTGGTAATGCTCCCAAGTGTCTGGCAGAAGGAAATTAATATTGTCTCTGTGGGCTTCCAATTATTTCTAACAATTTTTTAGTCCAGAAAAGAGAGTTAGGCACCCCAAAATAAGTCAGTGGTAGTTTATGTGGGGATGAAGTGCTAGATTTGAAATATACAAAAAAATGAAATTCACCATTTACTGTGTTTAAAATTTGTGTATTACAATATATTGTGAGAAAGATAATTCCTCTTAGGATTAGCCATTATTATTACACTGTAGGTTTTGTTATTATTGTATTTTTATTAAACAGATCTTTTCATTCAGAATATTGAATGAGATATAAAAACTTAAAGACATTTTTAAGTGGTCAGACTCTACTGCCAGGATTTTTCTGCTTCTAAATATAACTATAAAATCCCATTACAAAACAGAATATTCTTAAAGCCAGATTACTTACAATGTGTATCTATGAGTTGTAAAAAAAATTATGGCCTGTGGATAAAATACTCAAAGTTATTACAAATAAATTTCAATCATATAATAAATATTATAGAAGACATCATCAGCATGAGATTCACTATACATGCAGGTTTTTTTTACAAAATATTTTTCTAGGCTCTTGGAAAAAAATATAGACTATCCCATAAATTGTAATCTAGTGAAGGCATTCAATAAAGACCTGTGCATATTTTACAATGCCAAATATGGTACTTGATAAGTAAAATGGCCAATGCCATATGTTATATAAAAGGTATGTGATAGTTCTTAATTGGGGGAAGAGAGATTTATGAACTGTTGCAGAATCTGATGAAAGTTATGGTCTTTCTCTCTCCAGAACAATGTACACATGTATATGTGCATACCCTTTTATATTCAACATTAGAGGCTTGTAAAATCCATCCCTGGAACCCAGATTAAGAAATCCTGACTAAAAACAAGGATTTATTAGTGCTTCTGAATTTGTAAAAAAAAATTTCCATGAGAAAAACATATTTTTATTATTATAAAGTAAACAAAATAATATAAGCCACTAAAATAACTATAGAGAAAACTTTACAAAATATATTTCTTAAATATGTTAACACTTGGCATGCTTTTATAAACATTACAATAAGTAAAATAATACCTTGAAGCTTAGAAAGGAAAATATAAAAAATTCTGTATTTTTAAAGTAGAATGACTTAGTCAAAAAAGCTAAAAATAAATAAGCCCAACCCTAGACTAAATAAACAGAATGGTTGTAAATCTTCTCCAAATTAACTTTGTCTTTGAACCCCTACCTGCCTATTCAGAGGTCCCTCACAGGGCGGGCAGAGAAGAAAAAAAACGGTCATGTTTCAGGAACTGAATTCCTCTAGTTTAAGTACAGAGTGGCTAAAGAGACAATGAGGTAACTGGCTAGACACCATTTCCTGCAAAAAAATCCCTAAAGAATTATGAATCAAAATTCCTGAAACTATCTGCATTCAGCAAATTGAGTCTATAATAAAAAACCAGAATTACTATCCATTTTCAAAATGTAGAAGAAGGAAGAAACCTTAAGTCATACTAACTTATAACTATCTTTTTACTCTGATTTCAACATAAACAGTGCATAGATAAGAGTACCAAGGAGAAAGTCTCTGTCAATAACTGTCTAATCTTTCCATTGATTCATCCTGATAACCCACCCCTGTTTGATATTCTGTATTAGAATAATTAAAAGGTTTTTAACCCATCAATGAATAACTGAAATGAGCCATTAGATGTATATATAGAGTGACAACATTTGAATTGTTTAATGTTTTTCACTTAATCTGAACTTTGAAGACTAATCCTAAGGTTATTGAGGTTGTTTAACACATCTGCTGAAAGACAAGGGGTTATGTTTTTCTAACCATGTTTTCTACACTGTTATGCTCATTGCAGAGGCATATTACTTTCCCAAGGCTGACTTTGAGTCATCAAAGGTCAACCCTTTACTAGCATATACCTCACAAGATAATTTGCAATCATATATGTCTGGAACTTTGTTTTCAGCTGGAATTTTAAAGCTGGTATGCTGTAGCTGGATCATTTAAGCTAAGGAGAGCATATTGATAAATATTCAGGAATTCTGGAAGCTGGTTGTTAAACCTTTGGTAGTTTGAATTCAGTCATGATGAGAATATCAATACTATGAAAATTAGTAAGTGTTACATTCCACAATTTTTTTTTTCCTTTTCAAGAGTTAGTTTCCCAGCACACTACTGGCCCTGTCCATCTCAATCTTTAGATGACTTGGAAAGGTAGAAGAAATTTCAAGTGGGGAAAAAGGAGATTTAAGATTAGCAAATACTTATGTATGATAAGCAAAAGTTTAGCCACCAAAAAAAAAAAAAAAAAAAAAAAAAGAAAGAAAGAAATAAAGAGCACTTACTTCACTTTTTACCCATTTCAAAGAATAATGTTGTACTGGAGCCACACACTTTCATAGGTCAGAGTATCCGTGAAAGCCGCTGGCACTTTCTCTTGATCTGAATATAACCATAATTTCTTCTAATTACCGAAGAAATTAGGGAAATATGGGAACTGTGCTTTAACACCCTCTCTGCCTTGTATGACTAGGAAGTGAAGCTCATTGTGATATTTCACCCAACATCTCATTCTTGAACTAAGTTTTTCTTGTTGTGCTTTGTCTTTTTGTAAAATGAATAAATAGCTACACCATAGTAATGGTAAGAGTGGTCACTAACTGATTACCTGTTGAACACTATAAGCTTTCATAAGGTATTTTCATTCCTCATACCAACCATACTTAGCGGGCAGCATGGTTCCAAATAGAAATTAACTTGCCCAATTTTTAAGTGACAGTCATAATTTCAGCCCAGACATGTCTATTTCCAGAGGTCAATTTTTTCTACTACTCCACTATCACTGTATTTCTTGTTTGATTTACCCATGTACCACTTTTACAAACAAAAACAAACAAACAAAAACAAAACTCCCAGACACCCAGCACTGTGTGTATTATGTGCTGTTGAGTCGACTCTGACTCCTGGTGACCCTATGAATGAGTAATGTCCTCAATGTCCTGTCCTCAACAGCCCTGCTCAGCTCCTATAAACTCTTGCCTGTGGCCTCTTTTATGGAGTCCATCCATTTCTTATTTGGTTTTCCTCTTTTCCTGCTGCCTTTTACTTTTCCTAGCATTATTGGTTTTCCCAAAGAACCCTGCCTTTTCATGATGTGCTTCAGTTTTGTCATCTTTGCCTCCAGTGATGTTTTAGACTTAATTTGCTCTAGGTCCCACTTGTTAATATTTCTGGTGGTCAAAGATATCCATAGAGCTCTCTTTCAACACCATATTTCAAATGAATGAATTTTTTTTCTACTAGATTTTACCTTATTTTTGTAGGAAGGATAGAAGAAAAATATATTAAATTATAACTTTTTTAATGTAGAAGAATTATAAATTTATCTCTCTTATCTTAAATTATTTCTAAGAACAAATCAGTAAATATCCTATACATAATGGGTTGAGAACAATGAATATAATACCCTTATAGTAGGCCAGAAGTGGAGAGGATATGAAGAAAGATATAAAGGGGAAGCATGCTTATTTTTATCTGCTTTAACAAAGTATGCAGAACAGATGCATTATGAGATACATTGTATGTATTTACCTCTGTGTGAAACAGCAGTAAAAGTTCTCTTGTACATGAAAATCTTCACCGCATATTTTGAACTATTCTGCTGTTCAATCTCTATCTATAAACCATTTAATTTTTCTTCTTTAATCGCAGACATAAAAACTAAGTGGCCAAGTCATTCTTCTTTCTTTAGGTGTGGCCTGAAAGTAAAGTCTCTTGGCTGCCCTCAAAACATTTCACTTCTTCTATTTTGAAAAGTAAAATAAGTTATGCAACTGTTTGGGCATTTATTTCCATGTGTTCTATGTGTTATATTTATATACCCTCTCAGGAAACTAGCTCCGTGAATAAATAGTGAGAATCACATTTTATGTTCATTACTTTCTTGGTGTTTGTGTCAACCCAACTCCCAGTAGAAAATAGGCACAGAATAACAGAAGACTATGGAAGGGTCTACAGTTGACCCTTGAATAACACAGGTTTGAACTTTATAGGTCCACTGATAAACAGTTTTAAATAAATACAACTAAAGTATGGTCTCTTCCTTATGATTTTCTTAATAAAATTTTATTTTCTCTAGGTTATTTAACTATAAGAATATTATATACATACATATAACACACAAAATATGTGCTCATCTACTGTTTATGTTATTGGTAAGGCTCTGGTCAACAGAATTTGCAGTTATTTGGGAAAGGCAAAAGTTATACATGGATTTTCAGCTGTACTGGGTGGGGGTCAGTACCCCTAACTCTCATGATGTACAAGGGTCAACTGTATTTAAAAAGGTGTGGGTAGAGGTAAGAAAACCCATCATGTCATAACTCTGCCTACCACTTCTTAAGCAAATTACATCCTAGACAAAAGATATATAATTTTCTTTTCTGATTCTACTTGACTATTTTGTTGCTTAAGTCTTCCTGAGCTACCCAACAGAAGAACTAAGGTTTATTTTTAAGGAAAATAATGTCTTACATAATTAAAAAGAATTATTTATATTAGTCTCCTGACTGGTGGCTATATGCTTTAGGAAATAAATCTCATAAATAAGCACTCCCCTCTCCTTAGTAAAAAGACAAGATTGTGTTTGGTCACGTATGCTGGAATTCCTACGTGGAAGCCCGCAAAGTTGTGGGACGTACTGCAGTTTAAAAAATGTATAACTGTCTGCTACATATGAGTTTCCTTATTCAAGAAAGACAATAAATCAAACTTTTAAAAAAGGCTAGTCAAAAGTACAAGTATAAAACAATACTCAACTTCACGATGTTTATCCACTTTTATCATATGACTCTTCATATATCTGCACTTTTAAGCATATTGATATTAGATTTAATGCTACCGCATTTTAAGATAGAAGATAACTTTCTTTGGAACTTGTTATTAATAGAGTTGGATTATTTCAAAAAGTTAGTTGTAAACTAGAAACTAATAATGTATTTAGTGTTTTACAAAATATAAAGTAAATCACATAGCCTTCAAAAGTAATAAATGGGTAAGCAAAGTGAGACAAATTGATTAAAGAAACTTAGGACATTTCTTTCTTTCTTTATTTAGCTTTCCTAATAATGTATTTTTGCTAATTGGCACTGCCTTTCATTCTAAGAAAATTATGGTTAGGCAATTATTAGCTTTAAATTTCTGTCTTTATACTTTTAAATAATTTTTCATGGGTTTTTTTGCATTTATTTTCATTTGTATCACTTAATTAACCTCTGGGATATGAGAATGAATAAGTAGCTCTAGGAGTAAAATCCCAGCAAAAGGTTAAAAACAAGTTAATTTTTTAATAATAACGATGCCCAGAAAACAGTTTGACATTGCTTTTTAAATGGTCATTCATTCATAGTATGACCAGGCCTTCTAATACAAAGGAAGTAAATTTTTCAAATCAAAGTTTGAAATGAAAGAAATGATATTGATATAATTTCACATAGATTCTGTCAAAACAGTTTGTACAAAGACAATAAGCAGCCTTCACACCCAACAGAAAGAGTGTGACCTGCGAAATAAAAGATCTTGGTTTGAATCCTGGGTCTTCCACTTAGTTTCTGTGAGCCTGGGTTGAGTGATTTACCACTTTCGAGCCTCAGTTTCTACTGTGTCAATGGGGATTATTAAAAGCTATTTTATAAAATTTCCTAGTGCAGTGCCCAGAACATAGGAAGTGACTAATAAATAATAGCATTGCATTAGTTATTTTATAAATGTTTATCAATTGACTAAAAACCACAGAAACAGTTTGAAAACATTAGGCATACGTCATGGTGGATCTGGTTTACAAACTTCTTAAAGGGGAGTAGAATTTGCCCCTGCAAAAGATGCCAGTTTGGCATAAAGCTGATTATTTGTAAGATATAGCAGACAGAGGTAAAGTTCTGAAATTGGAGTAAACATGACCTTTTTGTAAGAGGCATTTATATTTATAAGGGAAATCATTTGTCAGGGTGTCTCCTTTTCGGTACCAGGAAGACGAGAATGAGCCAACCTCTAGAAATTTATCAAATTTATGGAAAAGGCAAGAACCTAAATCAGCATAACAACCTTACTCTTGTTTATTGTGTTTTTCCTGATTGCCTCTCATTACTGACTCTCTCATCCCCAACATCTTTGTCTTTATCTGGAGAAGGTATTTAAGGTGGTAGCTTGGGCCATTTTGAAGAGTTACTCAGTTTTCCTGAGTCTCTCCCATGTATCCAGTAGTTATATGTGTTTAATTAAACTTGTTTGTTTTTCTGTTAATCTTTTTTTTTTTTTACTATGGGAAGGAGGAGAGGGGAGGATTTCTTAGCCAAGAATCTACAATAGTAGAGAGAAAATTATTTTTCTTCCTCTACACCCTACTTTTTATGTGCAGTTCCTACTAAGAAAAAAGTTTTCCTTTTTAAAAATATTAATATTTTGAAAAATGTGGTTGATACTATTTATTAATTTTTATAGTATATTTTTGGTAAAAAAGGAACATTGGCATTTTCACTTAAATATTCAGTGTTTTGTATTAAAAATTATTTATTTTCCATAGAAATCTGGCCTATACTTGATGAATTATTTGAGATACAGCCTAAGAAGCAACTATTTCATAAACATGAATCAGAATTTCTTATTGGCAACTTTAAAAATTTTTTTCTCAATAAGAGTTAATTGAAGTAATCTGAAAGTCAGCAGAAAAACATAAATTATACTCTGCTAGGTTATAGCCTTGCACAACTGCTATGACCCTAATACCTAATGATGAAAGATGTTATGACGAGGAAGAATGTTAATATTGTATTTTCTGTAAAATATAGCAAGTTAAATAATTAAGATTAGAAATCAAACCAAATTAACTGCAAACAGCTGTAAGAAGCTTAGTTCATGACCAAATAACAGATGGGAAATTCTTTTGTTTTCACTGGTGATTTACCTAATGGTGATATAAATGTCTGATGACATACATAGTCCAGTGTCCTGTCAATCTTTAGCTATTTATTATATCACTGCTCATGTTCATTCCAGAGAGGAGAAACTGCTCGATTGTTCAACTATAAAAGTATCTTCATGGGTTCTGCTTAAGTCAGCTAGTAAGCAATAAAAAATTTTTCAACCTATATTTAAAATTTAAATATAAAAAGAGAATATTTTGCACAATAATATATACATGATCTAAAGTGATTTCAAGGAATTTTAGGATATAATAATTAAATCAAATTTTCTTATGAGAAAATTATTCCATTCATATATATTAACAAAATTCCTAGCTAGTCATGAAATTTATAATTACAAATCTACTTAAAAATAAATTTTCACACGGTTAAATAAAAATAATTTATTCAAAATCAAAGTTTCAGCCACTTTTGTTTATGTTACAAAGGAAAAAGCTGATATTCCAGGAGTTTAAGTAACTTACCCAAAATCACAGACTTAGTAAGTAGTAGAACCAAGAAGACTGACAAAAAGTTAGAGAAATGGTTGAGGACCAGTATGATGAATTAGAGAAAAGAGTGAAACAAATTGAAGAGATTGGCAGGGTTCATGTCATGAAATTACTTATAAGCCACAATAAGCATATAGATTATTTCAAATCAATCTAATTATACATCATTCTGATAAGTGCTGTGAAGGACTGGTAAACAAATGCATAGTAGTACAGAGAGTGTCACAAATTCTGCCTTGCAGAATATGAGAAGTTCCAAGAAGAGATATTTGAAAGTTATGTAAGCCTTTGACAGCTAGAACAAGAAGCAAGGATATTTAGAAATAATGGAAATTAAGGAGTGTGGATGTGAGAGTACATGGTCTGTTCTTGAAAGAACTAAAGCTAAGTGTGTCCAGAGCCTTTGAGGATGGTCAGCCAGCGGCCAGCCCAGAAAGGCAGATAGTCGGGCAAAAGTGAATGTCATTGCCCTCAGGATTATTATCTGTTGGGGGCTCCAAAAATTTTATAAACAATTTAAATGTAAGGGGGATAATGTAGTAAGCTATGGAAACACTGAGGGTGTCAAATGTTAATCCCCATTTTTTTCTAAATTGTTTTGAATCACCAATTAAAAGAGTATATAATTGAGAGCCAAGCTTGCAAATAATACATATTTAAATATTTACTCTGTGTACTGTACATGGATTACTAAAGAGATTAAAATAGCTTTATGTATTGCACAAAAGATGTTGTTAGGATCAAACAAAATAAGATCCCTGAAAGCTCTTGTAATAAATGTGCTGTGTAAATATAAGTCATTAACATTACACTTAATTCTTGTATAAAAGTTTGCTTTTTAAACATAATTCCTGAAGGAAAGTAATATCCCAACTTGTCTTAGACTTTGAAATCTTAAAAAAAAAATAGACACAAATAAAAGCTTTAGATATTTTTAGTGTGCATACATGAGAAAGGGAGGGAAAAAATAAAATGAAAAAACTGGGACATCTACCCCTGTTGGTCAGGCAAACCAAGTACAAGGAATAAGGATGATTCTTTTTCTAACCTCTAAACAATTTTCAAACACTCTGAATTGCATCTACACAGTTGAATTCTCATGAAAAAAAATTATGACTTTGATATAGGGATTGAATTTTTTTTCTCAAAATGCTCACAATATCCTCAGTTTCTCAGCACGTAGCATTGTCTATTAGAGAGAACATGGTCTGAAAAATGCACGAATCTGTATATGAACGCCAGTTCTGCCACTTGGTAACTGGAACTTTAGGTAACATGCAAAAGAACCTCTGGGGGCCTCAGTCTTCCTTTGCAAACTGGAAGCAATGAATACCTTTCTTTTAGGATTGGCATTAGGGAAAACTGAAATAATATAGCTAAAAGGCACATAGCAGCTGTTAAATAAATGCTACTCCTACACTTTTCAGTTTTAAGGCTTTACATTTCCTTTATATAGTGATTCTGATGTACACTTCTTGGGATATAGTAGGTGTTTAATAAATACTTGTTGAGAGAAAGAAAGAAAGAAAAAGGAAAGGGAAGGAAGGAAGAAAAACGGAAAAAAGAAAGAAAGAAAAAGAAACTTTGCTAGTTAACTAAACAGAGGGGAGGCCTGGGGTCTCCTTTTTTATATGAGTGGTGGCATTGTTGTCAAATGTGTTTGGTAGAGATGTATTATCTTAATGAGCTGAAAACAGAGGTAGGTGATTAACTGACGTAACCAAATAGCTATCTTTTTGGTCTATTTATCATTTGGAAATACGGTATATTATTTACTTAAGAAAACAAGGCTTTAGTATTTCAACTGACACTGCTGGAACACCCCCAGACACTCCCAGGATGTTGAAGTGTAAAATAGAATGTTTAGTCACCTAATACTTAATCTCAACAACTACCAATATTCAACAAAGTAAGCAGGATTCCTCTCACTGAGCTGTATGAGGAGTACTATTTCTGCTACTACCTCTGTTGATTGATCTTTATTTGCAAAGGTTTGTTTCCTTCCTTTTCCATTTCTGTGAAACTAGCTCCATGACTAGTGTTGCCTCAAGAAATGGCACACCTAAGCCTTCCGTGTTCACAAACGTATCCTATCCTATGCTGCCATCTGCTGGTGAACAGTTACTAAGTCATGAACATTAACTCCATTCAACTTTATATTACTTACTTTTTAAATGGTAACATTTTAGATGAGAATATATCTGAGGAAAAAAACCCAAAAAACCTTTTGTTTTTTCATAACAGGGAACTCCAAAGGGCAACAACCCATTTTAAAAGTAATACTTTGTCCTGCAAATAACTTGCCAGTTCATTCAATCTGTCATTTAGCCAACACTCATTGACATCTTCTCTGTGGCAAGAACTATATAAAATCCATATCTCTATAGATGAGCAGCTAATGGTCTTTGTTTAATAGAAGCTTCGTTCCCAGTAGAAGAATCACAATTTAAAAAATGTGGTAGGTTATTCTAGATATTACAGTAGAAATAAGAACACGGACACATAATTTCTACTGAGAAGTGAGGCTTCTTGAAAAACCACTGATGGAGGATAATACTGATAAGTGGACAAGTGTTCACCAGGAATTCACACAACAGGAAAGGTGATTCTGCCCAGAGGCAACATCAGGAACAGAGGCATTTGTTTCTAAAGAAAGAGATTTATTTTTGGTGGCAGAAGGAGGTGTTAGTTTATTATCCCTTGTAAGTTGCAGTGTCTGTGGTTTTTTGTTACAGATAAGAATCAGATGATAATCATCCTAATAATATAAAAAGAAACAAAGTCAAATGTGCAAAACACTCTAGTCAGCCTAAACTGTTCATAATTTTGTCAACAGCACTGCTATTAATACTTAATATTTGTTCTATTTCTCAGGTTACTACTTCTGTCCTAATAAAGATTTCATATTATTGGAGCCCTGATAACTGGATTCCCGCAGTGTTAACTCTAACCGGAATTCTTTTTCTGATGTGTCTCTATGCTGTTGCATGGTGCCTCTTCAAAGAGTAAGATTTGAATTACTGCTTCTATTTGAATTCATTTATTGCTCATAAAGTCGGTCAAGCATGCCTTAAAAAACCCAGGGTTGCGGGCTTGATCCCCAGTTGGGAGCATGCAGGACGCAGCCGATCGATGACTCTCTCATCATTGATGTTTCTATCTCTCTCTGTCCCTCTCCCTTCCTCTCTCTGAAATCAATAAAAATTAAAAAAAAAAAAAAAAGGATTAGAAATCCATGATGGGAGGGGAGAGAGAGATTAAGAAAAATGTATTGAGCATTTATTACTTTTATGCTCTACAGATGTTATTGTTGCTGATAAGCACAACAAAGCTGAGAGACATAACAGCATCACTGCTTTAGTTTTGGGTATTAACACAGGATGTTACGATCTTCTGGTTCTAAAGCCAATGCTCTTTCCTTAAGAGATCAATCAAATGGTTTAAGCTAAAACCACTTATCTGGAAAATATCGCAAACTAAGAAAGAGTAATAAGTGGGTTTAAAAACCTGTGCTGAGCCCATTTCCCGTTCTTCTCTGTAATGAATTATTGATCTGAAATTATATACCATGGAAGGGGATGTGTGACTGTGTGCTATTGCCAAGAGGATCATGTAGGAATCATATACAATGCTCAACACAGTATCTGTCCAACTAGAACCTTCTCCCCAGTTACCCCGAAGTCATCTACCACATTCATAGTTTTTTTCTGAATATAGAAATAGCAAAGTAATATGAAATAACTTGAGCATCCAAGGATCTGATATTTTCTTATGGAAATTTTTATTGAAGTGGTTTAAATATACTTTCAGTTCTATATACAAAAGAAGTATTTATTAACTTGCATTTTGTTTAGGTTAAGTTTTATTATTTATGTGTGTCTGTAGTGTTTGTTAACTGGGAAACTTAATGTTATTTGATTAATATCAAAGCAAGGAATTAATTTTGGTAATTTTGATGAAAAAAAGTTTCAGTTTGTAAAACTGTCTCTCTTTTTTCCTTGTCCTTTTATCTACAGTGCTCCTTCCTGTTCAAGATTTTTTCCCCACTGTCACAAGCATCAGCAGAGTCTACCCAGCCTTACTACCAAGGATGCTGGTCAGGTACTAAGGTAGGAACCATCTTGATACTTTACAGAACAAAATTTTAGGCTTGAAGATTGGGGTCCTTTGCACTTTACTAAATTTCAAGTTTAGAGCCATAAACTGTTGATGGACATTTAAAAGGTTTAATTTCACCCCTAAATTCTTTATCAAAGTAATTTTTAAGTAGCCCTATACTCATTCAATAATACTTATTAGCCATGTAATACTATTCTATCAGAGAGCAAACTCATATTTACAGATGAGCATTAAGATCTACTGTTGGTATTCTATTGCCAACTGTTTAATGGTATTACTATTTTCAAGTGAATTTGTTTATTTCACAAAGAGGAGGCATAAATACCACAAGAATGAAACCAAATACAATTTTTTTTCAAGAATCTAAGATGAAATTTATAATTTTTTTTCTTGGAACAGCATCAAGATCTATTGTCTCTATCTAGAAAAATATCTAAAATTAATATAATACAAATAATTTCATTAAGAACATAAGATTATTGTTATTTATTATATAAGAGAGGATGTCAATCACCAATTTAAGGTCTGTTTATAGTATTATGCAGTGCTTGTTTACCAACTTATTTATACAATTAAATTATTGAATCATTTATTATTTATGTTTATATGGACTAAAATATACTTTTGTATTAGAGATTAAAACAAGTACTTCCATTATTTAATGTTTTCATAGCCATGAAAACTTTTTCAATAGTGACCCAAAACCAAGCACAAAGCCAAACTTGCTACCTGGACATCATCAGGTAAGGGCAGAGAGAAAGATCATTTCATAGGTATTACAATACTTACTCTTTTATTTTTAATAGCATGCAGACAGTAAGAAGCACTTGCAAATAAATTACTATAGTAAATGATAACTCATAAAGGCAAATGAGAGGATTTATGTGTATCAGTTGAAAGGGAAAATGGAAACTGAGGGGGGAAAATCTAATATTCAACTTTAAGTGATTGACATTGATGATGTCAGTCTGATATTCCTGTAAAAGTGTACATTGATTGTGGGTACTGGTGAAGTGGCATTCAAATTTCTACTGCTCTTTGTTTTTCCCCTTTTGATATCTGGAGAAAAAAGCAAACAAGAAAATTAGATTACATAGGTAATACAGTGGAGGTGTTACTAAGGATGCCTCTGATGTCTTAGGTATTCAACAACTTATACTACAAGACAAATTCTCTTATAGTGTTTCTTCTAATAAATATTCATTTAGCTATGTTTTATTTAAAATTGGAGTTAAATATTAAAATCAAAGCACAATATTTTACTGAATTACAGAACTAATTTTATGTAAAACTATATTTGGCTCAGTGTCTTCGGATAGGTAAGATATTTTCTAGTCAATACCAAAAAAGGAAAAAGAATTTAAAGTAGTATAAAACATGGTCTTCACTCATGAAGAACCCACATTCCATCTGGAAAAAGATACAAGTAAAATGTTGTAGAGAGTAATGTATGGTAGTATATTAATTTATGCCAATATGCATATCTCCATAGAACATTCCAAGAACAGCAAGGTCCTTATGAGCTAGTCGAGTCAGAGGAAACTTTGTAAAAGAATTACCACTGGGGCTCACATGAAGAAAATGTGTCTTTTTATAGATGGAAAACAGTGGAAAAGAGGTTGCACAGTCTTGAGATTAAGCATGGTGCACAAACTCCAAGTCTTTCACAAGCAGTTTTTCCACCTGGACCAGCTTTCCCTTCTTTGTCTTTCTGACACTTAGGAGCTGAACCCGTATCCTCATTGCCACCCTCTCCAATCCCATTAAGTACTTAGTTAGGTGCATCTATAGAAAGCTACATATACTCCATCATGGCATTTATGACACTGGGTTATAATACATATGTGTCAGTCTCTCTCCATGCTATTATTTTCATCTTCTTGCACTAATAATTTTTTTAAAGAACTCTACTGTGGAGGTTATTTTTCAAAAAACAACCCAATGTCTGAGAGCCTGGAGATGCAATAAGTGAATTGTTTCCCATTTCTTCCTCTCCTACCAGTTTCCTTCCTTCTTCACAAATTACTGCTCTTTGAGGTGTCATTAGTTTTAACAGGAATTGCTGTTATTACTGTTATCTTCAGGTTTATCAATGACATTAATTTCTGGCTCACAGGGTTTATTTCTACTGCTTTTCTTGCCATTTTTCATGGCATATTAAACCTCCACAAAAATGATCCACCGATATCACATAAGATCAGTTCTTTTAACTCCTCTGGATCTACTCTTGTCTTTCATTCTAAATCCAGATATCATCTGCATTTGACTGCACTTAAGCATCAGTATGTTTCTGTTGGAAATGACACAACTATGTATTCTGAACTTACTTCACATTCATGGCCATACTTTAAATGGTAGCTCAATACATCTACACCTGTCTAGTCCCTAATAAATTCACTTTACCAGTTTCAGTGATGACAATTTCAAGGTTTCCTGCTTTCCCAAATCTCTAATACTTTCATCTCTTCTAACTCAGAACTGTGATATCTCATCACAATCATAAAACAAAATTAGATTTTAAAATTCTCTCAGACTCCTAGAACCAAATCCACAAACCTGTCTGCATCAGTACTACATGGCCTGACCTTCCCAAATTCAGAGACATGGCCCCGCTCTTATCTAAGGCCATCCTTCAAGTAATGCTTTGGGTACTTACCTCTCTGGTATTCTCTAGGGGGCAGGGGAAGATCTCTCTCTCTCTCTCTCTCTGTTCTAGATCATTCACATTTCACATTGCCTGACATGACATAATATTCTGATTTCCAAGTGCGTCCCTTAACCCCATTTTTCTCTTCAGTAACCACTCCCTTTCTGTTCTTCTTTATAATAACACCCTTACAGGTGCTACCTAGCCTGGCCATATGTAATTCTTTGCCTACAAATATTTACTCACTCATTCCAAACAAGAGTTGTTCTCCAAAATTTCATTGAAATTGCCCTTTATCCATATCTCCAATGACTGGCTATTGGGGGAAGTTATGGCCTAATTCTGATTTTTCTAAACACATTGTTCAGTAGTTGATAGGAAGGTGCCAGTGCATAGTCTTTTTAGCTGCCCTGGAGACAAAGTATAATAATGACCAGTGTCTTGGATATGCCTGAGTAAAGCTTTAGTATCAACAAGGAAATTGCTAAGAAACTATAAGGAAGCTTTCAATATGCTATAAATATTTATTTAATACATGAATAATAGGATTAAACAAGATAATCATTTTAATCAGTTGTCAAATTTCTTGTTGTATAAAATGACTCTGATAGAGTGAGTGTGAATTACAAAATAGTAATCCTATTAGGAATTTTAAGGTCATTGATAATGTCAACATCTATGTATAGAAATACACATTTAGAATAGAATAATAACTGTAAATTTTCTTCTAGCCATCAAGAGTTTATGATGGACGTGCAATTGATCCTGGTAAGAATGAAATACAATATCAATGTTCCTATGTTTAAAATTGTTCTAAAAGCATGGAAAATATTTCACAATATTAATGAGAAACACTACGGAGTGATTAACCAATGTGCTGGCAAGTTTTAATTAGGCAAACTATGCATAAATTAAGGAAATTATTAATTCTTATTTTTGTTTAAAGGTCAAGTACATTATAATAATAAATTGTTCTACTGTTCAAAAATTTATTATGTAATTTTTCTTAATCACAATTCATGAATTTTTCAGATACTCCTTTTTAAACCTATATTCTGAAAATTCACAAACTCTATCCAAGTAGATTCAATGCTTCTGTTATCTCTCATTAGTCTCCATTGCTACCTAAATAGCCTTAATTAATCACTTTTTGTCTGCCAAGGCAATGCTTAATGCCCCTAATTGGCCTGTTTCTATTCTGCATTTTCTTCAAAAATTTCAAATACTACCTCCACTGCTACTACATAATGATTAAAAATATAGACAACATTATATAAGTATGTACTAACTACTAGGCCTGGTGTACCAAAAAAAAAAAAAAAAAATCTTAATATGCAATTGTCATGAAACCATCAGGAAGAAGGTAATATTATTATTCCAATTTTAACCTATAAGGAAAAAGAGATGTGGGGCCAACTTCATATTGCCAAAATTCCAAATCCTTAGCTAATGAAAACAATCATGCTCTTCAATATACTTAGACATATACAACCACAGATATATGCCATTAATTCTGGGAATATAACACCCTTTGTATAGCTCACTACTCTGTCACGATATGTCATACTTTTATTCTTTTGCAGAGGACTCCATTTTATGTATTCTGTTTACACTACCTTTCTGTTTCATTCCCTTCTGACCTTTTCACTCTTCTTCAATGACTAACTCCTACATGTAAAGCAATACAACTCAGACATCACAATCCCTGGATAACCTTCCTTTGGGCACACCTCCATTGTACTCTTAAAACACTTTTTGCCATATAGAATATCACTGGTCTGTCCTTTTTACTATAAACTTCTTGGAAGATCTTTAGAAATATTAACTGAATGTTTATCCCTACTGTCAACCAAATACTAAGCACTCAAATCTTGTTTGTGTAAGAGGAGATTCAAGGCTGGTAAGCTTTAAGAAGTTAAATATCATGTTTCAAAGAATTAATGACAATGGAAATGAGTAAGCAGGTGTGAACTATTCTTCCCAGAGATTTTCCAGCAGAAGGAAAGAAAGGAACAAGGTAGTAGAACACATGAATATTTCCAAGTAATAGTTAGAAAGTAGTTTTGTTCTAAAATAGGGTAGAGTTGTGCCTATATTTCTCTCTCATGTGTGTGTGTGTGCATATGTATGCATATATTGTGTGTGTACAATGCTAAGATAAAGAGAAATTTTACTGAAATCAGAGATGGAGCAAACAATAGATATTGTATGGTTCAGGTATTAAAGACATAGAAGGAAGAATTTGGGTTGCAGGATAAGATCTAAGTTGGAGTCATAGCTTCATTTAATTTCCATATTATCTTAGAGAAACCACTTGGTCTCTCTGAGTCTTAGTTTCCTCATCTGTAAATAAGAGGTATCATTTTTGTTTAAAAAATGCTGGTGCCTCTGTCCTTCTCACAGAAGTTCTCGTTGACTAGGACTGGAGTGTGTTAAAAACCTATTTGCCCCTTAGGTGATTCTAATGTGTAGCCAGGATTGAGAAGCACTGCTCTACACAGAGAACTGACACTCTTAGTACCTTTCTTGTTCAAGTGCTGATGATTGGGTTAGGATTAGGGTAGGTGGACCCCATCAGAAGGTACAAGTGATGGAAACCTAGAAGGGGAAGGTAAGAGAAGTGAAGCAGGATGAGAGTAAAAGACCCAGTAGCATGAGCGAGTTGTTTATTTCTTGGGTGATAACTGCAATTGAAATGAGGCATCAAAAGTTGGTATGTAAGTAGAGAGAAGCCTGATGTTGGCTGAGTTTGAAATAAAATAGAAAAAAATAAAAACACATTAAGCACATATACTACTAAGCATATATATTACTTACTATTCGTGGTATACTTGGACTATGGCATGTATAATGCAAAATGTATAAGTCTTAACTTTAAATTTAAAAAAATCTAGATAGGAATCATGTATGCCATAGAAAATTTATCAAAAAGACAATTTGATATTCCCATTAAAAATTCAGTAAGTGTATTTAGGAGCAATGTTTTCCTAGATTAAATAATCATAAGAATAATCTAAGATGCTTATTAATTAATAGATTTCTGGTCCCAGCCTCACCAAAGTATCTCCAGGAAGATAGACCTGGAAATGTGTACTTCTAACAAATATATTAAATTACTTTAGTTGTAAAATACCAATCTGAATTACTGCCCAGTCTCTTGATTAATGAACCACAGGATTAATGTAACACATGATGTCACCATCAGAACACAAAATTTAACCTTAAGCTCAATTTAAAAATAAACAATATGGTTTTCTTTGAAGTGCCTAAATAATACATGAACATGATAAAAAGTAAAGTAGTACATAAGAACTTATAATGAAAAGCAACTGCCTTCTACTTCATCCCATGGCACCCCACCATTCACATGAGTCTCAGTTTCCAGAGGAAACTGTAATTTGATTCTAATAATTTGATTCTAAAAGTTGATAAATAGCAAGCCATGTTGTATTGTGATTATATCCATGCTCCTCACTAAAGAACCAAATGATACAGGGAATAATTTTATTTGCTATATTATTGCTCTCCAAACCTTTTTCATTGCACATTTCTATCAGAAAATAAATTGTGAGCACAACCTTAATGTTTGTATTTTTGACACATTATATACAGGTGTCTGTATGAAAAGTACTGTGCTACTATATTATATGCATAAAAAACAGACAAATATGATTTCAAAAAATGAGAAAAATAAAAATAATAAAACTCCCGACAGACTTTCTATGGTAATTGGATTGTCTTGTGCATATCCTGTCGTGTGTGTGCCTAGCCTTGGAGGCCATCACTCTACAGACCTAGTGTTATGAGCTACATATACTACATAAGGGAAGGATTGTTATAATTAAGTTTAAATCATTCTTTTTAATACTTTCTATACATTCTTATAATTAAGACATGTTTTAGTGCGCTTCATATTTGAAATATTACTTTATTTCATTGTTTTAGGTTTTCCAGGAATTATAGTTGACTTTCTGTTTTCTTACTGATCAACAAATAACATGCTTTACTAATTCCTCAAATTAATGTTATTTCTACATGTGCCTATTATAGAGAACCCAATTCTAATACTGCTATATTTTTCCCCCCAAAGACTTCCCTTCTAGAACTTTCCATCTATCCCCGCTATAGAATCTGGTATAAATTTCATAATAATCCCATTTCCATTCTGATAATTTTCTTCACTTTACATTTGACCTCTCGTGTGTGTGTGTGTGTGTGTGTGTGTGTGTGTGTGTGTGTGTGTGTGAAACAGGGGCATTTCTCAATGTTTTTTCATGGCTAGTGAATTCACTGTAGAGTGAATACTTTCAATGTATGCCAACTCACCATACTGTGTTTCCTTTAGTTAGAAAAAAAAAATCACTTGTCTGTATTTGTTCACCATGGTCTCTCCCATTTTTTCATGTCTTTGTGAATAATTGTGACATTTATATTGAAAAAAAAGAAATTAGTAAAAGTGAAAGTGTGTGTTAAGTATACCAAATGTGCTATTAAAATGTATCATTTTACTCCCATTTCAAGGGAAAGGAAGATGAGTGATTCCTAATATAAAATGCCAGAATACAATCTACATAGAAATTGAACCACCACACCTCCATATAATGTTTATTAAATGAGTGCCACAAATTCTAGGAATGCAAGTCCCATATTCAATGTTAACTGCTTTCTCAATGTTGATCTGTTATTTCTTGACTCCCTCTCTTCCCACAACCATTCTGATGTTTAATTAGTTTCTTTATTCAGGGTGTTCATGAGATAAAGCCTTGCAGATCAGTAACTGCATATAACAATATGCGTACCAGATGAAAAAAAATGTTCCTTCAATCAGCAGTTGACAAAAATTCCTAGACCACTGAACACTTTTTGTATGTATCAAGCACATGCCTAAAATCATTTAATGGTCACATCCATTGTAGGAGGTAGGCACTATATTTGACAGCTCCGTTTTGGAAATAAAGAAGTGAGGCAGAAGAGGTCAAGTAACTTACGTACCATTAGGTGGCTGGTAAATGGTGGAGACAGGAAACAGATCCCAGTGGTTTGGATACAGAGCCTGCAATCCCAGTCTCTTTGAGATGACATTCAGTAGATATTTGTTGAATGAATAAGTGAAGGAGGATTAGGCTAAGGATTCACAATATTGTTTGGGTGTGCATGTGTGTGTACCTAGTACGTGTATATTTTGTATCATTTTCTAATCTTTCAAACAGATGTGACAGTTGAGAGAAGAATTCATCAGCAAGATAAGCTAAGCATTCAAGAGCATAGGGTGGACTCTGCTTGGTTTATTCGGAGGGAGTCAAGAAAATTCATTGGTGGAGTGGAGCAGCATTCAATATATGTTTCCTATGATGTTTTAAGGGAGATAATTTTATTAACCTAAAGATCTCTCCCTAATCTCCTTGTTCATGTTATAAATAATTTGAAATACTGTTAATTATTGTTGATTCTGATGTCTAGCAGTAATCTGCTTTTTATCAGAATCAGAATACCAAAATCAATGAAGATTTTTTGAAATGTATATACACCTGCTGAACCAATGATTAATGATAAAAGTTATTTCCCCCAAATATTACAATTATAAAATATTTCTCATTCTATTATCTTTTATTGGTCAAATTGTGCCTCCAATAGTTAACAGTCATTCAAGTTTTTATAAATATTTTAACAAAGTTTTTTTCTTCTTTTTCTTCAGTGACAGGAATGCAATATCTTTTCAACAGTCAGACAAGTGAAGTCAAGATGTTGAGCAATTAAGAAAAGAAAGTGATTCCAATGGAAGACATTTGACTTTAACCAGAATAAAGGTCACCATATCTTCATGTCACTTGCTATATTTGAAAAGGCCTTTTGCAAATACAGCTTTTAGCAATAAAATAGTACCTAATTTTTCAAAATAAGGGGATATTTTGTGTAACCTGTCACATATCTTTATAGGTCTGACTTTTACTGCTGCAATTATGCTAAGGTTTGCTTGCTGTAGAGATGTTTGTTTCTAGTTTAAAAATTTACAATGATAGACTAATACCAATAGAAAAATAAATTGATTATTCCAGTTGTGTTCAGACTGCATTCATAGTTCGATAACTAACATTAAAATAAGACATTTAAAAATAAAGATCATTCATGTGAAATGTGTAAATTAAAAGAATCCAATATCGTGAAATAAGACTGAATTCTTTATTAGACTACTCAGAGACTGGATTTGTTGTCTCTTTCAAAAGACAACATCAAATATCTAAGTGGCAAACAATTTCATACCTTTTCAACAATGAACTAGACCATATTCTTACCTAATTCCAATATCCTAACATACCTCAAAATCTTTAGAGTTCTGCTGAAAAAACAGTAGCAATATTGAAGTAACAAAAAGCAACTTTGCATTTGCTGAGATTTTCCCCAAGTGTACATCCCAAGTCAGGTAGCGTCTTAAGTCAGATTCCCTGGAAAACAATTCTCCGGCAGCCATTGGCTTGCAGGAGTGCCTTGGGAACCAACGCCTGCAGCGGTGAGAGAAGGCTGAGGCCGGAGTAGAACTGTGACACAGCTGCAGCAGAGGAACCATCTGTGGTTCTAGCCTAGAGCGAAAGGAATAAAAAATATGCAGTCAGGAAGGGAGATGTGAAATAGCAGTTGTTGCTTCAGGCCAGCAGCAGCATCAGAAGTCTCTTTTCTGCTTGCGTCCATATACTGAGCCAGCTCAACAGGAAACAAACAGCCTTTCTCTTCCTCCAGCACCTGGATACCCCGTTTCCAAAGATGTGAGCTGAGGCAGAAATGTCAGTGCAACAGCAATGAAAGACAGGGGTCGGGACCACCAGCTCACGTAGCTAACAAGTCCTCTGGCACTGAACACGCCTGATTCCAGATGTACTTCTGCTTTACCCTGAATTGTTGGCTCCACCCAATCAAGGTTTTCACTTGATTGGTTTGATAGAACCTGGCTCATGAGGAGCAGCTGTAGCCACTTGGTGACTTAGTATTCCATAGTCAGGTAGTTTATTTCTAGCACACCAGAAGCTGTTTATTATTTTTATGGGGTTTTTTTGGTTTTATTTGTGTGTTTTTTTAAGTGGTGTAGAGCTCTCTTTTGTAGATGGCATGGCCTTGCCACTAAAACCTGTGGGTTTACACTATCATTCTTTTATTGGGGTTTTCCCTAAAATCCATATGATTCCTTTCTCACCGGAGTCCTTTAGTATTGTAGATAGATGCCTGCTAGGTCTCATGGCCCAGGAGGAAGGGCAGCTTACCCTGTAACCTAAATTTGTAGCAGAGCCCTTTCCAGCTCTGAACCCCATTCAAATTTGTTAGCTTTTAGTGTCACCTAATAGATCAGTGCACTGTTATTACCAGGTGTTGCCCTTCCATCTTAGTAAGTGGGAAGTACAAAGTGAAACAATTTCCTTTATTTTAGAAGGAATGTCCCAGTTACCAAGGTCTTCAAATTTCCTACCACTTTTTGCTCATCTATACAATTACTATAATGACCTAGATACAATGAAACATTGCGATGTTATGTCCAGTTAATCCTGGATCCTTCAGATGATATTATGACAAAAAGTGAGGGAATCAACCTAAATCTGAGCAAGACCATAAATATGTATTACTGTCTATTCTGTGAATATAAACCCATTTTTCTCTTATGCATAAAAATGATATATTCACCAAAGAATATATAGTATATATTCTTTATACTATACTGTGTCCCAAAAAATGTATACACACACTTTGAATAATTATAAAGGCAGTGTTTATTAAAATGCATTTCATTTTCAAAATTCAGCTATCAGCTTTTAAAGTATGTATACATTTTTGGGACAACCTGTATTTACCTGAGTCTGTATTGATCTGCTCTAGTAGAGTTGCTGTATCTAGCCCAGAAGCTGAAATTGGGGCTACTTCTTGGTTGAGTTTCAGTTTTCTCCATCCACAAGACACCATCTAATTTTTGTGGAGGAAAGGCTTGTGAATTAAATGGGACTTTTATGTGGACTATCATCATCATTTATATCTTTAAGGGTAGCACTAGTTCCTGTCATGTTCCATTTACTCCTAGATCATGCTATTGATTTGTTCTTGTTGTTTGTATGTTTGTTTGTTTGTTTTATTATTTACTATCTTTCCTATGGAGGGGCAGTTTCAGAAACTAACTTCTGGCCTTTTCAACAGATCAAGGAACTAATGATGTGGTTCTTCCAACAACTTAGTATGTCCATTCCAATTATATGTCTGGGCTTCATGGAAATGCTCACCAGATGGAGTGTGAGCTGAGTGGACTAACAGTGAAGGAGACTTGGGTGGGGACTTCATTTATTTTTACCTGGCCTCCACTAGCCCTAAGTCTGAGGCCATGGCAATGCTTCAGACTGAACAAGTCAATTTCAACTTGAACCCTGTATCTAACAGTTGTTAAAATGTCTGATATTCCCTTTTTGACAGTGATCATTTATAGAAGAAAATAATCTAAGTTTCTCTTGGGGAAAGGCTACTAGAAGGATTATTGCCACATACATATTCTGTAGTATTAATAGGTAATTTTCCTCTTCATGAGGACCCAGATGCTCCATCTGAGTCTTCAAAATATCTCAGCTTTGGGATCAAAATTTTTATTGGGATAGCTCCTTAAATCTCCAGATTATGGATCTCTGAATGCTCTTAATTGTATAAATTGTGAAATGCCCTAATTGACTGTATATGGAATCATGTGTCCTAGTAACCATTTCCGTAACTCTGTGTGACAGACATTTTCAGCTGCTACTCTGACCATGTTGCTTGTTGCAATGTTTCTTGTTTCAGACTCATAAATACATAACTTTTCTCATTTTGGTATCCTATTATCTTCCTTGCAATCAGAGTGCACAATCCTGTAACAGAAACTCCTACTATCAGCTCTGGCCCACAGAAAAGAGCTACTCTCACCAGTGGATTCCTTATTGATTTAGCAAATTCAGTGTTCTCTGGGCCCTTTTGTGAAGAATAGCTGTTTGGGTTTTTTTGTCCTTACACATATATAATATCTCCTTTAGAATGCCATTTCTGTGAGCCATTTGATCCATCTGCTATGAACATTCTGCAATTATTACTTCATTTAGTGTGGCTCTTTATTTTTCTAAGTTTCCAGGAACATGTTACCCATGGTTTTTTTGAGATTATTCACCAGTCATACTGATAAATTCTCCATTGTCAATTTCATGTTCCAGAACTGTAGATCAACTAACCTCAACACCCTCAGGATTTAGTGACATATACACTCTTGCAACTTGTGCTGGTACATGCAAGCTGAATGTTATGGACTAAGTATTTGTGATTACCTAATATTCATATATGTTTAAACATAATGCCTGATGTGATATTGTTAGAGATGGGATCTTTAGAAAGTGATTAGGTCATGAGGGTTTAGATCTCATGAATGGGAATAGTGCTCTTATATAAGAGACCCCACAATATTAAATAAGTTTCAGGTGTACAGTTCTATAATACATCATCTGTATGTTGTACTGTGTGCTCATCACCCCAAGTCAAGTCTTCCATCACCATTTGTTTGATATATAATGTTATGTTAGCATCATGTGATGTTATTCAACTATTAAAATATTTTATTTGATTACAACATCTTTGACAAATATGTAAAAGTTTGTTAGTTTTAAACAGCAACACAAAACTGTGAAGGATGGAAGAGGAGATAGCTGGAAAATGTATTACTCTGTGGAAACATGTCGTGTCAAATCTTAAACTTTGTTCAAGAGAGATTCACAGCTAACATATGCCATCTAGTGGCTAAAGAAACTTCACTTATAAATTTTTGATAACACTTTTTTTATTTCTTAGTACTCTACACTTCTTAGTTTACTTTTATGAACCTTTATAAAGTCACCCTGTGAGAAAAATTCTATTGAATTTTCAGTTTTCTTATCCTTAAACTATTTAGAAAGCAGTCTTATGCATAAAACATTTTAAGAAAGTTAAAATGATTTTGTCATTTAATCATAATGTAATCTATTGAAGTATGAATTTTATTCCCCCCCCCAATATAACTCAACAATAAGATTTATCAAACCAGATACCATTTTATCCTATGACACAGTAATACAGATATACATTTAGGGTGATAAGCTAAATAAGGATTTCAAAATGTTATGTCAGGAAAAAATCTATAAACTACACCAGTTTCCAAACTATGCTTCTATTTTTTAATATAGAAAACTTAAAAGCTTTTAAGTTTAATTTTAATGTAATTTCCTGCCATGTCTTTCTTTACAACCTGTGCAACTGCCTTAATTGTCTAACACATATCACACCTTCAGATCAAAGCATTAACCATCCTCATTCTTCCAGCCTCACATTTGTGAGAGGGAAATTTACAGTCCTTTGTCAGATAGAACTTTTGAATTATTTTCTTCCAGTCTATGTCCTGTCTTCTCATTCTCTCAACATTGTATTTTTCAGAGCAGAAGCTTTTAATTTTAATAAAGTCCATGTTATCAATACTTTCTTTCATTGATCATACCTTTTGTGTTGTTTCTGAAACATCATCATATCCAAGGTTATCTAGATTTTCTCCTATGTTAATTCCTCAGAGTTTTATATTTTAGAATTTTACATTTACATCTATGATTTAATTTGAGTTACTTTTCATGAAGGGTGTAACGTCTGTGCTAGAATCTTTTTTTCTTTTTTGCATGTAAGATGTCCAGTTGTCAGGTCTTCTACCAATCACACTGTCTCGATTACTGTAGCTTTATAGTACATCTTGAAGTTGGGTGCTGTTAGTCCGCCAACTTTGTTACTCTTCTTTAGTATGTGTTGGCTGTTGTGAGTCTTTTGCTTCTCCATATAAACTTTTTTTTTCTTTTCTAAATATACCTTTATTGATCTCAGAGAGAGGAAAGGAGAGGGAGAGAGAGAGAGATAGAAACACCAATGATGAGAGAGTCATTGATCGAGCCCACAACAGGCCAATGCTCAACTGCTGAGCCACGCCCGGCCAGGCGCTTCTCCATATAAACTTTAGAATCAGTTTGTTATATCCATAAAATAACTCACTGGAATATTTACTAAGATTGCATTAAATCTATAGATCAAGTTGTAAGAACAGACATTTTGACAATATTGAGCCTTTCTATATATGAATATAAAATACCTCTCTACTTATTTAGTTTTTTTGTACCATTCATCAGAGTTTTGTAGTTTTCCTTATAAATTTTGTACATGTTTTACCAGATTTATACCTACATTTTTCATTTTGGAAGGTGCTAATGGAAATGATATTGTTTTTAATTTCAAATTTTACATGTTCATTGATGGTATATAGGAGAGCAATATTGGCTTTTGTCTACCACCCTTGTATTTTGCAGACTTTTTATAATCACTTATAAGTTCCAAACGTTTTTTGGTAAATTATTTCATATTTTCTACATAGATTATCATGTCATCTGTGAACAAAGACAGTTTTATTTCTTTCTTCCAAGTCTTTATACCTTTTATAACCTTTCTTATGTTACTGAATTAGCAAAGACTTTCAGTATAACACAGACCATAGTATGGGGAAGATGTGGGGAGGTAGGGATTGGGTGGAGGGGGGAAAGGGAGAAAAGGAGAGACATCAGTAATGCTGTTGACAATAAAAAAAACAAAAGGAAAGGAGGGGTGAGAGGAGACATTCTTGACTTGTTCTTGAACTTAGTAGAAAAGCTTTGAGTTTCTTACCATTAAGTATGATATTAGCTAAGGTTTTTGTAGATGTTCTTTACCAAGTTGAGGAAGTTCCCCTCTAATCCTAGTTTGTTGAGAGTTTTGCAATGAATGGGTATTGAATTTTGTCAAATGCTTTTTCTGCATCTATTGATACAATAATATGATTTTTCTTCTTTAGCGTGTTTATGTGATGAATTACATTAATTGGTTCTTTAGTGTTGAACCAGTCTTGCATAGCTGGGATAAATACTACCTGGTCATGATGTACTTCTTTTTATACATTGAGGTTTATTGGCAACAAATTCCTTCCATTTTTGTTTGTTTGAGAAAGTCAGGGTAATTTTTTAGGCTACAAAATTTTAGTTTGGTGTGTTTTTTCTTTTCTTCTAAACACTGTAAATATTTTACTCTCTTCTTGCTCACATGGTTTCTCAGGAGAAGTCAGATGCTATTCTTATCTTTGTTCCTGTATAAGTAAGGTGTTTTTTCCCTTGGGCTTCTTTCAGTATTTTTCTTTTTCTTTGTATATAATTTGAAAATAATATGCCTACATATAAATTTTTTAAATTTATTGGAGTGAAATTGGTTAATAAGATTATACAGTTTCAAGTGTACATTTCTATGATACATGATCTGTATATTGCATTGCATGCTTATCACCCAAAGTCAAATCTTCTTCTGTATTTGACCCCTTTGCCCTTTACTACCCCATCTCTCTTCTCTCTGGTGACCAACATACTGTTGTTTATATCTGTGTGTTTTTGTTTGTTTGTTCATTTGTGGTTTTCAACTTTATATCCCACATATGAGTTAAATCATATGGTTCTTAGCTTTTTCTGTCTGACTTATTTTGCTCAGCATGCTATTCTTAAGGTCCATCCATGTTGTCACAAATGGCAGCATTTCATCTTTTCTTATGGCTGAGTAGTGTTCCATAGTATATAGGTACAACATCCTCTTTACCCAATCATCTATTGAAGGACACTTTGGCTATCTCCATGTCTTGGTCACTGTGAATAATTCTACAGTGAACATAGGGGTGCATATATTTTTGTGAATAAATGTTTTCAAATTTTTTGGATAGATACCCAGAAGAGGGGTGGCTGGGTCAAATGATAAGTCTATTCTTAATTTTTTTAGGATCCTCCATAATGACTGTACTAATTTACATTCCCACCAGCAGTGAATAAGGGATTTTCTCCATAGCCTCTCCAACACTTTATTACTTGTCTCGTTGATAATAAGCCACTCAGGATATGAGGTGGTATGTCATTGTAGTTTTGATTTGCATTTTCCTAATAGCTAGTGAAGTTGTACATCTTTTTATATATCTGTTGTCCATCTGCATGTCTTCTTGGGAGAAATGTCTGTCCAGGTTCTCTGCTCATTTTTTAATTGGATTGTTTGTTTGGTGTAGAGTTGTATGAGCTTTTTATATATTTTGGATATTAATCACCTATGGAGCTGTTTGCAAATATCTTCTGCAATGGAGGTTTTCTAGTGGTAAATTCCCTCAGCTTCTGTATATCTGGAAAAGTCTTCATTTATCCTTCATATCTATATATTTTTAAAATATATCTTTATTGATTTCAGAGAGAGGAAAGTAGAGGGAGAGAGAGAGATAGAAACATCAATGATGAGAAAGTCATTGATCGGCTGCCTCCTGCACGCCCTCAACTGGGGATAGAGCCCGCAATCTGGGCATGTACCCTGACTGGGAATCGAACCCTGATCGCCTGGATCCTAGGTCGACACTCAACTGCTGAGCCACGCCCAACCGGGCATATCCTTCATATCTAAAAAATAATTTTACTGCATATATTATTCTTTGTGGGTGATTTCTTATTTTCAGCAGTTTGAATATTTGGTTCCACTTTGTCCTAGCTTGTAAGGCTTCCTGAGAAGTCCGATAATAATCTAATGGGTTTTCCTTTATAGGTTGCTTTCTTCTTTTCCCTGACTGCCATGAGAATTTTTTCTTCATTAGTTTTTGACAGTTTTAATACAGTGTGCATTGGAGAGGGCCTTTTTGGATTGATGTAATTAGGTGTTCTATGTGCTTCTTGGATTT
This sequence comes from Miniopterus natalensis, assembly GCF_054644295.1. Lineage (NCBI taxonomy): Eukaryota > Metazoa > Chordata > Mammalia > Chiroptera > Miniopteridae > Miniopterus > Miniopterus natalensis. The sequence continues at coordinate 50,481,604 of NC_142090.1, read as the reverse complement.
GAGGATCTAGCTCTTTCCATAGGTTTAGAAATTTCTTGTCAACCATTTGTTTGATTATGATCTCTGTTCCCTCTCCCTCTCTTCTTCTTCCAGTATGCCTACTTTTCTTATATTGCTCTTTCTGGCAGAGTCAGATAGTTCTCATAGAGTTCTTTTTTAAAAAAAAAATTCTCTTTATTGTTGAAAGTCTTACAGATGTCCCCTTTTCCCCACATTGACCCCCTCCTTCCTACTCCCGCCCCCTCCTCAGGCCTTCACAGCACTATTGTCTGTGTCCATGGGTTATGCATATATGCATTTATGTTTTTTGGTTAATCTTTTCCTGTCCCCCATTCCCTCTGAGAATCCTCAGTCTATTGCATTCTTGCATGTCCATGTCTCTATTTTGTTTGTCAGTTTGTTTTATTCATTAGATTTCACATGTAAGTGAGATCATGTGATATTTGTCTTTCTCTGACTGGCTAATTTCACTTAGCATAATACTCTTCAGGTCCCTCCATGTGACCAGTAATAAGCTATCAGAAAGAGAAGCTAAAAAGAAAATCCCCTTTACCATTGCAACAACAACAGAAAAATAAGATACTTAGGAATAAGCTTAACCAAGTTGGTAAAAGACCTGTATTCAAAAAACTACAGAACACTGAAAAAAGAGACAGAAAAAGACATAAATAAGTGGAAGAATATACTTTGATCATGGATTGGCAGAATTAACATAATTAAAATGTCCATATGATCCAAAGTAATCTATAGATTCAATGCAATGCTTATTAAAACACCAAAGGCATATTTCACAGATCTAGAATAAATCCTTCAAAAATTTAAATGGAACCAAAAAAGATCCTGAATAGCCACAGCCATCTTGAGAAAGAGGAACAAAGTTGGAGGGATCACAATACCGGATATCAAGCTATACTACAAAGCCACTGTAATCAAAACAGCCTGGTACTGGCACAAGAACAAGCTGTCTTCCCTTTCCTGTCTCAGTTCCCCAATATTTCTGGTCTTTATCTCAAAATTAACTAGCTATCCTTGAATTCTTGTCTCACTGTCTTCTTTGGGCATTCCCTTCATTAAGACAAATTCTGTTCAGAAGTCATAAAAGATATTCTGTGTTTTATCGTTGGTTAATGAAAAAGTTATAAGGAATTTATGGTTTGTATTAAAATTTCAAAGAAAAACTGATGTGCTTTAGATAGTGTATAAAACCTAAGAAAAATAACTTGTAACTTAATGCTGCTGACCTTGCTAAGTGGTTCTATTGCGGATGGAAGAAAAAAAAATCTCTTACTTTCTCATATTGGAATCATTCAACCTGAAAGCCCTCCCCTATGCTTCACAGTACTTTCCCTTCCTAAGAATGTTACCTCTGGCTCTGCTGAATCCTCCTCAGGAATCAACATCCCACCCGAATCAAGTTTTCCAACCATAATAGTTTTCTCATCTACATATTTTACTTAGATATTGTTGTTCATCAAGTTTTCATCAATTACTTCAGTAAGTTTTCTGTCCCAACAATCCATTATTATCATAAATTTCTTGAAGCCAGTGAGTTTCTAATTTCCAATTACTCTAATCCCTACATTAAAGGCATGGAAATGCTAAGCAAAAATCAATGAATTATGTGACGTAACCAGGCTCCTTTATGTTCACCTTAAGTCCAGATACAGCATGCACCATAAAAACGCGTATGTTCTTTATTCCCCACCAAATCTATCTCTAAAAGGTTTAATGAGCAAGTAGAAAGTTAATAAAGGGTTTGTGCATGAGTGTGTGTGTCCCACATTATACAAAACTCTCCCAGCATCTCAATATTCCACTAATGTCTTAAGCAAGACTGTCTCTCACCTTCACTTCCTTGTCCTTGCACAAACATTTTTTTCTGCCAATTGTCTCCTTTTTCCCTCTGGCTATGTTCTCCTCTTCTTCCCCATATCTAGTGTTCTTATTGTGATGTGTCCATACTTATTTATTTATTTATTTATTTATTTATTTATTTATTTACTTATTTATTTAAGGGTTTGTTAACCCTCACCCAAGGATATTTTTTCATTGACTTTTAGAGAGAGTGGAAGAGAGAGAGAGATGTGAGAGAGATACATCGATTGGTTACCTCCCACATGTACCTGGACCTGGCTGAGGGACCCCAGACATGTGCCTTTGACCGGGAATCGAACCTGTGACCTTCTGGTGTGTGGGCTGATGATCTAACCACGAAGTAACACTGGCCAGGGCTGTCCATACCATTTTATTTAGAGCAACTTAGCTTTCTCTTTCATGACCCTGCTGGTACCAAAAAAAAAAAAAAAGTATTTTTTGTTTTTTAATTCATCTTTGAATCATTACCTCGCCATATTCTCCTGAGGACTTTTACAAAACAACCCTACTCATGTTCCGATATCATAAAAACAAATGTTCTCTGCACTTTAGCTTTAAAGTCTATAGGAAATTCATACCTCGTGGGCAGTGGAGGATTCATCAGGATTTGGAAAGCTTGAAAGTTATATGACTGCTGGATACTTTTTTTTTCTTCCCAAAGATATTTTTCCATTGCTTTTCAGAGACTGTGGAAATGTGTGCGTGGGGGGGGTGGGGAGAGAAATGGATGTGAGAGAGAACATCTATTGGTTACCTCCCATAGGCTCCCTGACCAGAGCAGGGATCAAGCCTGCAATTGAGGTTGTGCCCTTGTCCAGAATCAAACCCAGGACCCTTTCGTCTGAGAGCCAATGCTTTAACCACTGAGCAAAACCGCTAGGGTTTATTGCTATTTTTAGACTAAAAATTATTCTTAAGAACCATGCATATTGTTTTGAATATAGATCTACATTGATGCTTCTGATATTGTGCCTATATAATATTCTTTCTTATGCACTCATCAAATTTTATTTATTCATCTAGTTATATACAGGGATGTTGCCTGAAATTAACACACACAGTGCAGAAAAAAATGTCTGTGTATATATACTTTAATGCATTTGTGCAAGAATTTCCCTTGGTGAAATATTTCTCAGGAAAAATATTGCAGGGTCTTGGGATATAGACAATTTTAATTTTCCTTAATAGTTCAAATTTGTACTCTATAATGGCTTCCCAAACTTATTCTTCCACTTCACAGCCTCATAAATATTGACTTATCCAAAATTGCATTATTTGTTTATATGATGAGTACTGATTTCTCATTTTTTTCCATATCATAGAAGAAAAGTATTTTTATTAGAAAAATTTTAACATGGATTTTTCATTTTTTTAAAAACTTTTATTTCTCTTATTACTAATGAAGATGAGCATCTCTAATCATACTTATTGACAATTCTTATTTCCTCTCCCATGAAATATGTATTTACATAATTTACCTATTGTTTCCATGAGATTTTAAGTTTTCTTCTTGTTAATTTTTAATATTTCACTTCCTATTCTCTATATACATGTCAAATTCAAGTCTAGATTCTGGTAATATCTTTTAACATGTCTCTGTACATCTGCAAAAATGATCTTTAAAAGAAAATTTTATTTTGATGTACTCAAATTTGCTAAATTATCATTTTATATTTTGTGGTTTCTGATATGTTTATGAAACTTTTCTATTTTATTTCATTTGGGGGGATTCTTTCTCATTTAGATTTTAAACACTCTGGGAAGTACTTTTTCAAAGGTAAGATGTAAGGAAACAACTTTTTTTCATCCTATTGTAATCCAGTTTTCCCAAAGTCATTTTTCTTAGTGAATCTGATTTTTTAGGTTTCACATATTGTATAGTAAGTTCACATTCTGCTATTGACTCAAGATTCAGCATCCTAACAGTTGTGCTTTTGAGGACACAAGCCTTTAGTGTTATCTTGTCCCTGTAGGCTATAACTCTGCACTCGTTTCTCTGCTAATCAACAAATAGCTGATTAGAAACTATGAGGGAAATTTCTCCTTTGGAGCAACTATATCCTTCAAAAGACATGCTCTTTGAACCACTGTTTTTAATAACCATAACATCACAAGAGCGAAAACTCATGTCTTTCAAAAAATCCCATGGATCATACTACTCCACAGTTCTCCGTCAGTGTGATTTACTTTACTCCCCCAAAGGTGCAATTTCTCAGGAGAGTCAACATCATGGTAGAACAAAAAAGCATTTGTTCAATTATGATTTTTGAATTAGATTTCTGAGAACAGTAAATTGAATGAAATGTTTTTCCTTTAAAGATAAAAACATTTTACCTGTTAAGACCTGGGCTTATGTGTCAAGAGTTAAGCTTAGAAATAATAAGGTTCATACTGTGAAGTCTTAAAAGAAGAGATACAGAATGTGATATAAAAGAATTCTCATCACATAGAGACCATGTGATGAGCCTGCTAATTTTTAACATCATTGTCAATAACTACAGCAGGCAATAGATGGGTCAAAAAGCCATGGAGACATTCCACTGCCATCCTTTCCTACATACAAATACTAGCTACAGGGGCTCAGGTCATTTCAGTTTGGGATCTGTTAAACTTTACTTGAATCATATTACGTTGGTTTGACAAAGTCACATGGGCGGAATCAGAGTTGTTTCAGTGTCATTTTCATACATGATGTTATCCATGGCACATAAAACCAAAATGACAGTGGGGTGAGACTGGCTGCACCATCACCATCTGATTAGCAAGGCTTCCTGAGCCCTTTCCTTTTTAGTCACTGGGCCTGGTTTGACTTACCAGGGGACTCAGAACCTCCAAGTTTGAAGTGCTCAGTTAGCTGGAGCTGTACAAAACACCCCACCAGGCCTTGGCCCCTTTTAGAAAGAATTTAGTTGCTTCAGGTAGGTGTCACCCTTGTGCTGGGAAATTGCCTCTCCTTGTGCAGCCATCACCATCTAAATGATCACCAAAGCTGTGACTTTCCCTTTTCCTCTGGGATTCTACACTGCTTTTGCTAGACAGCACACAGAAGGACATGGGAGTCACCTCTCCACGCGGGGCAGCTCCCGAATGGAAGGATTCAGTCTGGGCTTTATGAGCAGTGACAATATGAACATATGACACATCAATTCCAATTGCACATGCAACAGTGGAAACTACACCTAATAGCCCCCAAGGCTTCATCTAGGAGGCGTTTTCATTTTCCTTTTTCACTGCAATTTGCCCGAATCCAATCAGTTGACTCTAAGGGTGTTTTTGCTTCTTAAGAACACAGATCAAGGGGTTTAAACGCACTTGTCAAAAGTTACAGCCACAGCCGCTTGGAGATAAGGCTATTCTTCTACTGGACAATGGGAAGTGCTGGGAGTGGGGAGGCTACAGGAGACCAGTGGGGAAGAATCTTCTCCTTTGAGCCCTAGCTCCATGCTGGGCACTTCCTCCACCCCAGTGCAACCTCCGGTTTTCTCAAGCAGCAAGTCCAGGGACACTTTCCTGCCCTACCCAGCAGAAACATGGCTCATCCTGCAGCTCTCGGTGCACTAGCCACCCCTGTGCTTAGCAGCCCCTCTTGGGTGGACCCACGTCCAGTGTGATTTGGGTGCCTGTAGTCAACAGAGCTAAAAAGACTGAGTTCTTCTCCTCCCTAAAGTTCCCAAGCAGTTTTTTTTTAATTCAATTTCTAGTGATTTTATTTTCCATTTTTTTAAAACTTGTTTTTCCTCTTGTAACATTGGTAAATGATCAAGGATTATGACAAAAAGCTGGAATAAATGTTAATGTTGCCCCCCCCCCCCAATCAAAAGCCTGCTTTTCTGCATGTCTGCCTCTTTTGGCTATTTATTTGCAACAATTTAATAGAACAACGACAAATAAAAGTAACTTTATTTATTTACATAGATTATAAGCATAAAATAAGTGTGAAACATGACACAAAGCACTTTTGGCTGTTTGAAAAGGGATTATCATATTCTGGTAATTATTTATGGTTTCAGGAGGTTACTTTGAGTCAGTTCCTTCATCTTGAATGATATTTTGTGTTCTGTTTTTACTTTTGCTTTTATTTAACTCTCTAACACAATGCTTCTTTATGGTTCCATGAGGATGGGCCTTGAAGGCCTCCAACTGTAGAATAATAATTGACGGAGGGCCTGGTGTCTGTGTTCTGAAATGTGTCACTCAGTGTGTATGTGCCCCGGTCACACTTCCAAGGGCTGCTCCCAGCCAATGTCCGAGGCAGCAGGGATCTTAAGAAAGACCCACTCCTGGAAGACAAGGGACTCCTTGAACCATGGATTTGGTTCATGGGCTCTCCCAAGACCTTGCTGAAATTTTCAACTGCATAGCATTTTCCTTTGTTACCTAATAAGAAACTATTTTTTCTTCAATTTATGATTTTGTCTGATCAATAATTACTAATATGGCAAACATATGTAGTTTTGTTCTGACATCATATTTTATGTAATGCCTTCTCATTTTCTGTTTTTGCCCTTTGATCTTTCATTGCATAATCCCTGTGTATGTACACATTTTCAGAACTGAATGGTTTATATATTCATTTAGTGGTTACATTTTAGCTGTAAGATATAAAACATTTACATTTCTAATTACTTATACAACGTGGATTGAATCTCTCCTATGAACAATAATGACATTATTAATGCATTTCACTTTTCCTACTCCTCTGTACCTTTCAATTTTAGTTAATTGTATTAACTTTTGGTGCTTACCTTTATAACCTCTTTTATTTGATGTGTTATTAATTAACTAATGTGTAATCCTTGCAATAAGACATAAGGAAAAATCTTTCTTTTACAAGTTCTATCTTCCCTTCTTCCTTTTATTATTAATATTATCTCTATATAATCAGTAGAGATATTTACAGACTGTTCTGAATTGGAATTGTCAGTTATGTTGGTCTAACTACTAGAGTAAAAGATGTCAATACTTGGCTCACTTTTGTTCATCATGAGATAGCCAGGATTGGTTTTACATATCTGAATTTAAAAAACACACCTTAAAAACAAACAAACTAAAAACAAAACAAAATAAACACACACACATACACACAAAACAAACAACCCCAAAACAATACACACACAAAACTAAAATCAAGTATGTGATATAATCATTGCCTGACACATTGGACAATAGGCAGTCCACTGCAGAGATGCCTGAGGGACAAAAAACAAAGCCAGTCAGTCCTGCAATTGCCACAGCTCACTGTCTGGAATTTCAGTCCACAGCATAGAGAAGCAGAAACCAAACAGAGCCGGGTGATCTGCATGAGTTAAAGGGATGAGACAGACTTGAGGATTCTGGGAGGTCAATAGGGCTGGAACTCATGGGGCTGAGGGCCAGAGGAGAGAGCAACAAGGAAAAGGCAGAGCTGAACTCCCCTTTCGGAGGTAATTGAATACAGAACACCATGTTCAGTTGAAGAGCCCTTCAAGCTCATTAATCTGTTGCATAATTTTACTAGAATGTAATATAATAATGATGAAAAACACCAGAGAATCTTAGTCAGACAAAATTTAATTTCCTTTCTCTTCTTTATATAATGTTTTATTGAAGGGCTCTTACAGGACAGCTGCAACCATGGAGAGAGACTGTTTTTTCTAGAAAACAAAGATACAAACAAGCCAGCAGTGTGGTCCTGGCAGGTAAGGGTAAAAAAGGAAATAGAGTCTAAGTCCCTGATGGCCAGATGTGGCTGCATTGGGCTGTAAGTCATTCCATCAGGATTAACAGCCTCCTACTCTAGAGCAGGAGACTGTTTGAAGTTGGGTCATATAAGGCAGTTTGATCAAAACTGTGAAGCTAATGAAAAACTGCTTGCATATCACAGCTTCATTAGTTATACACAGCTGGGCATCCTCATTTTGACAGAAGAAAGGACTTCAGCAGAAAGGAGAGTTCGGGTAGAGACAAACCACACAGACTTCTCGTAACAAAGCATGTGTAAGAAAAATTTAATGCTTGTGTTCTTAGTCATTTTTAGTGTCTTCTGCACATTATTACAATTCCAAAATTGTTAAGACGTCATAATTGATTAAGTAGAGATGTTCTCAAAACAGTGCAAAGCTATTCCTGTAATAGTAATTACCGAATACATCTAAGATAAAACAGTATTTTGCGGTCCTTACCCCAGTTTGAAATTTGCAAGAAATTAAAATTATGCTTAGTTCATTTTTCTAACTCACATTTGGTTTGGAATACTTTGCTTAATTATACTCTAAATCTTATGTTAACAGAAGAAAATGAAATAATGAAGAACCCCCTTCAATTGAGCATGCCGCTAGATACTTCACATACATTGCTTTTTAATTTTTCTGACTAACTATGAGAAGTAGATGTCATATATCTTTTTACATGTAAAAACTGATCTGAATAGATCATGCTAGAAGCAACCTATAAAGCTGAATTTGAAATGTAGGATGAGAAACAGGAATGGGAAAGCCTGGTAAGTCAAAGATTTGAGAGTTTTAAAGAGTGAGGGATCAGCCATCCCAAAAGAAGCAGAGATCCGGAAATGTAAGGAATGAGCAGTGTGCACTGGGTTAGGGTATGGAAGCCACCGGTGATAGGCGGCGGGTCCTGTACGGTCTGAGGACAGGAGCAGAAGTGCAAGAGGAAGTGGAAGCTGAAGAAACTGAGGCCAGACAGCTGCTTTACATTGTTCCGTTGAAAGTGGGAGAAAAGATACGACTGGTATGAGTGGTGTGAGAAAATTAAGAGGAGAGGTATTTTATGTTTGGTTTTAAATGATTTATTATTTTAAAACTAAGGGGGGGAGGAAGCTTAAACATTTCTATATAACTCTTTGGGAAAGACCTTATCAATATGTGGAATTTAAAGGAAAGCTCAGGGTCAAGTTTGTACGAAAAGAAAAGTTTATTTTCATAATAAAGTGTTTGCAAGGGAGCCCAGCTTTCAGATCAACTGGTTCATTGTAAAAGAGAACAGGAACTATTGATTTTTCAAATTTTTATATGGCAGCTGAAATTCTTATTAGATAATGATTGGGTCAGTTATGATAAAAATCAGATATTCGCGTTTTTGGAAATGTGTGCTGGCCTTACCATAAGAATAAACTTGGAAATATCTAGGTAAGAACAAAACATATAAGCAAGGATATAAGAGAAAGGAGTGCAAGAAAGAGAAGAAATTACTGGCAGAGGTGAAGAGAGAGGATGCATAGTGGGCCTGTTCTGAGAAGGGAGGTGCAGGGGAAGGGTGGAGAGTTAAATCTCCGCTGGACAAGCGAGATTTCCCCCACAACTGCACTGAGTGTCAAAGTCTGATAAATTTGGGGGGAGAAGTAAAAAAAAGGGACAGACTGAGCTTGGTAAAGTCAAGTGTTTTTCCAAAGTATCACAGAAAAGAAAAAAAGCACAAACAGACTTCAAATTCAGAACTTTTGACCATTTCAACTATCTTTCCAAAGTATCATGCTTTTCTTTTAAATACTGAACTGTATTTATATTTGACAGTTTAAGAAAAACAAACAAACAAAAGAGCACTTTACTATGGCTCATGTTTGCTTAACACTTTCATAATTCAGACATTCCCTCCCTCCCTTCTTTTATCCTTACGGCCTTCTTTGTGTCCTGGGCTTTAAGTGAACAAGTAGAATATATTTTCTGAGTGCTTCCCCTAATTTTGCTTCTGGTCTTTCCATGCCATAATCACAATGTTCATTACTGACAATGAAAGTGTGAGTCTCATGGAGTGTGTCAGTTCTACACTTTCTAGAAAAATTCCAAAATACCTTTATGCTTTCATGTATGTTTCCTACTCTTTCCTTTAGTTTTGATGATATAAATAGCCTTCCTCACCAACACAGTTTTCTTAAGGGTCACTTATTTCCTTAGGCAATTTTGAATAAATTTTGACCTCATAAAACTGATTTCAACTCAAGTATACCATCAGTTCTGATATTCTCTGGTATAAGATTTTTTCCCCATTACCTCTCATATCCAGAACTTTTTAAAATTTTTCTGACTATTGACACTCTGTCCCCCAATTCAGTTCTTAGAACCTAATCTATTTTCCCCTCTCTACCTACAAATTGGGTTTACTGTATCCAGAAATATGACTACCAATAATAATACAAATACATGTATGTAATCCACTGTCTCATCTGAAAACTTTGATGAAGCACCTATTTCACATAAAAATGAACTAACATAACTCTTTTGTTTGATATTTAAGGCTCTGCATATAGACCCTGTCACTTCTTTTATATATCCCCACTCTTCCCAGTACATTCTGGAACCGACACCATGCTAAAATTAAACTATATGTATACAGTTCCCCATATCTAGCTTAATTAATTCTCTTTGCTTGGCATGTTTTCTCTTATTTTTTGCCTCTGAGGCTACTGTTGATTCTCTAAAAAATATATAAAGCATTTAATACTAGAACTCTTTTCCATTCTTTGAGCTATTGTCTTAATTGGAGAGTATGAATTAAAATGTAATAAAAAAAGAGCAAAGTACATATTGGCTTAAGAAAGAAAAGTATGTATTTGTATAACATCCTACAACAATATATAATCTTGTTTTATTTTTTAATAATTGTATTTCTATTTGAGGATGCTCTGGTGCCAACTTCCTTGATTTATCCTGTTTCTTTAGATAAAAATAGTTTTTAAATATATAAATTAAGCTTATATACTAAATTTCTATTAAATTTATCATTATATATTCAGTAAGGCTGACTTTTTTCCTCCAAAGATTGGAATTTCACTAAATTTATAGTATTTATAAAAAGCAACATGCAATAATAAAATGAAGCAGCAGGTGGAGCTCTAGAATAAATTAGGATTTACTATTCTGCTGTCGTTTTTTATTGCTGAATCTGAAATAATTGAGGATTTTTAGATACACTTACAGACACTTATTTTTATTATCCCCTGACACTTCTCTTTTTATAAGTATATTATGCATTTATTGCAGGATTCTGGTATTTTCAAAATTATTTAATATGTTACACTTATTCAATATTTAAGAAAATAATTACATGGTAAAGAGATTATTATTACTTATATTTCAGCAATATTTATGCCTTAATAATGCTAATGTTTTATTCTATATATTTTTAAATAATAGGCATGTAAAATACATTCAATATCTGTTTACCTTTAAAATTTCCTTTTTAAAGCTACCCCCTAATAGTTACCTGATTAGGGTACCTCAAGAAAAAGTTAATCCATACATGTGACAATCATATTCTCAGTTCACATCTCATATCCAACAATTGCTTCTTGAATAGTTTCCTCTCATCCCCATTAAGCATTCTTTGACGTACCCCTGTGCAAGCACATTTAGTTGGTTTTCTTAAGTGCTCTATTATCGTCAACTATAGCAATTTAATTGCAATTAATAATTTAGTTTTCTAGCCTCCCGCTGGGCTATGAGCTCTATGTGCACACCCCCTAGCACAGAACCTGGCACGAGGCTAGTACTCTGTAAACATTCACTTTACTGAATGACAGGAGATGTGCATTTGGAGCACAGGAAAGAGAGAGAAACGGGAACTCTGGATAAAGCCAGGGACAAACAAGAAGAATAAGTGATGGAGAAGGAATGGTGGCAGATTTGCAGGGCCTCATTAAAACCAAGAAGTGACATGATCATCTTTGCTAAATAGAACAGGTTTGACATCTTGGAGTAACTCCAGACCAGTTTTGAGGCCATAATAATACTTTGAAGAGACACATTTATGACAATCACTATCAAAGGCAGGGCAGTTCACTTAAATAAGTGAAACAAGGTTGGTTGGGATTATAGAAAGCTGGGAGCACATGCTGTATCTAAGGTAGATATCATCTACTCAGTTCCTAAAGCTAATTGCTTTGTGGAAATGTGGACTAAGTATTCTAGGTTTTTAAATCCTATAAGAGAAGCTAAAACCAAATCTTACAATTTTATTAATTTTTAATTAAATTTAAAATTAAAAGCAGTAAAATTTACTGCTATGTATTTGTATAACATCCTACCACAATATGTAATCTTGATTTATAAATTTATTTATTTACTTATTTATTTATTTTTATATATCTTTATTGATTTCAGAGAGAGGAAGGGAGAGGGAAAGAGAGATAGAAACATCAATGGTGAGAATCGTCATTGATCAGCTGCCTCCTGCACGCCCCCAACTGGGGATCGAGCCTGCAACCCTGGCATGTGCCCTGATCAGGAATCGAACCTCAATCTCCCAGATTCTAGGTCAATGCTCAGCTGCTGGTCCACGCCTAGCAGGGCTTGATTTATTTTTTGAAATTATATTTTATGTTTGAGGATGCTCTGATAGCATCCTCAAATTGATTCTGCAATTTATTTTTTATTGTGGATATCTCACCACTACACATGTATTTAACTTATCTAAAGTAAATATACATAACTTGGAATAAAAAGTAAGTAGGAAAAACTGTAAACACTGTAGACATTTCTGTTCACTAAGCAGAATGTTTCTGAATCAGTATAGGCAAAAACTGCCCTTCCATTTCCTGTGTTCCCTCTGTCGGTCCCAGTTCCTAGGACCACTCGGTGCCATTTCTAGTGTGAGCTCTTGCAGCACTAAGTTTGATAAAGTAGTTGAAGAATGTGTGTTTTATGAAACATCCTCTTTACATAGAAATTAACTAATTTACTCAGGGCCACTGTCTTCAATGTGACACCATACTGAGAGATTTTTAAGAATAATTTTGATTACAAGTAAATTTAGCTCTATACACTGTCTTTAGAATGAAACTCCCCGCTAAGGCACGACTCTATTGTGTTTCTGATTTTTTAATTAAATGTATTGGGTGACATTGGTTAATAAGGTTATATAGATTTCAAGTGTACATTTCTATAATACATGATCTGTATATTGCATTGTTTGTCCACCACCCAAAGTCAAATCATCCTCTGTAACCCTTTATTTGCCCCCCTTTGCCTTTTCTTACCCCCTCACCCTCCTTTCTCTCTGGTAACCATCCTACTGTTGTGTGTATCTATACATTTTTGCTCGTTTTTCTTGTTTTTTCATTTGCTGCTTTCAATTTTATATCCCACAAATGAGCGAAATCATGATTCTTAACTTTTTCTGTCTGATTTATTTTGCTTAACATATTTCCAAGACCCATCCATGTTGTCACAAATGGTAGTATTTCATCTTTCCTTATGGCTGAGTAGTATTCCACTGTATAAACCTACCACATAGTCTTCATTCAATCATCTTTCAAAGGACGCTTTGACCTGATTATTTTATCAGTAAAATAGTAGTCCATCTCATTGGTACACAATGACGTGTTTGCTGATTCTCTATAGGTACACATTTACTTGGGGTGGGTGAGTGTCCTTCATTTTTATTATTTTTCAGGGCTGTCTTACCTATCCTAAGTACTTATGCATGGTAAATTTTACTATGAATTTGCAAAACACAGATTAGTTTTGTTAGAATTCTGAATGGAAATGAATTAAAATTAATAATATAATTAATAACTGTTTTTTGAGTTTCTCCTTTATGCCAAGTATTTCTGGCCATAACTCTCTAAAGTAAACATTGTATTGTTATTATATATATTATACAAACAAGCACATGGAGACACAGAACAAATAATTAATATTAGAAATAGGAATCAGATGCCTCAAAATATATATTTTTTGATGGAATAATTTCTCATCTGTGACTCTGTACTTGAGAAATATATGGAAACTCATGACTGCAAAATTTACAATAGTAAAAATATTGAAAACTACCTACAAATCCAACATTAGTTAGCAATAAAAATGTTTTTGAAGACATTTTTATAATATGCAAATTACTTAGGGTAAAATAATAGGGGTGAATGATACATATATTAAAACATGCAGAAAATATCCAAGAATAAAGTTATTTCTATCTAAAAAAAAAACAAAAAAAAACACAAGATGAGGTAAAGTGTTATAAACAACTCAAACCCTAATTAGAAACCATTGACTTTCATCCTAGGATTCTGATGCCAATTTTCTTCCCATCAAATAGCAGAAAAACATTAAGTAAAATTCTCTCACTGGAAAAGAGCGACAACAAAGACCCTAAAAACTCTGAGGACCACTAGGGGTCATGTTCTACTTTTTTGTCAGAGAGATTGCACTTAAGTTTTCTTCTTTTCAGTTGTAAGTAGTCCTGGTTAACAGGTGAAGAATTATGAAATCAATAACAATTACAAAGATAGCTAAAAGGTTTAGTTTTATTTCTAAAAGAGCAATGCATGCTTTTTATAGACAATGGAATGGACTGGAAAAAAAATAGACAAAAATCCAAAAGCAATATTTATTAAAACTTGGCAAATTTTGTCAGTGTCACATACAAAGTTATTTTCAATGTTGCACACACATATTTTTGCAAATGAATGTCTTTGAGTTTGCTTTCATACACTTAATTATATGTCCTAAGCATTTCTATGGCATTACAATATTTGGTTAAATGCAATTTTTGTCTTTCTTATGTTCCATCTAAATGTATAGTTATATGGTGCTTAATTGTCCCTCTATTATTGGATATTTAGGCTGCCTCTAATTTTCCATTAATATAAACCATACCCTGAAAAGTACATCAGTAAAAGCATAAGGCAGGCTGACCCGGATTCATGTCTCAACTATGTCACTTACTATTAGAAATACCTTTAACTTCAGTTTTGTTTTGTTTTTCTTACTTAAAATGATGGATAAGAAATAGTATGTATGTGGCAATTGTTAGGACTAAGTGACTTAAAACATAGAAAAGAAAAAAGTTCAGCATATAGGAAGTTCTAAATACATGCTAGCATATTATAATGTATTATTGTTAATATTTTTGTATATGAATCTGCATTTCAGATTATTTCTCTAAAACAAATTTCTGTTCTGGAATTAGATTTACTCATTCAAAAGTGGTTCTTTCCAAAATAGTTGGGCTACTCTATAATCTAAAGATATTTTAAAATGTGAAGTTTGTTCATCTATACAAAAATAGCAAATAACTCATTCAGAGAATAACATGGTTTTTGAGAGACACTGGAATTCTTTAGACGTGAAAACAAAAAATGTACATCAGAAAGCATTATATGTATCTGATTTTGATTTCATATTTTTTTTCAAAATCAGACAATCTGAGTTTTACAAGGCCTAGCAAACATTTTATAAGTACATACATATGTCCTATTTTCTTGAGTAGGGGAACAATAGCCTTTGTAAATCTCAGGAAACTGTGTCTCAAGGAAAGTAAAGAACCACAAGTCTAAACATAACCTTCTTAAAATATGTGACCTCCTGATCTGTTTGAAGATCTTCAAATGTGTCTTTGTTTTTTGGAGCCAGGTATGTTAATCAGTGTAAACATATGGTATTAACTTTTATCCTATTTCTTTTGGCTTATACTGTTGATAACCTTTCTAGAAACTAAAAGTAAAGAGTTAAAGCATCTACTAAGTAATATGTTATAGAATGTTTATGTTATTATTTTAAGATTCACATTAAATATAATTAATTGAGGCTTTAAAATAAGTTCCATTTATCTACTTTGCTGTAATTCAGTCAATTAACAAATGTACTAAAATGTTTTATTTATTCAACTTGAAAGGGTGTACAGACTTTTGGGCCTTTTGACTAGTTACATCTAATTAGAAGATATATTGAAATATAGAACACAGCACAATTTACATTTATCTTTCCCTTTTCGGGGATGCTGCCAACTGCACATTTGAAAAGAGCTAATCAAGAACTAATTTCTTTTAGTTGCAAGTGTATTTAATATTCTATTTTTCTATACATCCATGCTTTCAGAGAGCAGAAAGCCTTGAAAGTTAAAGGTATTTTGAGTACTTAGAAAACTAATGGTAAATAAAAACAAATAAACCAAATGAAGTTGTATCATTTGGATCAGGATACAAACACCCGTGCCCTGGCAGGGTGGTTCAGTCAGTTGGAGTCTCGTCCACACATCAAAAGGATGTGGGCTCGATTCTGCTCAGGGCACATACCTAGGCTGTGAATTCCATCCCCATTTGGGGTGCATACAGGAGGCAACCGATCAACGTTTCTCTCCTTTCTCTCCCTCCCTCTGTAAAACCAATAAAAAGTATCCTTGAATGAGGATTGAAACAGTCATCAGATAGGTGAACTTTTGACTGAGTTATTTCTATAAAGCTCTTAAGAAGTTTAATTATTTTCAAGAGAAAGATATGGTTTCCTTAAAATGGCTTTCCCTCACCATTACTCTCCCAGGGGCTTTCTGGGTTTTCAATAGGAATGTCAGCTATGCTAATGTGAAAGCTGCTTATGAAAGGATCACATTAAAGGTCTGAAATACAAATAACTATTGAAAAGTAAATTGCTGAACACTTACCCTGCTTATCTGTTTCAACTTTTAGTTGGGCTCAGACATCATTGGTAAGAGAAAGTAGACTCTTATCTACTCAATTTAGAATGCTTGTTGAATTTGATAACTTGTTTCCAATCTTGTTTGGTTGATATTATAAAGATAAGGTCAAAGGGGAAAGATTGTAAGTGGAAAGGAAGCATGCCAATGGGGAGAGTCTTACTGAAAGTTAAACTGAGAGACCATCCATAGGTCCCACGTCTATCTGTTATCAATTTGAAAGAAAAAATCATAAAATAATAAAACCAAAGACATTTTCTTGAAATCAGTAACAAGTTGCTCATTTTTGAATCGCCACCAAGCCAAGAATTTGGAGCAAATACTGTGACTCACTAGATGACTCAGCAGTGAGCTTTAGAATAGAAATTCAAATAATTTGGAAACTGAAAGAATGAAAAAATGTTCTACCCGAACTTATCTGATAAGATATATTTAAATAAAAACGTGATATCACATTACTAATGACCAGTGCCAGTGTCTTAGATCCCTTTTTTCTCCTTCCATTATATATGAAGAAAGTGTCTTATGAAAGGTGTTAGTAAGTCACGTTTCCTGACCTTTCAACAATGTCCAGGGTACCTCCTTGGAGATGAAACCAAGTGAAGGTGAAAGACTTCTACTCAGGGTTTCCCTGTTATTTCTCCTGCTTCAAAAGTAAGACTTTTTCTCTCTCTAAGAGATATTATTTTACTAATGAACAGAGGTCACCAGAGGGTCTTGGACATGAATCACCTAAATGAAAACCATTACTTGCTCAAATGATGTTATAAACCTAGCCTTATAGTAGCCTTATGGCAGTCCTAGACACTAAGCCCATTATGTCTAAGAACCACAGCCGTCGTGTTTATTTCATTGTTTA
Source organism: Miniopterus natalensis (assembly GCF_054644295.1). Taxonomy (NCBI): domain Eukaryota; kingdom Metazoa; phylum Chordata; class Mammalia; order Chiroptera; family Miniopteridae; genus Miniopterus; species Miniopterus natalensis. The sequence continues at coordinate 50,464,464 of NC_142090.1, read as the reverse complement.
CTGCTAGGAATTCTCAACAAATATTTGTTAAATGAATGAATAAAGGTTCACAAATATAAAATACATAGACCTTGCCCAAACTGAGTAACCACATTTATCTCTTAATTTTAATTGATTAAAAACTAGTAACCACATGTCCTTATCAAATTATTTCTATCAAATTTACATGCTTCAATAGTTTCATATGTCATATTGTAATAGCTGTGTAAATTTTTCTCCTTCTCACTTGGTCCTGGAAAATATTCTTTTAAGAATATTTATAATTTTAAAAAAAATTTTGCTTTCTAAGTAGCACTTATAAAGGATATAAATTTTTGCCCTAACAAGGGGACTCAGAGGCTCACCCCATCATCCCATACACCAAAAGGTTGTGGGTTCTTTTCCTGGTCAGGGTACATACCTAGCTTGCAGTTTTGATCCCCAGTCACGGCCTGTATGGAAGGCAACCGATCAATGTTTCTATCTCACATTGATGTTTCTCACTCTTTCTCTCCTTTCCGCTCTCTCTAAAAAATTAATAAACATATCCTCGGGTAAGGAAAAAAAAGACAATAAATTTTCAACATAATTCAATAACAATTTTCTCTCTTTAATCTCTTCATTAGAACAATGTCTTAAAACCCCTATAGACACATACAACACATACAGTTATAACCATGGCTGTGAGCATTTGCTTACACATTAACCTAATGCTTTCCCATCAATGTAAACTCCCTTAGGATATATCCAGAGATCCAGAGAGGGTTGAGGAGATCTAATATTTGCTAAAGGGAGAACCAATGTTCCCAGAAGAGGAAATAGAAGGACTATAAATCACACACCTTGGGTCTCTGAGGAAGGTCTATTCATACTGAGATAATTCTTACGTTCGAAGTTTAGTGGGATAATGAAGCCTGAGCAGAGCTTAGGATACATTATAGCACACAGTAAAGCTCATGAGGACAAAGACGAAACTGGGCAATGCTTGGAACATGAATGCTAAGCCAAATTTACTAAAACAACTTAAAATATTGTGTGCAGTGATAACACTAATTATAATTTAAATAATTTTCAATCTTTCCTTTTGTAGTGGAGCAAAACTAAATGTAACGTGTTTAATTGCTAAAATAATTTGAAGGCCCTTCAGGACGATTACTCAGGATTAGAATTACAGCAGAGTATAAAACATAGAATATTTTAAAATATCAACCCCTTTTCAACATGTAAACATACACGAGGCATTCTAAATCAGATGTGAATTTCAGAGATATAAAAATATTTTCCATATCTGCAGGAAACCACTGTGCCTACAGTTTATCTTATTAGTCATGGTTGTATGCCAGGGCCCAATCCTATGTTGAAAAAAATGCTTTTTGTTGTAGATGTCAGAGACATTTATTTTCTGTACAGAGGCTAAACCTAGTGTTTTACTGGAACAATCTTGAGTTTCATTTGATTATCTCATTGTTATTGTCACAAAATCACCATGAAGTCATAATGTACTTGCACACATTCCACCAAAAATTAGCCCAAGGGAAGTAATTTTTTTGTGTTTTTTTTCTCCTTTGGGGATTAATCATTGTGTAGTTGAGAAAAATGCATGTCATTATGCATGTCATTACAGATGTCCTTCTAAGAGACTTTAAGTCATGATTTCCCCCCAGTTGTATTGTTTTTAGTCTTTGACATCTTAAGAAATTATTTTATATTTATGCATCTATTCAATTTTTTATATCATATAAATCTCTTCTTTTGAAGCTATTTTTGTTGTCTGTTGCTTTTCTTTAACAGCAATTTTAGGTTCATAGCAAAACTGAGAGGAAGGTACAGGGATTTTCCATATACTCCCTGCCCCCACTCATGCATAACTTCCCCATTATCACATCCCCCACCACCATGGTGCATTTAATTCAATTAATGAACCTACGTGAACACATCATACTCACCCAAAGTCCACAATTTACCTCAGGATTTACTCTTGATGTTGTATATTCTACAGCGTGCACACATGTATAATGATGTATCCACCATTATAATATCATACAGAATATTTTCACTGACTAAAAATCCTCTGTGCTCCGCCTATTCCTCTCCCCACCCCCACCCCCACCCCCACCGCCAACCATTGGTAACTACTGATCTTTTACTGTCTCTAGTTTTGCCTCTTCCAGAATGTCATATAGTTCAACTCATACAACATGTAACCTTTTGAGATTGGCTTCTTTCATTATACGATATGTATTTAAATTTCTTTCATATCTTTTCATGCTTTGATTGCTCACTTATATTTGGTACTACTAATATTCTTTACTTGGATGTTCTATAGTTTATTTATCCATTCACTTACTCTAAGACATCTTGTTGCTTCCAAGTTTAGGCACTTAAGGAATAAAGCTGCTATAAATATCTGCATACAGATTCTGCTTCTTCGTACTTGCCTTTAAGGGTATAACAAATTAATACATTTTAAAAATATATTCAATCAATCCTAAAATATAAAGGGTAAAATATGAGAGTCCCTTCACCCTCCAACTGTCCCCTATCCTTATTTCCTCAGAACTAAGTTTAAGTATTCTTAACATTTGCATTATATATGGGCAAAGCATTACTAAAGTTATTTTTAGTGTGGCAGGGCAATTCAAAATCAAATGAAAGATACTGAGGTCTTAAGATTTTCTTGCAACATGAAAAAAATTCACTTTAGCTATCTGAAGTAAAGACTAATATATATAAGATATAGAGGTATATTTTGTAGATGTATTTAGTTTGTCTAGCTGTATTCTATTTCATACAGGTATATCTTAGAAAAATGAGTTAAAATATATTGTCTGAAAAAAATTTAGCTTTTCTCTTCTAGTTTTTCTAGATATGTTTTAGAAAAATACTAAAGTTAATGAAAAAATAAGACTAGAAAATTTTCATAAGTAAATTTTTCTTAGCAAAAACTAAAGTCAGGTTTATTTATTTAAAGAACTAAATGACTGATTTAAAATAACTAGACATTAACATATTATGTAAAAAAGAATTATCTCATTCCTCCTATTTTAACAACAAAAACTGTTCTGTAACCCAAGATAACATTTCTAGGAATAAAGGGCCATCAACAAAATATTATTTTACTGTGATTATCTTCTATAATTTACTAATATTGAGGGGTAATGGAGATTTTTAAAGTTAGGTTTTAAAACATTTAATTTGGAGTTATAATTTAAGTGAACAAGAGGCAGAAAAGCCTGTGTGCTTCTGATATGCAGTGATTGAAGAGCTTCTCAATTTTCCTTTTCTCTTGGAACCCATTTATTTTACTTTAACTGAAACTGTTTCTTCATGACTTATCACTTTATGGGTTCTTAACTGAAACAGGAGAGAGAATTCTAAGTTCTTGTTCTACAGTTCACCTCATCATTTGCTAAGTATATTTCAACAAACTACTGTGTTTACTTTTCATCTCCTGCTTCAAATTTTCTGTGGTTTCCCTTCTTTCCTTCTAGAAGTTTCACAAATAAATCTTCAAGGTATTAAAGCATAATGTCTTCTTTTGAAACCTCTGAAAAATAGTTATATACAGTAAAGAATTGGCTTTCTTACTACATTTAGTCAGAAAATATCAAATAAAGGAGAACATTTTAGCCACAGAAAAGTAAACTTAGCTTAAGAAAAAATATTTAAAGTGAAGTCAATTTAATTTCAGAAGTTAAGAAAAACACGTCAAAAATAAAAGCGTAACAAGAAAACATTAATTATACTTGATTCATAACAACTGCAAGTGTGCAATTAAACACATATAGTTGGTCAAATAAAGTGTTTTAAGCTATTTTTTTCATAAGTGAAAAATATTATTCAAAAGTAATAAGATATCTATAGTGATGCCCATAATCCCAGCCGCGTCCACCTTTTGACCTCACACCATGTTTGTCACTCTTGCTCACAGGCATTCTCTTTGTACCTCAAATAGACCAGCTAACCCCAGGACCTTTGGGCATTGCTGTCCCTTTCTCCTATGACTTTTTTCCACAGGTATTTGCACTGGTGATGCCTTCTCATCATTCAGGATTTAGCTTAAATTTCATTTCCTGACTGTATTCTCTAATTAGCTTCATTACCATTGGTTTCTTCTTTAACATCTTACTCTGTTTTATTATTTTAATACCAAGTATATCTCTCCGAGATTGTCAACCTCATTTAGTTGTCTGTATCATTTCTAGATTTCTATCTTTGATATTATGAATTCTTTCCTCCATCTGGTCAGCTCTATTTCTTAAGCTCACTAGTTCATTCTTTATATCTTTTATTGAATTGCTCATCTCTAAAATTTCTATTGGGTTCTTTTTTAAAGTTTTAATCTCTGATAAAGTACTGGTTTTGTTCATTGATTTTATTTTAAGTTTGTTAAACTGCCTATCTGTGTTTTCTTGCTTTTTGTTAAATTTTTTTCAGAACAGCAACCTTGAATCCTTTGTCATTTAATTCACATATTTCCATGTCTCTAAGTTTACTTTCTATAGATTTTTTATTTTCTTTCTGAGCTGCCACATTACCTTGGTTATTCATAGTATTTCATAAGTTCCTTCTCTTCCCAGGCATCTATGAGCAGCACTTCTCTAGCAGGTTGACAAAAAGTCTTTCTTTTGTTTTTCAGTAGGTGGTTGAGAAGCACACATTATTTAACTGAAAAAACTTGCATTGCCTGGCTTTTCAGATCTCTGCAGATAGTAGAAAATGTCCTGTATTCCCTAGGAACTTAAGCATCTCCTCTACGACCAGGTTGCCTTGGTCTCAGAGCACCAACCCCATAGGGAAATGTTGTGGGTGATGTAGTTCTGAGTCTGTGAATTTCCAGTGCTACCGGCTACAACCCGATGCTGCCAGTAGTGCAGTCATGATGGGTGGTGGCATGGTGAGCTGGGAGAGGCTGAATGGTGTCTTTGTGACTTTGGTCTCCCAGTAATGGCAACTGTTAGACCTCAGCAGCCTCACCTCTGTATCTTTACCCATCCCTGGGATTAGCTGCAGCTTGTGCCTGCCACTCAGTGGAAAAATGCTTCTATGGCTCTGGTTCTCAGGGTTGCAGATAATGTGCTCTGTAACCTGCTACACTCACTGCTAAAATTTCTTTTGAGGTCTGCTAGTAACTCTGGGAATGTGAGTGGAAGTGAGCTCTGGAAAGGTGAAAAGAGGCAGCTAAGCTCTCTGGCTTTATTTTTCTGCCTGGCAATGGTGGCTGCCAAACAACTACAGCCATACCTCTGTGCTCCAGGCTGCATCTCCCTTTCCTGCTCCTTGGCTTGCTCCCACTTGCCCACTTTCAGATGTATCAGTGAGCAGATCTCTCAGACATGTTTGTGTGTTGAGCAAAAAAACCTTTGTTGAATTATAGCTGTTCAAATTGTTGTAACCTCAAGGGAAGATTAGGGGGACCTCTCAAGCTGCCATTCCTTTGATGAACAACTTTTTTCATCTCTCTAGGTTGAAGGTGATTTGGATGGCCAAATGATCTGCACCTCTCTTCCTGCTTCTCACTGCTCCCTCAGGATCTCTATGCCAGCGCTAGGTCACAGGAGCAGGCTTCATCATGTGGACACCTTTGTCATGTGGTCTTGTTTTCTTTCTTTTCTTTTTTTTGGGGAGGTTTGTTTATTTTGTTAATACTTACTCGAGGATATTTTTTCCTATTTTTTAGAGCGAGTAGAAGGGAGGGAGGGAGGAGGAGGTGGGAGAGATAAAGAGATAGATGATGATAGATAGATAGATAGATGATAGATAGATGATAGATAGATAGATAGATGATAGATAGATGATAGATAGATAGATAGATAGATAGATAGATAGATAGATAGATGATAGATAGATAGATAGATAGATAGATAGATAGATAGATAGATAGATGATAGATGATGATAGATAGATGATAGATGATAGATAGATAGATAGATAGATAGATAGATAGATAGATAGATATAGATAGATAGATAGATAGATAGATAGATGATAGATAGATAGATGATAGATAGATAGATAGATGATAGATAGATGATAGAGAGATGATAGATGATAGAGATAGATAGATGATAGATAGATGATAGATGATAGATAGATAGATAGATGATAGATAGATAGATAGATGATAGATAGATAGATAGATAGATAGATAGATAGATAGATGATAGATAGATAGATGATAGATGATAGAGATAGATAGATGATAGATAGATGATAGATGATAGATAGATAGATAGATGATAGATAGATAGATGATAGATAGATGATAGAGAGATGATAGATGATAGAGATAGATAGATGATAGATAGATAGATGATAGATATAGATAGATAGATAGATGATAGATAGATAGATAGATAGATAGATAGATAGATAGATAGATAGATGATGATAGATGATAGATGATAGATAGATAGTTAGTAGATGATAGATAGATGATAGATGATAGATATAGATAAATGATAGATAGATGATAGATGATGGATAGAGATACATAGATGATAGAGATGATAGATAGATATAGATAGATAGATAGATAGATAGATAGATGATAGATAGATAGATAGATAGATGATAGATAGATAGATAGATGATAGATAGATATAGATGGATAGATGATAGATAGATAGATAGATAGATAGATAGATAGATGATAGATAGATAGATAGATAGATAGATAGATAGATAGATAGATAGATGATAGATAGATAGATATAGATGATGGTAGATATAGATAGAAACATGATAGATGATAGATGATAGATAGATGATAGAAACATCAATGTGAGAGAGACACATGGATGGTTTGCAACCCTCATGTTACGCAGCTGGGGCCAGGGATTGAACCTGAAACCCAGGTACATGCCCTTGACTGGAAATCAAACCCACTATCCACTGAGCCACACCAACCAGGGCTGGTCTTGTTTTCTTACCCATTCATCCACCCTGTGTCTTTTGATTGCAGTATTAAATCCATTTACATTTAAAGTAATTATTGATAGGTATGTAGTTATTGCCATTTATTAATCATATTTATGTTTCCTTTTTTCCTTCTTGTTAAAGAAGTACCTTTAACATTTCTTGTAATATTGGTTTGGTTATAATAAACTACTTCAGCTTTTTCTTGTCTGGGAAACTGTTTATGTCTCCTTTAATTTTGAATGTAGCCTTGCTGATTAGGGTGTCTTGGTAGTAGATCCTTTTCATCACTCTGAGTATTTCCTACCACTCCCTTCTGGCCTAAAAAGTTTTTATTGAGAAATCATCTGACAGTCTAATGGGAGCTCCCTTGTAGGTAACTAACTGTCTTTCTCTTGGTGCTTTTAATATTCTTCCTTTTTCTTGAACCTTTTTAATTATGATGTGTCTTGGTTTGGGCCTCTTTGGGTTCATCTTGTTTGGGACTTTCTTCCCTTCCTGGACTTTTGTGTCATTTTCCTTCTCCAGGTTAGGAATGTTTTAAGTCATTATTTCTTCAAATAGGTTCTCATTTCCTTACTCCCTCTATTCTCCTTCTGGTAGCCTTAAGATGTGGATGCTGTGGTGCTTGATGTTATCCCAGAAGTCCCTTAAACTGTCTTCATTATCCTATATTGTCTTCCAAATCACTGATTCAATTTTCAATTTTCTGCTTCATCTAATCTGTTACTGAGTCCATTTCAGTTATTATATTCTTCATTTCTGTTTTTTTTTTTTTTTTTTTTTAATGGTTTCCATGTCTTTTATATGCTATTGAAATTCTCACTATGATTCTTGAGCATACTTATAACCATATTTTTGAACTCTGTTTCTGGTAGGTTGCTTTCTGCTAGTTTATTTAGTCATTTTGCTAAAGAATATGCCTATTGTTTTATTTGGGACATGCTTCTTTGTTTCCCCATTTTGGCTGACTCTCTGTGTTTGTTTCTATGTATTAGGTAGATTCGCTATGTCTCCCAGTCTTGGTAGGGTGGCCTTAAGTAATAGGTGTTCTGTGAGTCTCAGTGCTACAGTGTCCCTGATCACCCTGAGCAGGGGGCTCCAGGATTTTCCCTTATGTGAGTTATGTGTACCCTCCTATTGTAGTTGATCCTTGATTGCTGTTAGCCTGTCTGTGGGTGGCTTGTCCCCCTCAGACTGGCTGGCTGTGAAGATTGGTTTTGACCACAATATAGGAGCTGCTATGAGGGGGCTGACCCCATGAAGGAGAATTCCCCTCAGCATGGTCTGGTGCCTGTTAATATCTCCCTTTGGGTGTGCCATTTGTGGAGCAAATTATGTCATGCTCTGAAACCACAGAGTGTGTTGATTCTGGGTCTCTTGGGTTGGACTGAGTTGCAGGTCAGTGTCAGAGGTTTCCTGTGATGAGCCCTGGGCTCCCTGTTAAAAGCTACCAAGGAATTCACAGTTCTAGCTGCCTGTTCTGTCCCTGAGTACATGTAGGAAGTGCCAAGTTGCAAGCAGAGGTCAGCTTCTACCAGTACCAGGCAAGGAGCAGGTCAACACAAGGCTCAATGCAGTCTGAGACCCACTGCCAGCTTCCCATTAGGCTCAGCCATTGAAAAGCTAGTAGTAGTACTCAAATTGCATGAGAGAGGTTCTCAGGGAGTCATCAGGGTGGGGCACGTGGCTAGTACAGATTCAAATTTGGCACCAGTGCTGAGTCTGAGGTCACTCAGGAAAAGTCCCAAGGTACACTGAGACCAGCTGCCACCTGCTCAGGAACTGGGGGCTTTTGCAGTGGGTGGGGTATCAAGAAGTTGAAAACGTGGAGCTGGTAGAGCTCAACAGGCCAATGCAGATTTGGCTGCATAGAGTGGGGGCTTAACACAGAAAAGGTGCCACCTTTCAGTTGTGGAGGAAAGATGGCCCTTGTCCCAAAGCCACCTAATTCATTTTCTCCGTGTGTCTTTGGCACATCCTGAGCTTGACTGGAATTTCTTGAGAGTTTATTTTTTAAGTCAGACTATAATGTGGGTGCAAGCTGGTTGCAACTAACAAAGCCCCAGAACTTGTGCAGTTGGGTAGGGTGGAGCCTTAAGGGCTCCTCAAAATGGAGCTAATGGAGCTCACCAGGCTAATGCCATTGGGGAAAGGCTCCACATAGGAAAGGTGGTGCTTGTTGGCCTGTGGGAAGAGGGCCCTCATCCTAAAGCTACACAACTGAGTTTGTTCTTGTGTGTCTCTGGCATCCTCTGAACTTGTCCAGAATTCTTTGTGAATTTTTTTAAAAAGATGGCAAGATGGGCCCAGGCTGGTTTCCACTTACAGAGCCTTGAGTTGTGCATGTGTTGGGTAGGGTGGGACCTCAGGAAGTTGTGAGAGTGGAACTAATTTAGCTCATCAGGCAAATGCTATACTGGGGGATGGCCCAATCCAAGAATTATGGTGTCAATGGGCTGTGTATGAGGAGGACTCAACACAAGGGCATTGGAGGCTGTCCCTTAAGCACTTGCCACAAAGTCACACAACTCAGTCTCTCCCTGTATGACTGGTGTCCCACCCAGCCTTTGTACTTCTTCCAGAGCCACAATGAATGCCTGAGAGAGATATTTTGTGCATTGACCCTTTAAGAGGACACTTGGGTTTCCAGCAGCTTCCGTCTCACCTGCGTGGAGAGGATCCCTAATGATTTTCACTGCCAGATGTTATGTGAGCTCCTCTTCCTGGCACTGGTGCGTGCTCCAGGTTGGGGAGCCCAGCATGGGGCTGATACCCCTTGCTCCTCAGCGGAGACCTCTAAAACTGAGGTATTCTTCGAATTCTCAACTGCCACACATGGGTGTGGGGCCAGACTGTTTTGGGTCTCTGTCTCTCCTACCAGTCCCAACATGGCTTCTTCTATATATCCTTAGCTATAGGACTTCTGTTTAGCTTGTCTTCAGATGGTTATGCAGGTTGATTGTTCTATAATTTAGTTGTAATTTTGATGTGGTCACAGGAGTAAGTGAGTGCAGTTTCTACCTATTCCACCATCTTGACTGGAGCTATATTAATATATTTAGCATCTTAATAGATTAACTCTTCTTGACTGGGCATAGGGAATCATAACATCTTACAAATGGAAAGACTTTGTATTCAGAGAGTTCAACTATCTTTTTAATGTTAACATCACCAATAAGGAAGTGTCTAATTTAAATAAACTGTCCAGGTTGAATTTGCTATTATGGAAGTCCAATACCTTCTAAAAATGTTTTTTCAATATTATTATACAGTTATTTTATAGAGTAAATAAGTTAATTTATTAATTCAACAAAGTTTTATATATCTAAGACCTATTATGATGAGTGAGATCAGAGTTTACAGATTCTGCACAGGTTTAAATTTTAAAGAAGATATTCAAAAGAGGCCTTGCACATGTTAAGGAGATATGTAAAGAAATGTGGGGGTCATTTCAAGCAGAGAGAATGGAGCAAAAGACTGGATCTGTGGAGAAACAGCAAGGAGACCAGTATGACTAGAATTGCATTAGTGAGGTGGCAAGAAGAGTACAAGGCAAGAGGTGTGTGTGTGTGTGTGTGTGTGTGTGTGTGTGAGGGGGGAGAGAGAGAGAGAGAGAGAGAGAGAGAGAGAAAGAGAAAGAGAAAGAGAAAGAGAAAGAGAAAGAGAAAGAGAAAGAGAAAGAGAAAGAGAAAGAGAAAGAAAGAGAAAGAGAAAGAGAAAGAGAGAGAGAAAGAAAAAGAGAGAGAGAGAGAGAGAATGAGAATAGAATGTTGTTGGCTTTTGTAAGAACTTTAGCTTTTACCATGAATGAGGTGGGAAGCCTTCTCATCTGTGCAAAATAATGCTGGTGTCTCATTTATGATTTAAAGTGATTATTCTTGCTGTTGTGTTGACATAAACTGTGGAAATCAAGAGTTGAAGCAAAGAGACCAAGTAGTAGCATGTTACAGTAATCCTGGAGGAAGATGATTATGGCTCATATCACAGTGGTTGTGGTTCAGTTGGTGAGAGGTAACCTAATTCCAGAAATATTTTGGAGGTAGAATCAGAATTTTTTTTTTTTCATATGGGATGTGGAGTGGGAAAGAAAAAGAGAAGTAAAAGTAACGTCAAATTATTTGCCTTGAATTATGGGGAACCTAGTAAATCAGGCCCTATGAAAGGTGACAAGAGCCTAAACTAAGGCCATGGTAATAAAAATAGAGAAGAAGGCAAATTTAAGCTTTATTTTGGGGGTAGAACAGTAAGATAAAAGACTAACAATGCTAACAATAAAAATAAACCTTTACTGAGCAATTACTATGTGTCAGACCTTGTTAAATAATTTATATATTAATATTAATATATTTAATTCTAACATAATTAATACAAGCAAGGTACTACCCTAAGCAGTTTGTTCATAAGAGGAAATGCCAAAAATTGGTAATTAATTAGTTGAATGTGTGTGTATATGTGTGTGCATACAGAAGAAAGTGAAAAGTTAAACAACATAATAGTAATAATGATAACAATAATGAGCAACTCAAACACATATTGAGCATTCATAATGTTCAAGATACTTGGTAAGCACTTATATAAATTTTTATCCATTGATTTTTTTTTTACAAGAAGTCTTTTTACAGTGGAAGAAATTAAGGCACAAAGAAGTTTGAAACATTTACCAAAGTCACCAATTGAAAACAGTGTTGAGCCAAATTTTAAATATAGAAAATTGAATTCTGAGCCTTAGCTCTTAAACTTTAACATATAATACAAAAATATTTTCTATAAAAAGTTATAATATTTGATAAATCAATGGTAAATAACATAAATGCTATTTAATTTAGTAAAAGAAGATAGATGACAGTCTAAGTAGACTTCTCAGAATACAAGGTACTTGACAAGTCAGCTTTTTCTATAACTAGTCATACTGAAACTGCATTCCAAACTGAGGGAAAGTATAACAAATACTTAAGTGAGATATGAATATAATGAATACATGTTTTATTGTTGTTGAAGTTGCCAAACCAGTTGGTATTCATTAGACATGAACTGTTATAAGTAGTATTAGATGAATAATAAAGAGCTTTGTATTTCATGATAAAAGACTAGAGTTTTCCCTTTCAGCACAGGGAAATAAATGAAGATTTTAACAAGGAAAGAACAAGATGACACAATGTTTTAATCTGCCAATATAGGGGATGATGGGAAAAAAGGGGGAGCTGTAAAACTATTCCAATAACACAATAATTTTATTGGTTATGGATGTAATACTGGTATGGCACAAGAAAAATGAACAGCATGCAAGACATTGGCAAGAAAGAATCAATGAGATTGGTGACTTCTTGAGTGGGTTGGAACTAAGGAGGGAGTAGTCTCAAAGAGGGAAAAAGTCCAAAAAGCTGGAAAACCAGAATAATTTAACATTGAAAGAAAGGGTAAAGGAAAAAAAGAAAGAGACTGTTTGACATAAAGGATGATTTTGAAAAAATAAATAATAGGTGATGGAAAGACATCTGAGGAGATATATCTAGCTCAAACCTCTCATCTTGTTAGAGGCACTGGACCCATTGTCTGGTTTCAACTTCAGTAACTCCTCAACTCATTCCCAACAGAGTTAAAAGTCACTAGAAGGAAGCCTCTTAACATCTTGACAGCAACCTTGCAAACTGATCAGCATGTGTGTTTCTCTCATTTTCTCTGTCTGGAGGAGTCTTCCCTCCTTCTCTAAGGCCTGTGTCCTGATTTGTTTTCCCCAGAGATTTTACTCCACAGATTTACTTTTCTTTCTGGATTTCAACCTTTCTTTGGCTACCTCCCATTGGTATTTCAATAGGCACAAACTTCTTTCCTATTAGACTGTAAAGCATAAAAGAAATCCAAATACCTAAACTTTAACTACCCTCTCCCATTAAACTCCTTCCCTTTAGGCTACTGGGTATCAGGGTAATGCTGGCCTCATAAAACCAAAAATATCACTACAGTCATGCTTCTCTTAATAATGGGGATTCATTCTGAGAAATGCTTCGCTAGGCAAATTGTTCATTGTGCAAATACCATAGAGTGCACTTCCACAAACCTAAATACTATATGGAATAGCCTATAGTTCTTAGGCTATAAACCTAGCTACATATGCATAAATACTGTAGACAGTTGTAACACAATGGTATTTGTATATCTAAACATACCCAGACATGAAAAAGGTGTAGTAAAAATATGGAATAAAAGGTAAACGTATATATCTATATCTATACACCTATATCTATGTACACACTTGCTACAAATAGATGGACCTTGAAGGCATTATGTTAAGTAAAATAAGTCAAACAGAGAAAGACAACTACTATATGATCTCACTTATATGTGTAATCTAAAAAACAAAAAATTCATAGAAAAAGAGATCAGACTTGTGTTTAGTGGAGGCAAGGGGCAGGGGAAGAGGGAACTGGGATAAGGTGATCCAAAGATGCAAGCTTCCAGTTATGATAAATACATAGTAGGGATGTAATGTACCTCATGATCACTATATCTAACACTGCTGTATGACATACAAAAAGCTGTTAAGAGAGTAAGTCCTAAGGGTTCTCATTGTAAGTAGAAAAACATTTTTCCTTCATTCTTTATTTTTTATTGTATCTATATGAGAAGATGGATGTCAGCTGGACCTACTGTGGTAATCATTTTCCGATATATGTAAATCAAACCATCATGCTGTACACTTTAACTTATACAGTAAAGCATGCAATTATTTCTCAATAAAACTAGAAAATAATGTGTTATTTGTGGGAGAATTGAGGGGTGGTTAGGTGTGTATGTGTGTTTACATGCCTGGGTAGCTGTGGGTGCATGTGCATGTGAGTGCCTGTGGGGGTGTTTCATAGGTAAGAGTTAACTAGAGGAGATAGAAGAAGAAATATAATGGCAGCAGGACTGAGATGGAGAAATGTCTTCACTCCATGTAGATGATGTAATCTTGAATGAGAGCATCATATTCCCTTCTCCACAGAAACTCCTCACCTTTCTTTATTCCATGTGGAGTAGAGCTAAAGTTCTTTGCTTAAGAGATTCCACACACTTGTGATTTCACCAATAAATATTTTCCCCTACAATCTTGGTCAGTTCAGACTGCCATAACAGAATACTATGGGTTGAATGGCACACAAAACAAACATTTATTTCTCATAGTTTGGGAGGGTGGACTCCAAGATCAGAGTCTAGCATGGTCGAGTTCTTGGTTAGGGCCTTTGTTCTGATTCACAGAGAATTATCTTCTCTCTGTATCCTCACATAGTAGAGAGAAAAGCTCTGGTTTCCTCATTTCTTTATAAGGGCATTAATCCCATCAAGTGGCTCTAGCCCTATGACCTAATCTAACTCTAATCATTTCCCAAAGGACTGACCTCCAAATACCATCACATTGGAAATTAAGGCTTCGACATATAAATTTTGGAAAGAGAAGCATTCAGTCCACAGCACCTAGCATTTTTGATGGCTACACTAGAGCAGGAAAAAATAAAAGCACACAAACAAACAAACCCTGTGCAAATTAAAACTTTCTTTTCTTAATCATTTTTATTTTTGGTGAAGTTATAATAAAATTTCCACTCAACTGTTAGGGAACTCAATTAATGCATTTTGCAGTTATAAACAGGAAATCTCAGTCCCAATGCAGATCTGTCTTTAAGTAGACACTAGCCACTAAGTCATTTATATTTTTAATGCTTTAATTTAACTCCTGTTTATAAAATATTTCTAAGAGATTCTTCATTTAAAAGTTCTAATTATATGATTAAAAAGTGTAGCACATAACATCCAATGGTTAGTAAAATATTTTGTTTTATCAATTCAGTTACATCACTACAAACCCCCATAAAAAGAGGGCAGTTTTAGCAATAAGTATTTAAAACAAAAAACAATATTTTTAAAAGAGGCTTTTTTAAAGATCTTAAAGAGTAGGTGTAAAAATGAAAATTTTTCACTTGTAGTAATTGCTCTTCAAAATACTGGAAACTCTCCTCATGCCAAGGAGCCAAGAGACCTGCAGGCTGCAATATTAGTCCAATCTGTGCTGTGAAATAATCTTATAAGCACAGTGCTTGCAGGGGGTTTGTGTGCCTCTTTGTGATGTGGATCTGGAAATCTTATAGGACACTAAGACTGAGAAATAATTGCCCTTTAATGCCAGTGCAGTCTTTGGCAGGAGTGCCAAGTAAAGAAAGCAACACATGGCAATTTGATAAGGATGAATATCCTCTCAGACGGGCATATGATCACTTGAGCTTTCCTCCCTCCACAGATGACTTCCAGCAAAGCATAAAAACTCCTCTAAATATTACTGAATGCTGGTAAGTCAGTAATTCAGACTCATACCAGAAACACATGAAATCTAAGGTAATAAAATATTTTTCTATGCTATGTATCTCAAATTGTGCCTCAAAGAAAAAAATAGTTTCCTAATTGGAAGGCTGATTGTTATAGGCATACAGTCTATAAACTTAACAAGCAAATCCAGACACTTTCTGCTTGTAAGCGACCTTTTTTCCCCCATAAGATACCCCAGTCATGCTTTCAAAGCACACTTTATAAAACTTTTATAATCAAAACTGACATAGATATTAAAATGCCCAGTGGCTTTGCTAAAAGCTTTCACATGAATAAGTAGACTACACAAAAATCAAGTGAAAGCTGAGATGTTAACATTAATCTAAACTGTCCACATTGCCTGTAAATGTCTAATTTGCTCTGTGGCTTGGTGGGGTATACCAGTTCATAAAAGACAAGGAACATTTAAAACATATATAAACTTCATGTTTATACATGCAAAATGGAAACCTGAATGCTTACTTTTTTAAAAATGAGGAAATCTTTGATGGTATGCAAGGTAAACCAGGGAAAAGAGTATTTAATACAAGTGCTCAGGGCTGCGAGTAGGGTGAGCATAGTCAGAAACTCACCATGGGTCCAAAATTTAAGAGGGATCAAAAAATCCCTTCAATGATAAAGAAAAGTCACATTCAATATTTCAAAAATAAAAGTTAATGCCAAAGTTCCATGATAAGATCTAAGAAGTTAAATAACAACAGGATCAGTATTTCTGATTTTTTCTTTTGCCTCAATTCCCATTATGGCTTGGCTTGGAGCTACAAGTACTGAGTATCTTTTTAACATATACTGATTTAACATATCATACAATACTAGAATGTAACATTCTAATATTTTTTTTCCTCACTGAACACATTTTATAGATGTTGATTATAACTTACAGGATTTATATTCTAGACACTCCGGTTGTGTCTCTCTAAGTATATGCTGAGATCCTTAAGGCAGGGATCATGTCTTATCTTTCTCTTATTTCACTTGTTGCCTCATAGTGTTATACACCTAATGATCAATGATAGAGATAGATAGATATAGATATAGATGATAGATAGATAGATAGATGATGATAGATAGATAGATAGATGATGATAGATAGATGATAGATGATAGATAGATATAGATAGATGATAGATAAATAGAGATAGATAGATATAGATAGATATAGATAGATAGATAGATGATAGATAGATGATAGATAGATGATAGATAGATAGATAGATAGATAGATAGATAGATAGATAGATGATAGATAGATAGATGATAGATGATAGATAGATGATAGATAGATAGATTAGATAGATAGATAGATAGATAGATAGATAGATAGATAGATAGATAGATGATAGATAGATAGATAGATAGATGATAGATAGATAGATGATAGATAGATAGATAGATAGATAGATAGATAGATAGATAGATAGATAGATAGATAGATAGATAGATGATAGATAGATGATAGATGATAGGTAGATAGATAGATGATAGATAGAGAGATGATAGGTGATAGATAGATAGATAGATAGATAGATAGATAGATAGATAGATGATAGATGATGATGATAGATAGATAGATGATAGATAGAGAGATGATAGATAGATAGATGATAGATAGATAGATAGATAGATAGATAGATAGATAGATAGATAGATGATAGATAGATAGATAGATAGATAGATGATAGATGATATAGATAGATAGATGATAGATAGATAGATATAGATAGATATAGATGATAGATAGATGATTGATGATAGATATAGATAGATAGATGATATAGATAGATATAGATAGATAGATGATAGATAGATAAATGATAGATAGATGATGATAGATAGATATAGATAGATGATAGATAGATAGATAGATGATAGATTAGATAGATAGATAGATAGATAGATAGATAGATAGATAGATAGATAGATAGATAGATGATAGATAGATAGATGATAGATAGATGATAGATAGATAGATACATAGATAGACAGATGATAGATAGGTAGATATAGATAGATACTTGGATAATAAGTCTAATCCTTATTAACAAATTGGTTTGATTAAATACATGCTGATAATAAACATGGTTTTCCCGCTAATCCTCAAGGTCTCTTTTTGTAATCAAGTGATATACCAAAAGAAATACAGAACAAAAGAGACTTTTACCTGAAAGAAAATAACTTTTATGATATACATTTTTAATATATTGAAATCTTTTTCAAAAGAACTTAATTTGCTCTAAGTTACATGGAAGTACTGTATTTCTTTGGAAATAACAGTAAACACAATTCTGTATTTCCGTTTATCAATGTAACCAAGGTATATAAGTATATTATTTTTGGAAAAGAGTAGTTAAATGTGAAATATAGGATAAGGATAGTAAGAGAAAAATGAAATTAAGGAGTGATTCACTTAATCAAACACTTTAAATGTCATTTCCTTTTAATAAAAATAGAAATATGGTTAGCATAAATATAGATAAAATATGCTTTAATTTTTATCAACTGTAAATTATTATAAGGGTACAATGAACCTCTAGAAACCATAAATATGGACCATGCCAGGCAGTCTATCTATCATCTATCTATCTATCTATCATCTATCTATCGTCTATCTATCTATCTATCTATCATCTATCTATCTATCTATCTATCTATCTATCTATCTATCTATCTATCTATCATCTATCTATCATCTATCTATCATCTATCTATCATCTATCTATCTATCATCTATCATCATCTATCATCTATATATATATCATCTATCTATCTAATCTATTATCTATCTATCTAATCTATTATCTATCTATCTATCTATCTATCTATCTATCTATCTATCTATCTATCATCTATCTATCTATCATCTATCATCTATCTATCTATCTATCTATCTATCTATCTATCTATCATCTATCATCTATCTATCTATATCTATCATCTATCTAATCTATCTATTATCTATCTATCTATCTATCTATCTATCTATCTATCTATCTATCTATCTATCTATCTAATCTATCATCTATCTATCTATCATCTATCATCTATCTATCTATTATCTATCTATCTATCATCTATCTATCTATCTATCATCTATCTATATATCATCTATCTAATCTATTATCTATCTATCTATCTATCTATCTATCATCTATCTATCATCTATCTATCTATCTATCTATCATCTATCTATCTATCTATCATCTATCTATCATCTATCTATCTATCTATCTATCTATCTATCATCTATCTATCTATATCTATCATCTATCTATCATCTATCTATCTATCATCTATCTATCTATCTATCTATCTATCTATCTATCTATCTATCTATCATCTATCTATCTATCTATCTATCTATCATCTATCTATCTATCTATCATCTATCTATCTATCATCTATCTATCTATCTATCTATCATCTATCTATCTATATCTATCATCTATCTAATCTATCTATCTATCATCTATCTATCTATCATCTATCTATCTATCTATCATCTATCTATCTATCTATCTATCTATCTATCTATCTATCTATCTATCTATCTATCATCTATCTATCTATATCTATCATCTATCTAATCTATCTATCTATCACCTATCTATCTATCTATCATCTATCTATCTATCTATCTATCTATCTATCTATCTATCTATCATCTATCTATCTATCTATCATCTATCTATCTATCATCTATCTATCTATCTATCATCTATCTATCTATCTATCTATCTATCTATCTATCTATCTATCTATCTATCATCTATCTATCTATATCTATCATCTATCTAATCTATCTATCTATCATCTATCTATCTATCTATCATCTATCTATCTATCTATCTATCTATCTATCTATCTATCTATCTATCATCTACCTATCTATCTATCATCTATCTATCTATCTATCATCTATCATCTATCTATCTATCATCTATCTATCTATCATCTATCTACCTATCATCTATCTATCTATCATCTATCTATCTAATCTATTATCTATCTATCTATCTATCTATCTATCTATCTATCATCTATCTATCTATCTATCTATCATCTATCTATCTATCAATCATCTATCTATCTATCTATCTATCTATCTATATCTATCTATCATCTATCTATCATCTATCTATCTATCTACCTATCATCTATCTATTTATCTATCTATCTATCATCTATCATCTATATCTATCATCTATCTATCTATCTATCTATCTATATCTATCTATCTATCTATCTATCATCTATCTATCTATCATCTATCTATCTATCATCTCTCTATCTATCATCTATCTATCTATCTATCTATCTATCTATCTATCTATCATCTATCATCATCTATCTATCATCTCTCTATCTATATCTATCATCTATCTATCATCTATCATCATCTATCATCTATCTATCTATCTATCATCTATCTATCTATCATCTATCTATCTATCATCTATCTATCTATCATCTATCTATCTATCTATCTATATCTATCTATCTATCTATCATCTATCTATCATCTATCTATCTATCATCTATCTATCATCTATCTATCATCTATCTATCTATCTATCTATCTATCTATCTATCTATCTATCTATCTATCTATCTATCTATCATCTATCTATCTATCATCTATCTATCATCTATCTATCATCTATCTATCTATCTATCTATCTATCTATCTATCTATCTATCATCTATCTATCTATCATCTATCTATCTATCTATATCTATCATCTATCATCTATCTAATCATCTGTCATCTCTCACCTTTCTCATTTTCTTTTGCCCAATACTTTTTCACATGTTTTACTTATATGTAGCTATAACTATTACTGAATCAGCAAGACTTTATCTAATTAGGTCACAAAATTTATAATGTTTTTTGCAACATCCACGAGGAAATGAATATTTGTCATTTTGTAGCATTTGGACATATTGCACTCTAGTAATTTATATACTATGTACCTGCCTCTGTCAAACAGGTATGCCATTTCTCTGACAATCATAAGTTGCCTCTTAAGTGCAAATTTTTTGCAATATTTAGGCTTCTATCTCACATATCTTTTATTTTTAGTTTATGGTGACTGCTTTGGGTTAAACTGTGTCTCCCCAAAATTCATATGTTGAAGTCCTAATTCACGTTATCTTGGAATGTGACCTTTTTTGGAGATAGGGTCTTTACAGCGGTGATTCAGGTAAAATGAACTCACTGGAATGGGCTCTAATCCAATAGAATTTGTCTTCATAAAAAGGGAAATTTGGAGACAGAAACAGACAGGGAGAGAGTCATGTGAAGGTGAAGGTAGAGATGAGGGTGATACTTCTAAGAACTGAGGAATAACAAAGATGGCTAGCCAACCATCAAAAGGTAAAGAGAGGCATGGAACCAATTCTTTCTCACAGCCTGCACAAGGAATCAACTCTTTTGTCTCCTTGGTCTTGTACTTCTAGCCTCCAGAATTGTGAAACAATAAATATTTGTTGTTGAAGCCACCCAGTTTGTAGTACTTTGTTACAGCAGCATGGCAAACTAATACAATGACCAAGTAAATTTTTAATTTAGATTTAAAACAATTGAGATTTTTAAGAATTGCTTAATCAATGGGCTTGGTGAATTCAATAACTTTAAAAATTGCTTTTTTGTTGTTGGCGTTCTCTCGTATTTTTTGACACAAACAGATACACATCTATATATTATTGATTTAATAGGTAGATAGGGGAAAATAATTTTAGAAGCAATAAAGTAATTTATGCTTATGATATGCAACATAGCTTCATTTGCATTCAAATAAATTTTCCTTAATCTTGAAACAGATATTATGAGGAAACATAAAACTTAGCAATATAGTTTCACAAAGAAAATCTCCCTTCAAGAGAAACATTCTATATTAATATTTTATTATAAATATTATTTATTTTAATAAAAATTAGTAGGTTTGTGCTATAAGTGAATTATGGTGATGGAGAATTCATCCAAAGATGAAATGTATTTGCCCTGCCTGTAAGAAACTCATGATAAGGTCCATTTCGTAACTCACTGGTCACTTACTATTGGTGAAAATTTAATGCTGACATGCTTTTTTCTCTTTAACATTTTATTCAATTAATCTATTTTCTGCTCTTTTATTAGAATAATAAATAAAAGGGATAGTTGAATATATGGCAACTCTATAGTTATAAATAATTTCCAATGCAATACCCAAGAATTTCCTAAAAAGAAGTTTATATATACTAAGTCAGTGAAACTAGGATGTCTGGCCACAAAATGCAAAGGCATTGTTAAAATGTATGCATATTAAAACTGAGCTTACTGTGTATTAAATAATTTTGCAGAGGGAAAAAAGCAAGAGATAACATCATGCAGGTAATCAAAGTAAGTTTAACACAAAACTGGATTGTAAATAGATTCAAGTAAGAACGTGAAACTGTTCTTATGGCAAATGCACTGACAAAATGTCTGATTCTTCTCTCATTCATGAGAATCTACTTAGAAAGTGCGGTTTTTGACAACTTGGTGGGCTGGTGGGATGGAGTGCTACACTTGGAATAGGTTTCTGACCACAGTGCCAGATGAAAAAATGGCCTGGGGTTTCAGGAACCTGTCCAGTTTGGTGGTAATATTTTCCAAACTTAACATGAAATACTTAACTTAGTCTTGTTTTTACTGGATCAGACCTGAGTGAGTTTACTTTTTTGTACCATTCAGTTGGTTTGAGCCTTGTTGATATAGCACATATACAAAATATTTCTTTTCCTTGTACAGGAAAGGAGATTAAAGGCATAGAACTATAATATGAAAAACAGCCCCACTGCTGTTATTTCGTTCCTTCTCCTCCATGACAGGTTTCATTGTAACAAATATACCTTGTTCCAGGGTTGGAATTTAGCCCAAGATTATCGTTATTTACATGGAAATAACATCCGCAAATGCCACCTAGATAGACTCTCTATTAGAACATATTTTTAGTTTATAGTATCAAAGAAAACTCATTTAGATACATAGTGGGTTTTTGCATTTAAACTGCAGTTGACACCAAACAACATAAACATCAGATACTGAATTCTTTACTATAAAGATTTAACTGGAATACAATGGAACATTTTTGTCTCTCTAAATCTCTTTAAAGCTTATCGCTTTTGATATTTTTGTCATATGGAATGTTTTCATAGCTGCTTGACCAACACAAAATGGAAAATTTAAAATAGTGACAAAAGTGTTTTTTAAAGGGCCTAGATTCATGAAAAGCAATATTTCATACATCTGAAGTTTAACACCTTTGATATTGCTTCTTCTTTGCAGCTTTTTTTCATTTATTTACACCTTATGCAAGGTTGAAACAATTAAATTACCTGGGAACTATCTGTATTGCCCTTCCCACTACTATCATGGATAAGCAGGGATTAACTGCACATTCTTTTCACATGTGTAACAAGTCCTGACAAAACAAATGAAAAAAGACTCCATGTCTCCCTTTATGTCTTCCCACACTTTACTAACTTCAATAAAACGTTTAAACAATTTAAAACATTATATATCAAAAACATTTAATCAGTAATATTGCTTTCATTGATAAATCTGAAGTTTACTTTGGGTCAGGCCACAAAATCAGATCTAATTACCAAATTTGAAGTTTTATAGATATCATACCAGCTTTACTACTCTGTGGCCTAAAGACGTATTGCAACTCCAAGAGCATGTGGTTGACAATGTTGTGTAGCAGCTGGTGCAGAAGAAAGCTGGCAGAACACGTCTCAGAGATTAAAACAATACTTTGCTAGTTGCCACTATAAACTTGCTTGTCTTGAATATAAATTGTTACTAGAGCTATCTTGTTAGCAATTGTCTTTATTATAAGATTATAAATGCTTACATTTTTAAAATTGAAAGGCAAAATTTCTGTAAATATTTACATATTTATTTGACTAAATGGTCCTGCTGTTTAACGCTGTCTCTCATCTAACCATATATACCTTATAGAAAGTGCTACGGAACCATTTCAGGCATTGTGTTGAAGCTTCTGGGAAGAAAAATCAATTAAAATCACAGAATTTATTTAACATCAACCATCCAACTTAATGCCAACAAACTTTAATCTTCAAATAAATGCATATTTAAATTAACATAATTTTAGTTACTCAGCGATATATGCAAAAATATATTTGTTGAGTTGAAAATTAAAGATACCTCTGAGTAATACTTTTAAAACAGGATATTAACTAATGCCAATATGGTCTCATTTATTTCACAGAATTTATGTGTTGCATTATGAATAGTAAAGAAATATCTTACATTGTTATATGTTTAAGTAACTTTATCAGGTGTTGAATAGTCTCTAGTTTTAAAATTCAAGTTAATTTTCTATTAATTCTATTAAAATTATTTGCCCTTAGTTAACACCTATTGGTTAATCTGTTTTGGCAAGACTTTTTATAACAGGTTTTTGAGGCTATCCAACCTTTGCCCAGCTTTTGCTGAACTGCTTATATCCAGAGCAATCTTTTCTTACTTCTATTACAGGTAAGTGTTACTACACTTTTATTATCTTTGTATTTACTTTTAACACACACTAAATGCAATGATATTTTATTTTTAAAAGACTTTATTTATTTTTATTTATTTATTTATTTATTTATTTATTTATTTATTTAATTTCCTAGTGTTGGCGAAGGTAGTTAGCTACTTATTAATAAAGAGGAAGAGCAAAGGAAATCAGACATTGAGTTTAATAAACTAGGGAGCTGCATACAACATTAAGCTTAATAAATTGGGAAGCTGAATCAGATATTAGGAAGCGTTACATTAAACTTACTGGGAAGCTATAGCTTTTACAGACTCCTTCAACACTCCAGTGGACCAACACCAAAGAAACATAATCCTCAAAGAAGGCAGGAAACCCTCCCCAGGGGTGCTGCCAGCTCCCTGTTGGATTATCAAAGTAAAGAGGAGGGCAAATTCCTCTGCTGGCGCCTGTGTGGTAGAGACAGATGACTTAACAGAACTTTTGGACATGCCCAATAGAAATCAAGATGGTGCAGGGGGAGGTGTTTCTCCTTTCAGGCCTGAGCAGTAGAAGTCCTAATGGTGACACGAAGGGGCCGGTAGGTCCAGGAAAGGGATTAGTTAAGGGGAGGGCCCAACTCAGGCCAGGGAAGAAATAGGAATTGGGTTGGATAGTTTGAATGGCACCTTGCTCCTTACCAAGAACCAAGAAAATATATGGAGGATTATCAGGAGTCTTGGGGCAGCTGCTGCTTGAGCCTGCCTGCCCTCCATATCCTTGTAGTATATTATTTCCCTTCACGCCAATAAAATCTTATCTCCACACTTAAACTTCCCCACACGTGTGTCTTCTGAAGTTCCTTTTTCACCACACCAAAAAAACCCCACTTACTGCAAATAGTGCCTAGCGTTGTAAGCATAAATAATTGTTGAGTGGGTATTTATTTATCCTCACCTAAGAATATTTTTTCCATTGCTTTTCAGAGAGGTTGGAAGGGAGAGAGAGAGAGAATCATTGATGTGAGAGAGGCTCATCAAGTGGTTGCCTCCTGCTCGCACCCCAACCAGGGTGAGCCTGCAACTGAAGTATGTGCCCTTGGCCTGAATCAAACCCGGCACCTTCTGTCTGCTGGCTGAGGCTCTAACCACTGAGAAAACCGGCTAGGGCCAGTGGGTATTTATAAAATCCTGCTTCCCTCCTAAAAGTTCATTGTCTTTTTTTCATAGCCTTTTCTAATGGCCATGTAGCATCAACAGGAAATGTTCCACACAGAAGATCACAAATTCATACATTTCTCAGACTTATCTTTTATTCTGACACTACCAATGATTTCTAAAGTTTTGCTGTCGGGCTTTATCAAGACACGGATTAACCCTAAAACTCTTTATTTCATAATGATTACCCCTGTTTTGTATTTCTCCACACCCAGTTTGGAGGCCTACTAATTTCATTTTTATTACTATTTCCCAGTATCATTCACAGCTTGGCCATTAACACTGATCACACATTGACCACAAATAC
The DNA here is from genome assembly GCF_054644295.1 of Miniopterus natalensis. Taxonomy (NCBI): domain Eukaryota; kingdom Metazoa; phylum Chordata; class Mammalia; order Chiroptera; family Miniopteridae; genus Miniopterus; species Miniopterus natalensis. The sequence continues at coordinate 50,439,175 of NC_142090.1, read as the reverse complement.
TGTTGCAACTATTGCCCACTTTCCTTAAATCTTATAACAAGCAATTACTTGGCCTCCCTTCCTCACAGAGAAAAGTAAAGTTAATGCAGTGAGATTCTATAAGTTTCTGTCTCTGAACTTCAAATCTTACCTATATTCTCCCCTTCCTATTACAAGGGAAACTATTCTTTTGGCTAATGATAAAAGACATACTAATGTAGGTATATATCTTTGGGTCCTCACTAACTATCTCCTACATCAACATCTTACTCAGCAAGAATTGATAGTTTTCTTGACCCTGAGATGCTTATTTTATTGCTAAATAACAGATATTTAATGTACAATGTCAATATAACTGAGTATTATTTGTTATGTTAATAATGTTTGTTGAGTTCGTATTAGTTGTCAAATATTTCTTACAGGAAATATAGCTGTCAAAGCAGATAGAAAGTAGACATAAACCCATTTCTTCCTAAAGGTTACATGCTCACGGGAGGAAAGAAACTAAACAAAAAGGTAGACTGTTTACTATGTTACAAGATGATAAGTATTACTAAGGAAGAAAACAGCACAGTAAGAAGCCCAACAGGCAGTCCTGTCAAGTAAGGTTTACTGCAACTTTGAATAGAGCTGTGTCTGAAAGTCACTCCAAACTGGGTAGTATTTGAGTCAGATCCTGAAGGTGACAAAGGAGAGAGAGAGTCGATAAAGATATTTGGAAGGACTGTTTGCCAGGTACATGGAATGGCAAATGAGAAGCCCTGAAGCAGGAGTGAGCTTGGGATGTTCAGAAAGGGGGGGGGGGGTGCAAACAGAGCAGAAAGAGCAGGAGGGGAGATAGGAAGAGTTCAGGTCCGAGAGGGAATGGGACTCCACTGCAGGAGAGTGACACCTCTGGCTTGAATTTTAAAAGAACAATGCTGTTTACTGTGTTGAGAAAAGACTGAAAGGAGCAAGGGCAGAAGCAGGGGACAGGTTTAGCGACTGATGTTGGCAAGCATGAATTTATCAATCTGTCTGCAGTTTGGTTTGGAATCTGCATTCTCTGTTCATTTTATGTTTAGACACTGTACTGTAAATGTCAGCAGCTTAATTTGTTTGCTAGGAAGTATGATAAATACTGTTAATGTTTTCCACCTGAAATTCAAAAAGGCTCTTATTACAATGTCTTCATTAAAAATAAAACTATGTCTTGTTTGAATTACTAGCTTGGATTAAAATTTTTTACAAAATAAATTATTTTCAAAGTGTTATTGCATAATTATTTTTATTCAAGATCTTTGATTTCTTTTTTGGTGTTTTGGTCAATAGAAGTAGAATTTTTATAGTTAAGATTTTAAAAGTGAAATTCTTTATTTTTTACAATACTTGTGAGATACACGAATATCTTGAATTAAGGCAACAATTAGTTTTCACTGGAAAAACTTTTTATAACTGTCCTTATGATGTTATATTCAGGCAAGTAATGATCATATATATATTCGTGGTACCATTGTAATTAGCATCGTCATTAATAATAGGAAAGGAGCAAAGGGAAGGCCAAATATTATAGGCATGTCATTTGGGCCACTTCACCAGGAAGCTAAAGCTTTACAGTCCCCAGGGAGCAACCAGTCTATTCCTGGCGGGGGGAGGGACTGGATGGGGGGAGAATATATGCATTCCCAGTAAAGTTGGGGGGACATAGGGAGGCACATGTCCGTCAGTCACACCTGGGAATAGGTCAGTGGCCAGAATTGTCATGACAACTGCAAGGGTGCAAAATTTGGGATATTTAATCCCATAAACAAAGGCGTTTGCTCTCTTGGTCCTTGGCATGTTGCACTGGAATCCTGGCGTGCGGGGCTCTCTGCCTCCTCTGTTCTCCCACATGGCCTGTGGTCACGTGGACCCCACACAATGGACTAAAGGACTGCAACTAGCCTGGTGCTGAACTGGACCTGGCTCCAACATGGGGCGGAAACCCTGCACGCTGGCTTTGCTTTTAGCTCTACTGAATCCCCAGCTAAGTTCTATAAATGGATTAAGAGAAACGGGACTTTGGAGACCCAAGATATAATTCCACACAAATAAAAATCACTCATCCTCCCATGTGAGTCTCAGAAACTTCTTTTTCTTGAGATATAGTAAGGATTTCACCCCCAGCACTCAGTGGGGAGAGGGATACCTCAACTTCCCTGATAATAGTTGTATAATAAAAAATATCATATTAATTTTTTCTCCTCTACTTTTCATGTTTGAAAGAAACAATGCTATTTCTTTGACAGAATTTCATCTATAGAAATTTTACAAAGATTTTATATACACATGCATGAGCACAGACTATATAAAAAAGTTTTAAATCATATATTATGAAGGATGTATCTCTTTCTTATAATTTAAGAATGAGGAGAAATAACTTGCATAAAATTTTGCTTGTAAAGCAAACTCTTATACCTGTTAAGCATGACCTTGACAGTGAAGACTTTTCTCTGTAAATGCGCTGATGATGTGAATGGTGCCCTAGAGTTGGGAACTGTGGTTACCCTGATTCCACTGTATGAACGTAACATAATTTGAATGGAACATAACTTATTATTTTTCCTAATTTTAAACTTATTTTTTTCTTGCAAAGGTGAACAATATTGGCTATTAGCATTGTTTTAGATCTCTAGAACATTTCTCAAAGAACTCCTCTATAATTTCTAACTTGGAGTAAAAATCTAGTAACACTGTATAAAAATGCTTAACTACACTAAATAATGTTGTATTTGGACATTTTTCTATTGGGTTGTCTTTTTTTTTTAATGTTTCATGGAATATCTTACATCATTTTGGATATATATACTTTGATAGAGGTGTCTCAGCTGTAAAAAAAAAAAAAAAAAAAAAGTGAAGAAAACTGAGAGCCTTCTAGAAAATTTGAGAGTTTCTTCTATGGGAAAGGAAACAAAAACACCAACACACTTAGAAATTCTTGTAATATTACAGGTTACTAATATTTGCAGTGTGAATATTTTTTAAAGGATAGCATCCAATAATTGTTTTTTGCTTTCTTCTGTTAGTGCAATCTAATAGCTATAAGAAATCAAATCAAAGAAACAATTCAGTGAAACTTTTCTGAGTTATTTCAAGAAAAAAAGAGCATTAGGATACCTATAAAATATTATAAAATTTCATTTCTATTGTTAAAATATCATATTTGTAACTCACAAGAATGATATTATTTTTGTGTTTGGTACAAAAGTAAAAATGTAACCTTTATTGTAATATTTTAATTTAATTTATTTATTTTTATTAAATTTTTTTTTTTTTTTTTACAGAATATATTCTAAACATTTGAAACAGGCAAGGAGATTATTTCAAAGTTGTAATAAAAGCTCATTGTGGGAAAACTGTAACCTCCATTTTCTTTTGCAAATGATATATAAAATGTAAAAGTAATTTTTGAATAATAAGTTAAGCAAGTACTTTTATAAAATGGTATATTTGTAATGTAACAAAATAATATTCAAAAATCTATTAGTTACCAATTTTTTCAATATTGTCATTTTCAATATCATACCACATAGTATAGTTTCTTTTCTTTTTTCCTCCCTTTTCTAATACCTTGGAATATTTTATTTTTATTTTTAAAGCCTTATTGAGGTAAAATTGATATACAAATAACTGCACATATTTAATGTGTACAATTTGATAAGTTTGGACATAGGCAAATAACCATTATATCATCACCATGATCAAGGTAACAGACATATCCAACAACTCTCAGAGTTTCCTTGTGTATCTTTTTGTGGGGGGCAGGGGGCAGTAAGGTTACTAAGAACACTTAGCAACTTAAAATCGACTCTCTTAAATCTTAAAGAGCAAAATGCTGTATTGTTAACTATAGCACTGTGTTGTACAATAGACCTCTAGAACTTAAATGTCTAGCATAACTGAAATTTTATACCTATTGAACAACTCCTTACTTCCCCCTTCCCAACCTCTAGCAATTGCTATTGAATTGTCTGCTTCTATGAGTTTCACTATTTAAAATGCCTTCTATCTAAATCATGCAGTACTTTTTCTTTAATGAGTGACTTATTTCACTGAGTATAATGCCCTCCAGATTCTTCCATATTGTGGCAAATATCGGGATTTCATTTCTTTATGGCTGAATAATAATCCATGTACAAATACATGGCATTTTGTTATCCATTCATCTCATGATAGACCCTGGATTGTATCCATATCTTAGCTATTGTGAGTAACACTACAGTAAACATGTAAGTGCAGACATCTCTTCAAGATCTTGATCGCAGCCCAGATGGAGTGGCTCAGAGGTTGAGCATAGACCTATGGTCCAGGAGATCTTGGTTTGATTCCCAGTCAGGGCACATACCCAGGGTTCAGGCCCCATCCCCAGTAGGGACCTGCAGGAGGCAGCCAATCAATGACTCATCATTGATATTTCTATCTATCTCTCTTCCTCTCCCTTCCTCTCTGAAGTCAATAAAGATATTGTAAAAAAAAAAAAAAAAGATATTGATTGCAATTCTTTTGGCTATACACCCATAAAGTGGGATTGCTGGATCACATGGCAGTTGTATTTTTAAATTTTTGTGGGACCTCCATACTGTTTCCCATTACTGGTGTACAATTTTCCATCCTTACCTATAGTGTAAGAGGGTTGCAATTTTTCAACAATCTAGTCAACACATTTTCTTTTGCTCTTTTTTTTTTAAATGGTAATTCTAACAAGTGTGAAGTGATATATCATTGTAGTTTTTATTTGCATTCCTCTGATAATTAATGTTGCTGATGATCTTTTTACATATCTGTTGGCCATTTATTTGTACATCTTCTTTGGAGAAGTGTCTGTCAAGTCATTTGCTCAATTTTAGAAATCAGATTATTAGTTTTTTGCTATTGAGTTGTTAGAATTACTGACATATTTTAGAGATTAACCTTTTATCAGATGTATGATTTGCAAATATTATCTCCCATTCTATAGTTTGCCTTTTTTATGGTTATATTTTGATTTTTTTTTAATTTATTTTTTGTTGACAGTATTACAGATGTCCCCCAACTTTGCCTCCCTTCACCAAGGCCCCATCTCACCCCAGGCCTTCACTGTCCTATTGCCTATGTCCTTGGGCTATGTGTATATGCATATAAATTCTTCAGTTAATCTCACCCCCAGCCCCTTCCCTCTGAGATCTGCCAGTCTGTTCCACGCATTCATGTCTCTGGACCTATTTTGTTGGTCAGTTTATTTTGTTCATTTGATTCCGCATATAAGTGAGATCATGTAATATTTACCTTTCTCTGACTGGCTTATCTTGCATAATAATCTCCAGGTCCATCCATGCTGTTGCCAAAAGTAAGAGATCCTTCTTTTTTACAGCCACTTAGTATTCCATTGTGTAATTGTACCACAGCTTTTTATCCATTCATCTACTGATGGGCACTTGAGCTGTTTCCAGATCTTAGCTATGAACATAGGTGTACATATCTTCTTTCTGATTGGTGTTTTGGGATTCTTAGTATATATATAGTTTGCCTTTTAATTCTGTTGATTGTTTCCTTTGCTGTGCAAGAGTTTTATGGTTTGATAAAGTCCCATTTGTCTACTTTTGCTTTTGTTGCTTGTGCTTTTGGTAACATATGCAAGAAATCATTGCTAAAACCAATCAATTGCATTTTTATACACTAAAAAATTAACAATTTGAAAAAGAAATTGAAAAGAAAAAAATACCTAGAAAAAAGGTTAACTAAGAGTTAAAACACTTGTACACTGAAAATTATAAAAAATGATGAAAGAAATCAAAAGTGACACAAATAAATGAAAAGACATCCTATATTTACAAATTGGAAGAATTAATTTTGTTAAATGCCCATACTATCCAAAGCAATTTACAGATCAAATGCTATCCTTATCTAAATCTTAATGGCATTTTTTGTGTGTGGAAATAAATAAAAATATCTTAAAACACATATGAAAACACAAATGAGTCAGATTAGTCAAAGCAATCTTGAGAAAGAACAAAGGGGGAAGCATCACACTTCTTGATTTCAAACTATATCAAAAAGCTACAGTAATTAAAGGAGCATGGTACTGACATAAAGAACATATAAGACCAGTGAAACAAGATGGAGAGACCAGAAATAAATCTTCATGATCATTAACAACTGATCATCGACAAAGGTGACAAGAACACACATTGGGGAAAGGACATCTTCTTCAATAAATGGTGTTGGGAAAACAAACAAAAATAGTAAAATAGTGAAACTCTATCCCTCACTTACACAAAGGTCAACTCAACATGGATTAAAGACTTAAAACTTAAGAGCTGGAACTATAAAACTTCTTAAAAAAAACATAAGCAAAAAGTATAAAGGCTTGCATTATTTTAATAATCAGAAATCCTGTAATAAAATTCAAAAAAGGAAGATGTAAGATTTTCACCTTATTTGTATTAATCTAACAATATCCCTAGCTGAGTAAAAAATATTCCCCAGGTATTAATAGTTACACATTGCTGGTCGGGTGTGGCTCAGTGGTTGAGTGTCAATCTAGGACCCAGGCGATTGGAGTTCGATTCCCTGTCAGGGCACATGACTGGGTTGCGGGTTAGGCAGCCGATCAATGACTCTCTCTCATCATTGATGTTTCTGTCTCTCTCTCCCCCTCTCTTTTCCTCTCTCTGAAATCAATAAAGATATATTTTTTTAAAAAGTTACACATTAATATTGCATTGAAGTTTATCTTATTAACACATCATAAATAGGCTATGCACCTGAAAACATATATAACTTGGGAATGAATCAATTTACACATTGTGTCCTTTACATCTCATTTAAAAATGAAAAATACTTATAATGAATTGAAAGTTATTTGGCTTTAGAATTAAAAAGTATAAGAAAATTGATTTGTTTAAATCATTAAGTATGATATCAACTAGCCTAATATGGCCTACTATTTGATGTTTTTTTTGGAGTCTTTTGAAATTATCATGGCCTGATTTACCTATATATTATTGTAGGTATCATATGAATTAAGTATAATTCTTCATTAATATGTTTTTAGTTAAAATTGTAAAAATAATGAGATGAATGTGCACAATTGTTAAACCAGAGTATTTCCTGAAAACTACTTAAATTGTTTTATTCTAATGTAAGCAAACTAACTTTCAATATAAAAATAGCCCTGTCCATATGGCTCAGCTGATTGACCATTGTTCCCATGAACCAGGAGGTCCCGGTTGATTGCTGGTCAGGTCACATGCCCAGGTTTTGGGCCTGATCCCTAGTAGGGGGTGTACAAAAGGCAGTCATGGATGTTCCTCTCTGATCCATGTTTCTATCTTTCTCTCCTTCTCCCTTTTCTCTCTAAAATCAATAAAAAAAAAAGCCAAGAAAACATGAGTTTAAAAAATATATAGTAAAATTATACAATAATAATATTTTGATTACTTACTGTGTTATAAACATTGCATTAAGGGCTTTACTTATATCATTTATTTATTAGTCAGAACTCTCTGAGATGTTCTGGTATCATGCCCTTGTATAGTATGTATAATAAATATGCATAAATATATAGTGTATATGCATATACACTATATAACGTATACAAACACTAATTAAAAAATGTCGTGAAAATATTATTAACTCTCTGAATTGTCCAACAAATGTAGACCTGTCAAAGAACCTAGAAAAATAGCCAACTTCCTTTAGAGAAACTATTGCTCCCACGCCTTCTCCCACCTCCAATCTCTGCCCTGCACCACCCTCCCTATTTCCCTTGAAAAAAGCTGAAAAGTGTGATGCCAGGATTGTACTATAAAATAATCTTTTGTATTATAAAACCCATCCTTGTTGGTGCTACATTGAAACTGCCATGAGATAGCTAATTTCAAAGGCTGATAAAAGATTAAAACAGGGAACATTTCTAAGTACCAGAAGTCCACATTTTGTATCACAGTGAACATGCAGACAGCTCAGGGAGTGGGGGGTGGATTGAGCAAAAGAGAAAAAAAAGAGAGAGAAGTCATGTATGTGGACAACAGTGTGGCGATTGTGGGGGATGGAGGGGGACTGGGGGTGGAAGAGGGCATAGAGGGGATAAATGGTGATGGAAAAAATTAAATTAAATTAAATTAAAATAAAATAATTAAGTAAATTTTTCCAATATTCATTTTGAAATAAGTATATGTGTTATTCCCTGGAAGTGGACACATCTGCTTTAATTACTTAGTTTTTATTTTGTTGCCTTAAAATTAATAAAAGCAATATTAAAACCAGATAAAACAGGTTTAAACTTGAGGCTGCCCCCCATTTGATGTTGCCTGGATGGATCGAATTTAGAATCTCAAAGAATCATACACATTGGACATCAAACATCATATTGAAATGTCTAAGTGAAAGGAAAAGGTAGTGTCTTTCTCAGTCTCAGAAGGAGAGGAAGAGAGAGAGAGAGAGGACAATAGTTTGAATGGTTATTTTCATATACGAAAGTTTTACAATAATTGCAAGTAATATGAAACTCCCTAGTTAGCAGACCAGTATTTTGTGTTCCCTGAAACAATTGGAACCACAGTCATAAACAGTACTTCACTTCTTTCCTGGCTTGTCTCCATTTAGAGACACAGGACAGGTATTCATAAAGCTATAAGGTCTGGAAAAGCTGAGCGGCAAACCTGCTTGGCAGAACCTCAAATTCTCTTTTTATTGTTTTTTGAAGAACTGAACCTTGATTTTAAAGCCATATTTGTGGCAAAGAGAGTTAAATCTATACCATACAGAATTGTTTATTCTAATCTCATCCAAATATCATTTTATATTAAAATTTTTATGTCCAAATGTCAAACATTTCATTTCCATATGCTGTTTTTGTTTTTACTAATGGTAAAATAATTTCTTTAATGATTTTTTTTTTTTTGCAAGAACTCACATTTGGTTTTTTGAAACCAAAGACATATTTTGAAATGTAAACTTAAAATGTTTATCCTAGCCATACTATTCAATATATCTGATTAAAGTTATGGTATATGTAAACCTGAACACATAAATATCATCTAGCAACTATGAATGTGTTAAAATTACACTATTTGGCAATATCACAACATACTAAAATTACTTGTTTTCTTTGCAGGACAAAACAAACTTCGTAATTAAATTTGAGATGAATGAGAATAGAGATTTTTCAAGAATATTTTTCTCCAATTTTCCCCCTATGTTTATAAAGAAATATTATAATGTTTTGCAAAAATGTTCAGATATCCCATTCAGAATGTATAAGTGAAGGTGAGGCATCTTTAAAATTTCTTGTAGTTCCCTTTGTTTTTTGGGAGGGAGAGAGGGCACGTAATAAATACTCTACTTCAGCAATAAAGACACAAATTACCTCAACTTTAATTATATTGATTTAAAGGGTAAGTTCTGAATCCTTTTCTCAGCTCAAAACTACTAAAACAATTAGCTCTTGTTTCAATATTTTCATGTTCTCCTGCACAACTTTCTTTGAAAATGCTTTTGAGTCTTACTCAGACTTTCTTGGCAGTTGACTTTGCCATTTTCCTCTAACTTTTATTTTATAAGTGTCAGCTGGCTTTTCCACCTGGTAAGAAACCAATAAACTTCAGGAAGCATTTTTAGCTAAGTTCATCTCAGTCATTCATTAGCACTTGGAAATGCTTAGAAACCAAAATAAAATTAGCAGGGAAATGTTTCTAATGTTATAGATTTTAAATACTTGATCATAAACAAATAGTTGCTAATATTTTAATCAGACAATGAGAAAGAAATTCTGATGAGTGCATGGAAAAAATCACTTTTTTTCTTTCTTTCTTTTTCTTTTTTGGCACGGCTATTCAATTTAGCTTTAAGTGCTAATTTTAGAGCTCCCTGGAAATAACTTTCTTGTTTGAAAATTGGAATACATGTATAGATTGGTACAAGTTGGATTAGGAAAAGATGTTTGCATGCCATTTTCCCTTTAGTGGTGGCATTAGAATATACTTTCCACAGCCAAGCTTCAAATAACAGGTATTTAGTGAATATTGCTAAGTTCTTATTGTGATTTGTATTTATCCTTTGCAGTGTCTTCCTGCCCATGTAGTCCTCATTTTTTCATTGATCTTCCTAGTTTTCACCCGCCCCCCTTTTTTTGGCCTGTAACAAAAGTTGGCCTTCCCTTCCCTAGCCCTCTCTCCCTTCCACACACCTTTCCTGGGCCACATCGCTCACACTTGGCTTGCTCTACTGCTACTGGAGGTTCTAAGGTTCCCACTCCAACTTCCAGCATAAACTAGAGCTCTCCTGAGCTCCAAGGTCTTTCTATATCTTCATGCACCAGAATTATTTCTAACTGAACTCCTTTTTCATGTTCCCATCCTAATTAACTTCCCCCACTGCATTCTCTCAGTCAATAAAAATCTCCCTCCTTTCTTGGATTACCTAAAAAATCAACTTGTGTTTGTTCACCTCTGGGAAGTATGTCTCCCTCAAAACACACACTTGTAACACAATATTTCCATCATAACTTTGTACAACTTAGAGCAGAAAGCAAGCTTAATTTTTCCTGAATAAAATTCAGCTTGGGGAGAAGAGCTATCTGTTCATTTTTGCATTTGGAACTCCTAACTCATAGCAGATAGTAAATTAAAAAGAAGTATTTGGGGAATAAATGGATAAATGTAGACATTTATTTATCATCATCTGTACTGTTCTGACTCATACTTACTCCATGCTCAGTTAATAAAATGTAACATTTTTTCCCCAAGTATTTGGGAAGCTAGCAAAATTTGAGAACATTGCAGATAAATGTTTTAGTTCATTTATTCTTTCAATGATTACAATTACCAAAGAGCAGCAAATTATTGTTATTGAGAAAAATATTATAACAATTATAGTGAAGTATAATTGGTATATAACAAACTGAACACAATAAATATGTTCATTTGATTGGCTTGACATATTATATATCTGTGGAACTATCGCCACATCAAGATATTGGAAAAAATCCATGATCTTCAAGTTTTCTCAAGCCTTTTTGTAATCTATCCCTCTGGCAACTTTCCATGTCCTCTCTCAGGCAACCACTGATATACTTTCTCTCACCATATGTTAGTTCACATTTTTTAGAATTTAATGTAAATGAAATGATATAGTATGTAGTCTCTTTTTAATCGTACTTATTTCATCTAGTACAATTATGTTGAAAGTCTATGTTATTTCATATAGCAATTGTTCATTTCTTTTGAATTTTGAATGAAATACAATAGTACTCTGATGTAGGGGAATACCAAGATTTATTTACCCCTTCACAGCTGATGGGGTGTTTGTTTTCTTTCCAGTTTGGGACTCTTATGAATAAATCTATTATGATTACTCTTGTATAAGCCTTTTTAAGGGCATAGACTTCACTGCTCTTGAGCAAATGCCTATGATTGGAATGGCTGAATCATATGGCAAGTCTATGTTTAATTTTATTTAGGATCTGTCCAATATTTTCCAAAGTGGTTGTACCGTTTTAAATCCCAGCCATGTCTGAGAGTTATCATTGCTCCACATCCACACCAACACTTTGTATAGTAATGTTTATAACTTCAATATTCTAATAGATGCTTTTTATTTTATTCATTTTATTTTTTAATTAAAGCTATTGGTGCGACAGTGATTAATAAGATTATATGAGTTTCAAGTGTAAATTTCTATGACACGTGATCTGTATATTGCATCGTGTACCCATCATCCAAAGTCAAATCATCTGCGATCACCATCTATTTGGCCCCTTTACCCTTTGCTACCCCCACCCCTTTCCGTCTGGTAACCACCATACTGATGCCTGTGTCTTAGCTTTTCCTAACTGACTTATTTCACTTAGAATAATATTTTCAAGATCCATCCATGTTGTCACAAATTGCAGTACCTCAACTTTCCTTATGGCTGACTACTATTCCATAGTATATATACCATATCTTCTTTATCCAGTCATCTATCAGAGGACACTTTGGTTGTATCCATGTCTTGATCACTGTGAGTAATGCTGCAGTGAACATAAGGTTGATAAATAAATATATATCTTGATAAATAAATGTTTTCAAATTTTGGGGGTAAATACCCAGAAGAGGGATTGCTGGGTCATATGGTAACTATATAATTTAATTTTTTGAGGAGCCTCCATACTGTTTTCCCTAGTGACTGTATTAGTTTACATTCCTACCAGCAGTGAAGGAGGGTTGTTTTTTCTCCACAATCTCTCCAACATTTGTTATTACTTGTTTTGTTGATAATAGCCATTCTAGCAGGTATGAGGTAGTACTTCATTGTAGTTTTGAATTGCATTTCCTTAATAGCTAGTGAAGTTGAGCATATTTTTATATATCTGTTGGCCATTTGTATGTATTCTTGGGAGAAGTGTGTAACTTGTGCTTCTAATTTCCATATGCCTAATCACCAATGATTTGGGCTTTTTTTAATGTCCTTATTTACCACATTATTTTTTGAGTAAGTGTCTGAATGCTCTAAAGGAATTAAAACAAATGAATTACTGATGAGGTAAAACAATTGAATCTCAGAATTTTGAACAAAATAAATCAGATACAAAGGAGAGTATACTGCAAATTCCATTTATCTCAAGCCCAAAAATAAGAAATCTAGTCCATGATAATTAAATATCAGGATAATCTTTAACTTTGTTTATTAAATGGGAGCATGACTGAAGTTTCTTACGCTACTGTTATGTTCTATTTATGGATATTGGTGGGGGGGGTTAATTTATTTTACTTTTGAATGTTTATAAACTTTATATTAATGATGTGTTAACTTTTATGTCTGTGTGCTATATTTAATAAAACGCTTAATTCAAATTAATAAATAAGGCTTGTCTGGTGTGGCTCAGTTGGTTGGGAGTTGTCCGTGCACAGAAAGTGTGCTGGTTCGATTCCCGGTCAGAGCACATGCCCGGGTTGTGGGCGGGATCCCCCGTAGGGGGCATGCAGGGGGCAGTCAATCCATGTTTCCCTCTCACATGAATGTTTCTTTCTCTCTCTCCCTCACCCATTCTCTCTCTAAAAATCAATTAAAATATTTAAAATAGTAAATAAATGAATAGCTTAGTTTATCTTAACAAATAACAAAAGCAAGGACTGCAAATAGTGACTTTTCTGAACATTTTTTATGTACCAGGTACTATAGTAAATAAAAAAACTAGGAAAAATTAGGAAGATGAGAAGTGGTAGAGCCATCACTCTTCTTATAGACAATAAGTGTTTAGATTCCATGTTTCTAAGTCAGAAAAATGCCTTTACTTAGTATTTGCTGTCACAGCTATCTTGCATCAGACATATTGGTTTGAAATCTATTATGCCATGTGCTCAAGGAACTCAATGGTTAAGTCTATTATGGTGTGCAAGTAGGAATACAAATAAAGTTAAGAAAATAAACTAGGAATAATAAGAAATTTGCTTTTGAGAAATTAGTTGTCTCTTATTGAATGTAAGAATTTATTTTTTAAATGTTCTCTGAAGTTTTACATCACATTGATAACCAGGACACAAAGAACTTTTTTACAAGCATTCACACTAATTTTCTAGTCTTCTTTTAAAAAACAAACAAGTTTTCAATAAATGAAGAATGAATGAAAAATAATTCTCAAATTTTTGTTTTGAAAATTGAATTCAGACTATATGTCTTTGCTGAAACAATCATATGTAAAACTGTCAGATTAAAACTGAATATTTAAAATAGATACCTTTCAAATTCATCTAACTTTCTATAAAAAAATTGAATATAAAATCAGCTTAGCTATGATTTATCATTTAAAAAAACAGACAAAACTATTTTTGGGTGATATAAGATTTTGAGATAGAACTAAAAATCCACACATTTAACATTTTTGTTAGCACATTGTCTTGAATAATACACATCAGTTCATTAGATCACACTAAAAGTATTTATTGAGCATCATATAATTGGAACCATTCTTGCGTAAATTGATTGATGCAGACATATATGCAGTTCTGTTGAGTGGGTACCTAGGAGAAAATTCCTGAGTCAGAGGAAATGTATATTCAGCTTTAGTAGATTCTGCCAAGCAATTTTAGCAATTTATTGTCCTGGAAATATATATTTAGTAAATACAGCCTCTGCATATGTTTATGGAGTTCAGGAGGAAAGAAGAAAAGTGGACAACAATTTCAAATAACACTGATAAGCACTGCAATAGAGGTTCGTAACAGAGTGATAAGTACTACAACGTGTGGATATATACACATATACACAAAAATATTTAGTGAAACTTGTAAAATAATATATTATTCTTATCATCTTAGAACATTACTTCTGTGTTGTAAAAAAACTGAAATCTGAAACTTAAACAATTGACTCTCATGGGAAAAAGTAACAATTTAGTTTTATTTAGGAATTTACCAAGTAATGCCATAAATTGTATTTGCTTGAAGTCTATAATAGTAAAGTTCAGTTCAAGTCGATTTCACATGTTCAGCGTTATTGAATTATTTACAGTTTTTTTAAAGTGCTAAAGTCTTTCTTGATCCACTATCTGACTTAGATACCAATTCTTTGAACATTCCTGATTATAGAAATTATCACACTCTACTTGTCAGAAGATCTAACTGTGTCAGGAATCAGCATGTGCTAATTAAAGAAAACATCTCTTGATCCAGTCATCTATCTGTCCTTGACACACCTTGAGAAAATAGCTGTGAGTGTGAATATTAAAATATGAATTACTGACACTATAATTCTTGGGACATAGGCGATTTTTGCTGTGTAATAACTTTTAATGAAAGGTATACTTGAAAAATCACCTCAGTCTTATTGTAACAAGCCATCAAGACTTGGAAAATCAGCAATACCTGAAGGTGATGAGTAGGGCACTCAGGGCAGCAGGGAACAGCCATGGTGGTTACAAATCACATTTCTTGAGCTGCTTTGACTGTCTGGAACCCAGCCAAGGATGTCAGGCCTCTGTTTTAGCACTGGAAACAAGGAGAGACTAGATTCATCCCAGTCTAAGAAGAGGGGTTGTTCAGAGGTCAGCAGTTCCAGAGGTTTGCTGTGAGGAACACATCTGAATATCACCATGAGAACCCTAAGCAAACACGAGTAATACTAACTCAAGGAACAAAGTACAGGGCCTTAGCCGTGAAGACAAGGAGCATGTTTTGTTTGCCACCATAATCCCAGCATATTCAAGGGAGGTACATTGTATTTACTTGACACACATTTGATAACTAACTGAGTGAATAAATTCCTAGTGAAAAAACAATAAAAAAATTTGTGCTAGAGTAATTATCAACTTGAATGAATTAAAATGGGAGTTGGGAGAAATATACTGGAGCTGTGCGTATATAGGGTGTGTGTAAGAATGCAAGTGTGTGTGTGTGTGTGTGTGTGTTTGGATAGAAAATCACTTTTCAAATAAACTCATTTTATTGGTGCTGGAAGGCCCTTTTGAAGCCATCTATTGTAGCTCATATCATGGATCTGATACCCACAGAGGAATGTGCATAGTCCCAAGTCACACAACTATCAAGTGCTAAAGTGATGAGTTGAGTTCAGAATATTTGGCTTCTAGTCCACTTTTTTCCCCCAGCTAGACAATGAAGGTTCCATGGGAGTTATAATAACAAGTACTAGGGAATTTAATATCCTTGTATTTTAATATGTTTATATCTCTATTTATTATAATAGAAATTTAGGGGAAAATAAAAAATACTTAGAGAAGAAAGTAAAGATTCATTATAATAGTGAAAAACCTTTTATGACAGCAATTAAAAGGTGTTTGAATTATTGGACCTAAAAGTTAATAGATTCATTATGAATATATTCTCTTTATAAATAGGCTAAAGATAATTTGTAAAATTATGTGTTTCCAAAACAATCTTATACCAAAACAAAATATATTTAGTATCCACACAATATGTTCATCATTTATTTGTATATACTATTAAAAATATAATTTGCCTTCTTTCATAATGCATTTTTTAAAAGTACAGGATTTACTACATTACAGACTTTTTTTTAAGTTCTAGTTTTCACATTAACTGTTTGGACATGTCTTAGTTTGGGTCCCTTAAAAAATGGTCTGAAGCAAATCTTATGTGCTAAGGCCATAATGGAAGGTGCAATTCCACAGCAGCAAGAGTGAAGCCAAAATGAAAGTAAGACAAGAAAGGAGGGAAAGAAAATATAATTTGTGGTTGTTATTACTTTGCTGGTTATAGCTTCACAAGAAAACCAGCTGATGGCTCAGCCATGGGGGAAACCTTCCAAGTAGGTCATGCCAGCCTTGACGAAAGGCTTCTAAATAGTTCCAGGGTTGGAGGAAGGGAAAGACATTTATCTGTCTGCTCCTTCTGCCTTTCATCTGTCACTGGTCATTTTTCTCTCCATAAGGCATGAAAGTCCCAGCACTTTATGTTCAAGCTCATATCTATGGCAGTTCTTCATTTGAGCCTGAGAATAAGGGGAGGAGCCCCAAACTCCTCTATAGCTCTTTCATGAACAACATTAGTATTGAATAAGCTGGAGTTTCAAACACAGCTGCAGTAATGGATGCTTTTCTAAAACTCCCATGGTTACCCCAGGGGAAGAAGAGACAGCCAGAAGTGCTAAGAGATGGGGTATTGCTCGGAGATTAAGGGGCAAAATAAAAGTGGAGAAGGGAAAAACTGGTCTAGTCAGAGTAGATACCACTTTATGAAGATGGGAAATCAGTGGCACTCAATAAGATAGCTAGAAAGATCAAATAGCTAGAAAATCATAGAACCAGGGCCTGAACCCAAATGCTTCTAACACCAAAGCCAGTGTTCTTAACTGTACAATAAACTGGCTCTAGTTGAGCAGCATACAACAGTAAATATTTATGGAGCACTTTCCATATGTCCAACAAATTATGAGAAGTTTTAAAAAAAGTTACAATAGGAATAAGTATGAAAATAATTCTAAAATAATTATTATCTTGAATATAATGCATAGGAGATCAAAGAAACATTAAAATTACTTCAAATTGTTTGGTGTGGAAAATATAGTCATGGATAAAATGTATTAACTTGAAAGAATTTGAATTATTAAAGAAATGGAAAAAAGCATATGCATGCATGTGAAAAGTAGTATGCTTTCAAAATGAGAAATGCAAGTTGAACAACAATCTTTTAATAATATATATTTAAGAAGGAAATATTATGAAGCATAGAAATGAGTCAGACTGTCACACAAAAGAGTAAGAAGTGGTTATTTCTGCCTTAGGAAGGGTGACGGCAGAGCAGGACTTTTTCTACTATACACTTTCATATTATTCATTTTTAAAAATAAATATCTTAAATAGTTGTAATAACATTATATATTTGTGCTTTGATTTAAGAATGAATATGCATTACTTAAAATTAAAAAAGCTATTATCAATTTGAAAAAAATATTTGTATTATTCATGGGTCTGTTTACTGGGTGATTTACATTTTAAAAAAGTTTCGTATCTCTTTCTCCCTTATTGTTCTGAAATAGGTTTTTTGAAAGGCTAATGACCTAGATGTCTTCTAATCTTTTTTCAATTTAACCCTTCTCAACTTTATTCAGTAAGCCTATCATTACATACTTACACTTCCTAAATCTAGAAACTCTAAATGCATTGGAGAAACCTAAAGGGTTTTGAAAGCCAGGGTGCTTTGGAAATGTTTAGTTTACACATGAGGTGTATTAAAACTGTTATTTACAATTAATCTCCACAACACCTAAGATGCAACAAAGCAAAATAAATATGTTTTACTCAGAGGAAAGTCTGCTTTTTGCAATATCTGAATTTATATTTCCTAGGCTAAATCAAATTAGGTAGCGCAAGAGCATACTATGCCTAAGACAAAATCTCCCAGTCTGTTGCCTGATTTTGTCCACCAAGGACGCAGTGAGGTAACGGAGGTACACCAAGGCCACCAAACAGGGAGCACAACAGTTCAAGGTTGACTTTCCTCTCCTGGGACACGCTTCAGGAGCTGAGCTCTCCTTCCAGAAACCCTGATGCAATGTAGTCCAGTTCACTTCCAGATGACTACTGAGGCTTCTCTGATCTTAGGATGGCAGTATTGATTATTTCTTCTGCAAAACAACACCAGTCCAGAATAGTCCAGCTGCTCTTGGAAGGGCAGAAGGGCAGACACAGTTTTTACCAGTATTACAATCAGCTATGATTGTTCTCAGGGACAAGTGCACCTGGGCTCTTAATTTCTGATCACACAGATAGCCTTCTTTTTCACAGCACGATTACATGATCAGGGCCAGGCAGCATGACTGGAAGATATTCCAGCATAAACTCTTTAAAGTGATCAGAGCTATCTCTGCCTTAGTCCACCTAAGCTCTGATCCTAAAAGCCATGACAAGTGGTTTGCTATCCTTCCCTCAGAGATTCTCTGCAGGGTCTTACTTTTCTTCCAGTGTGATTAAGCAGAACCAATTCATCACAGTAGAAATAAAAAGTGAAAATTCAAAGGGAAATGGTGGAGATACATACACATCTCCTTTCTTTGGAAGTCCTCTTGCCCCCCATGCAAAATTTCTCACTTCTTTTCCAGCATTCTTAAAACATTTCTAGACCAGTGGATGTGAAACATGCAGGTCAAGACTATATTTGTCTATGTGGCCTAAATATGGCCTTGCGCAAAACAAAATACAGTAACAATGAAATGATTCTTCAAAGATAATGGAGCATTTCCTATTTTAAATTTGCTTAATTAAGGGATCACTAAAGTTTTTCTTGTCAGAAAATAAGTTCTGTACCAAGTTACCATGTATCTATTCCTCTGGAAATAGATTCAGATAGGCACTGTTAAATGTACATTTTCCGAGCTAAAATCAATTTAAGAATACAGGTGCTAATGATTAATTCATTCATGCAACAAATATTTATGAAGTACCTATATTTGACAGATACTACACAAAGTATTAAACAATTTTTTCCATAGACCAATATAATATCTATATTAACTATACACACTTACTAACCCTATCAGTAGCTACATATACACAAACTTGGATTTGGCTATAATTGTTTTTTGTCCTTTTATTCTACTTAAACCCCCAAAACCAATTTTGTGTATATGTTGCTATGAATGAGGTTAGTAAGGATGTATAGTAAATATAGATATTATATTATTTACATATTATATATATATGAAGATAGAATTAGGTAGATAGACAGATACAGATATTTTTATATTCACCAAGTACATTCACGAAAAGTCCATTCTTTCACATTTGTTGAAGTTTATTAGTGAGTTACTACAGTTAGAAGTTAGTCTTATTGGATCTGAATTCCTACTAGAACTTAAGTTATAAACCTATCTAATGTGACTGGACTAATTAATCACTTTGGATATTTGCCATTTGATGATGGCAAAACTAAATTAAAAATCATTCATATTACATGAGTTATATTTCTTTTACTCCATTATTCATAGCCAAAACCATTTTAAAAGTTCAGAGTTTGGTTTTTTTTTTTAGATATTTTTGAAAATCAGAACTTCTATAGGAAGAAACTGGCAGTGTGCTGTGGTCTTAATGTGGGAGTAAAATTAAACTCACACCTGTATGGGTGGTGATTGGAAAAGATGAGAAATGAAAGATACCCTGACTCATTATTTCAGGGATTCACATTCTTGGAATACAATAAATGATTTTTTTTTTAATCTCTGGGGATCATGATTCAGATAAAATGTGCCTAGAAGAGCATGCAAAGTTTGGAAAAGAAAGTTACGAGAAGTATTGTAACAGAAAACATAAGACTGCCTGCCAGCTGCACTGGTCTCAAAACTTGGCTTAGTGAGTGATGAAAAGTAGCTCCCCAGTTGCATTGTGGAAAAAAAAGAAGAAAAGTAACATTAAGACAGACAGGCAAATTGGAATCAGCCCCAAAGCCCAGAATATGAATACAATTAGGCGAAAGGTAATAGAGATACCATTCATTCATGTCTGCACTTCTCTCAAGTCTTGGCTCAGATGTCATTTTTTCAGCAAGCCATCCTCTTTCTCTTCTAAAAACAACTCTCTCCTACATTCCTTTCTTTCACTTCTGTCCTTCTGCCAAACTTTAATTTATAAAACCTATTTATTTGCTTATTTGATTATTATGGGTCTGCATCACTAGAATAAAATTTTTATGTAGATAGGGACTTGGCCTGTCAAGTTTACTGCACTATCACCAACATCTGGAACAGTCTTGGCACACAGTAGATGCTTAATAAATACTTTTATAATAAAAGGTACTAGTTCGTTTAATTCCAAAATCAGAAATGAGAGTTATTTGTATTTTTCAACTTTTCCCTCATGTCCACATCAAATGTATCACTTTAGTTTCTCAACTAAACAATGCCTCCCTGATCTTTGCCTTCCTTTCTAGCCTGACATTTGCTACCTTGATTCTAAAGAATTCATATGAATCAACACAATTTGGCCGCTAATTTTCTGCAGTCATTTAATAGTCAAGGGCTTTGGCTATAATCTTGTGGTCTCAATGATCTGCTTGAGCCAGATATATTTAAATGTGTTTTAATTATTCAGAATTAATTTATTTAAAACCTAAAACATTCAAGTTATTTAATAGTAAAAAAAAGTTTTGATTTTTTATATATTGATACAAAACATAAATATTTAGTGAATGTGAAATATTGAGTTTGAGGGCTTTTAGATATAGTCATAAAACCATTCCTGATAAATGAGATGAAACAGGAGATGGGAAAAGGGGTGTAAATTAAGATTCATAATTCTCTCTCCCTCTTTCTCTCTCTATAGAAATATGTATATATATTTATATATAATCAATCTATCATATGCAAGCCTAGCCCTAACACAGGGATGCACTGTATTAAGTATTAAGACTATTGCATCAAAATGTTATATATCTATTCTCAAGCAGGCATTCTTTTTTTTAAACATATCTTTATTGATTTCAAATAGAAGAAGGGAGTGCAAGAAAGAGAGATAGAAATATCAATGATGGGAGAGTCATTGATCAGCTGCCTCCTGCAGGCTTCCCACCCCCACTGGGAATTGAACCTCGATCTCCTGGATTGTAGGCCAATGCTCAACTGCTGACCCACACTAGTTGGGCTCAAGCAGGCACTCTTTAAGCTCTAACTTATCTTTATTTCTGTAAATGTGACCTGTTTTTAATTACTCCCCTACCGGAGTGACATAGTTAAATGGAAAATCTGAATATGTTGTTCTTACGCTGAAAACCTTTCAGTAGTTCCATAGATAAAACTGAAATGTTTAGCAGATATTTCATAGTAGACCATCATGAAGCCTGTATTTCCCTATCTGATATTGTCTCCTACTGGTTCTCCAGTCATAAAAAAGTCCCCTGTACTTCCTAAATGAACCACGCTGTTTTATGCTTTCAAATTGGTGCGTAGTCATTCACTTTACTCATAGTGGATGCAGAAAGCTGAACAATAAAATTTCAAGTTTCTGGAGAAAAAGGGACTGTTAATGGGCAACACAATGGCATCCACATTTCCTTGCAGTTGGACATCTGTTTTCAGCTCAGTATCTGGAAATTACTGTTTTATCTCACAAAGCCAGGAATAACAGCCCTCTCCCGGCTTTAGCAAAGCATAAGGCAGACTAAAAAGGAAATCAGGTAACAATGTTCAAAGGAGGCATAAAACTACATGTCCTTATAAAAAGACAGAAACAATTTCTAGGGTAATGAACAAGTAGCAACATTTAACAGAATGTATTTTGGAGAAACAGAATGTTTTAACTGTATTAGATGCTGTTTCTGTATATAATTCGAATATTTAATAGTGTCCCACAAAAACAACACAAATTTTCTATAATTAGGATCAGGGATCTGATAGAATCAATTGACCCTTCCAGCATAGGCCTGAATGGAAGGGAAAGGGGTGAGAATCAGGGAAATGGAGCAACAACATGGAAAGCAGGCAGTATGGAAAATCAGTAGATGAGAAAAGGGAAATGCCTACATTTGAATTTGGCAATCTGTTTTCATTATTCCTAGTAGAGAAAAAACGTGAAGACCACTGCACACTATTTATAGTTGGTGAATAGAGCTACGTTAATAAATTTTCTCATAACCATATTTAATTCTTATTTCTTAGAACAGGGATATTACTTTATTACTTTTTTTATTATTGTTAATCTTCAAAAAATTCTTAGCTAAAGAATTTATTAACTCTCCATCTACTCCAGATATTTTCCATGAATTATTCCAATACTCTGAGTCACAAAGAAGGAAGTGAAAACCCCTCTTTAAAAACGTTGTCTTAGCAAAGTTCATTCTTTCATCTATTTATTCTACTTGTTTTATTGACTGGAAATGGCCTCTTCTTTGCTTGGTGAGTTGTCATTCATTCTTTTAAAGCATATTAAGCAGGATTTGGTCCTATGTGAAGTCTCTGTCCACCACCCTCAAAGCTCTTCCCCGGCATTTGCCATCGGTACACTTTGTCCACACTCAGGTTATAGCACGTAATTCAGAGCAGTGCTGTCTTATGCTTACTTGTAATTTCTCTCATTAGAGCACGTTGAAGTCAGAAAACAGTGGTTTACTTATAGTAAACACATGACACTCAGATATGAAAAGATGAGTGGAAAGAACAGAGAAAGGAAGAAAAATAAAAGAAGAAAAAAGAGGAGAGAAAAACTGGAAAAAAGGAGAGATAAAAGAGTATTAAATGTTTTATTTCTTAACCCACCTCAAAAGTTTTCCTTTTAAGTAGCATAGATAGAATTACATAATGCAAATAAAGGCAAAAAGTGGAAATTCAATAATTCACTTTTAGAGTCAAATTTTTTCCTAAATTAAACAAAATATAAAAGTATCATCTTTTTTTTACATTGATTTTGAGAGAGAGAGAGAGAGAGAGATCAATGTGAGAGAGAAACATTATCTGCTGCCCCTGAGGGGGTCAAACCCACAACCTGGGTCTGTGGCATGACTGGGAATTGAATCCACCACCTTTTGGTGTACAGGACCATGCTCCAACCAACTGAGCCACACCAGCCAGGGATAATCTTTTTGTTTTATTAGTTTATAAATTCTATGATCTAAATGCACAAAGTACTAAAAAAGTTTATCATGCTTTAATGTATACTGCACATGTCCAATATCTTTTTACTTACTTGATACCTAATAATAATAACATGCCATAAATATTTTTCTTAATATCTTTTCAAATCCTACTAACTTTACCTAAAAAGTAGATAATATACCCATAAATATTCTTTATTATTTCTTTTCAAGTTTTACTGTATTGACATACAAAAAATTAATAGTTTTTTCCACAAAGAAAATATGAACAATAATAAGAATCATGTGTGGGATGCTTTCTATTTAATACCTCTAAAATGTAATTACCTCTACTCTATTACCATAAGATGGACTATCAGTAGTATAGATACTTTTTTATTTTTATTTATATTTAAAATAGATAAAATCAAATTTGCCATTTGAACTATTATTAGGAAGCTCACTCCTCAAGAAAATAAAATATGAAGCTTAGGTGATTTATTAAAGCCCTGGTAAAATTCATCATGGGTATTTTTAGTCCCTAGTTAACATTCTAGAAAACATTGGGGGGGGGTATGATACCTTAATAATAACATATATTTTACCAAAATTGTTTCATATTATCACCGGTTTCAGATCATGAACTATATCTGGATGTACTGAACCAGAACTCTGCATGGAACTCTGATAGTGTTCCAATGACCATATTAATTATCAGTCTGTGTTTGCTGAAAAATATCTATTGGACTGGCAATGGTAAACATGTTTCCCAGTTGTTGTTTTTTTAAAATATATCTTTATTGATCTCAGAGAGAGGAAAGGAGAGGGAGAGAGAGAGATAGAAACATCAATCATGAGAAAATCATTGATCAGCTGCCTCCTGCACGCCCCCAACTGGGGATCAAGCTCGCAAGCCAAGCATGTGCCCTGACCTGGAATGGAACTCTGATTGCCTGAACCCGAGGTCGATGCTCAACCACTAAACCACGCCCGGCTGGGCTCCCAGTTTTTATACTCAACCTCTGATCATTGCTAATGTAAGCTCCTTTTTAAGTATATTTTATTAATTTGGCTCAGTGATTTACAAAATTAATTGTAATATCTTCTGTCTCTAGTACAAATACTATGGCAAAACTTTAAAAATTATTTGCATAGAATTAATTAAATATATATTAATTTTGAAATGATGACTCAGGATTTGATTTAGACAGCATATGACTGTGTTCGGAAATGGAGAAGTCACGAAGAAGAAGTTTGAAGTGGTAAATGTGTTTGGCTCTGGACAGTTTAAGATTGTCATGTAAGAAGAAATGTCATGTCATGTCATGTCATTGTAACTAGAAATGTAAATTGTGTCAATATTAATGGGATTATAGTAGAAAGTGACAAAGATAAGATGGACAAAAGTGAGAACAAAAGAATGAAAGAGAAGTGAAAAAGATCATAGAGAGGAAAGAAAAGATAAGAGAAACACTTGGTAATATTTACTTTTAGGGAACAGAAGTGAAAATTAAAAAGTGGGGAGGTTGGAATCAGTAATATAAAAGATCTACCTAGACAGCACACACTGTAAGAACTAAGGAAGGCCTTAACAAGTTTGACTCAGTGGTCAGAATGTCAGCCTGTGGATTGAAAGGTCCTGAATTTGATTCTGGCCAAGGACACTTACTTTAGTTGCAGGTTGGATCCCCGGCCTTGGTTGAGGCATGTGCGGAAGGCAACCAACCAATCCATGTGTCTCTCTCACATCAATGTTTCTCTCTCTCTCTCTCTTCCACTCTCTCTGACAAAACAATGGAAAAAATATCCTCCTGTGAAATTAAAATAAAACACACAAAAAAACTAAGGAGGGTGTTATATGCTGGACTTTGTCCCTCTCAAGTGCATATGTAGATGCCATATGCATATAACTGTGTTTGGAGATAGGGCCTTTACAGAGGTAATTAAGGTTGAATTATATCATAAGGAGGGCTGTAATCTAAGAGAACTGATATTCTTTTCTTTTTTTAAAATATATCTTTATTGATTTCAGAGAGAGGAAGGGAGAGGGAGAGGGAGAGAGAGAGACAGAAACATCAATGATGAGAGAGTCATTGATCGAGCCCGCAACCCAAGCATATGCCCTGACCAGGAATCGAACCCTGATCGCCTGGGTCCTAGGTTGATGCTCAACCCCTGAGCCACGCCCGGCTGGGCCAGAACTGATATTCTAAAACGAAGAGGAAATGATTCCCATGGTATGAGCACATAGAAAAAAGGCCATAGGAGGGCACAGCAAGAAGATTGCATTTGCAAGGCAAGAAGAAAGGCCTTAGGAGAAACCAAACTTGCTGACATCTTGATCTTGGACTTCCAGACTCCAGAACTGTGAGGAAATAAATTTCTGTTATTAAAGCAACACTGTCTGTGCTATTTTGTTATGGCAGCCCTAGCAAACTAATAGAAAGTTAAAAAGGCATTCTAGAGTAAATACTCTGCAGGTACATAAGGAAAGAAAAAAGATAAATAATATTTTTAAAAATTTAATTCAATGTATGGGGATGACATTCTTAATATATAGGTTTCAAGTGTAAAATTCTATGATAAATCATCTGTATATTGCATTTTGTGCTTACCACCCAAAGTCAAATCTCCTTCTGTCACAATGTATTAGACACCTTTACCCTTTACTGCCCTCCTGCATTCCCTTTCCCTCTGGTAAGCACCCTACTTGTTGTCTGTGTCTATGAGTTTTTGTTTATTTTATTTGTCCATTTGTTGTTTTAAGTTTTATTTCCCACATGAGTGAAATCATATGGTTCTTGACTTTTTCTGTCTGCCTTATCTCACTTAGTATAATATTCTCAAGGTTCATCCAAGATGAAGATTTATTCATTAGAGATTCACGTCTGATAGTCATTATAACTTCTAAACCTGTGGCCTGAGTGTCTGGTGATAAAGCATAGACCGTGAAAGAAAAATGATTTCATAAAAGTTTGGCAGAGGTAACTGAAAAATAAAGAAATTTGGTCAAGGGATACTTCCAGAATATTTGTGACTAGATACATTTGTGATTAGTAATAATAGAGTACAATTGACAAATGTTGGCATTTTTCAAGTTTTAATTTTCTTTACAATGATATGAAGTACACATAATACACAACTTATGTTCTTGTTGCTCTCACTCAAATGCAATCTAATTAGATTTCAAAACCCTGGTGAAACAAAGCATATTAGCAATATCCCATTTTTCTCTAAATAAAATTAATTTTATTAGACAATAACAATTTAAAATGTAATATAGTCATGTTAAATATTTTAATTTAGTAATTTGTGCACCTGCAAAATACATTTTGTTTCAATTAGTATGTTTTGAAAATGAATGTAAAAATGAGTGTAAATAAAACTAAAATAAAAGTAATGAATTTCTGCATATATAAGTAAATAATATTTTTTCTTCTTCTAGAATAACTTAGTGAAAATCACATAATTGCAAGCAGAACGTAGAATTTTGTATTCATTACTCATAAGTTATTCAGTTAATTGTTTTGCACTTACAATTGTATTTAAACATAAAAATAAACTTTAAAGAACGTTAGTGTCATTTCTGACTTTTTTTAAGTTTGACTTTTATTGTAAACTTTAATATGAAATAAATTATTCTTTTCTTCTTTCTCTCTTGATACATTTACTAAATATAAACTTAGTAACAATATTATTAGAAAAAAATTGTGTAAGACCTCCAAATGGACCAAAAATTATTGGGCATGTTCAATCAAAACCTGTAAATATTTTAAAGCACATCCTTCTGCTTTATCTGTTTCTAAGGCATTTATATCATTTTCATTGAGCTATTTCACATCTTTGTTTGAGCTGTAAATAACTGAATGCCAATGTAAAAGGATTCTTGTCTACAGACACAAAAATATTTCTGTTCAATGAAAAACAATTGATTTTCCTCCATCCCCTATGGAAAAAAAACAATTTTTTGTCTATTTGTAAAATAATTTAGGCAATCCTATATAAATGTAGCACTGTGAATTCATTCTCCTTAGAAAAAATTGTAATATTTTACTGGTTGACTCATTAATGTGTTAAATAACATCTTTGAAATGTGTTCATTTTATTTTATATGAATCATTACTTTCTCTTTGAAAATTATCTTTTAATAATGTTTAATATCTTCTACTGAAAGCAATATGCTAATATTGTAGCTAAACATGTAATGATCATAAATGTTCATACATTATTTAAACAATTATTTATTTTTTAAGACAATGAATACAAATAAATTGCATGAATATATGGTAGGCTAAATAATGGCTTCCAAAGATGACTGTTTCCTAATCTCTGGAACCTGTGAATATGTTACCTCACATGAAAAAGGGACTTCGCGGTATGATTATGATTAAGAATCTTGAGATGAGATGACTATCATCAATCAGTCTGGTGTGTCCAAGGCAATCAAAATGGTTCTTAGAGAGAGGCAAGAGGATCAGAGTCAGAGAAAGAGACGTGGAGATGGAAACAGAGGTCAGAGCGGAGAGAAATTTGGAAGTGATACACTGTTGGCTTTGTAAATGGAGTGAAGGGTCACAAACCAAGAAATGTAGAGAGAATTTAGAAGCTTAAAAAAAGCAAAGAGCACATTCTCCCCTAGAGCCTCCAGAAGGTATAGTGCTCAGCCAGAACCTTGATTTAAGTTCATAAGACCCATTTCAGACATCGGACCTGCAGACTGTATCATAATAGTTTGTTGTAATAATGCAATAGACTTTTTTAAGCCACTAAGTGTGTGGTAGTTTGTTACAGCAGCGATGAGAAAGTAATACAAAGAATTAGAAACTCACACAAAGGCCCAGTTCCACTGTTTGTTTGAGCAGGAAAGTTTTGAATAAAATAAATATACTTAAACATAACATTGTTAGAGCATTACAGCTTTAGAAAATATCAATAACAGCATATTTTTATTTCATGATTACTAGGGTTCTGGAAGTCTGCATCTGGTACTTATTTATTCTAATTATTAAAATGTGTCAAAAGTTCTTGTGATGGCTAGTTTTATGTGTCATATTGGTTAGGCTATAGTATCTAACATGTAAGGAGGGGTTCCTGAGGAGTGTTTTGTAGATGTGGTTAACATAAAGATGTGGTTTAAATAAAGTAGGTTACTTTTAATAATGTGGATGGAGCCTCATCCAATCAGCTGAGGGCCTTCTAAACCATAACTCAGATTTCCTAGAAAAGAAATTCTGCCTCGACACTGCAGCATTCACGCCTGCCCGAGTTTCAACTGGCTGCCCAGCCAATGGGTTTGACTTGCCAGCCCCTACAATGCTAAAGCAAAGGTTATCATCTTGACTCTTTCCTTATCTGTCAATGTTGTAACATCCCTCACTGAAATCCATAATAAAAATATCAATGGAAAATCAGGCTCTCATACAATGCTGAAAAAACAGATCAGTCAAATAAGAGAAGTTAGTATTTATTAGAATGTATTGCTACCTTAATATACCTGCCTAATTTTTCTTTTTTTTACTCTCTGATTTTGTAAAAGATAATCAGTTTCTACTTGATACTTGACAAAACATCTAATACAAGCTTGACATTGATTTTTGATTGAGAAAACAAGCAATATATTTTTAACTAATAAAATGTATAGTTGTCTGGCAAAGACATAAACTTTAATCATTTTTATTATTTCTAGAAATTTATCTAAAGAAAACAATATTATATGTGTAAATATGTATCTATAAGATTTCATAAAATATTATATATACATACATGCCTTAATATGCAGCAATAAGGGATTGATTAAATAAAGTGATAATATAACTATCTAATGGGATATTATGCAGCCATTAAAATGAGTTCGAATAAGAGTTTTAATTATATAGATACATATTTATAATATAGTGATAAGAGGGAAAAGTAGATTATAAAATTAAATATATGTAGCTTACAAAATATTTAAGAATTAATACATTTTTATATAAAAATAATAGTGAGAGAATAGTCTAAAAAATATTAACCTTTATATCTCTGAATGGTGAAATGATAGATTGCTTTGTTGTGCTTTTAACTATTAACAAACTTCTTAAAGAAAATGTAACAATTTAAAACTAAAAATAATTTATCAAAATATAAGTGTATATCTTTGAGACATTTTTATATTTCCAAATTATTTCCAGAGAGGCTAAATACTTTGAACAGCCTTAATGTCTTATAATAGTATATATATATGTTTTTTTATTCGGTACTAACTTTGAACAATGTTAGCCTAATACTGCCTGGTAAAATGATTTTAGGATGATGAGTGTGAACTAGTGGAGAATGAAGAAAGCAAGACAACAAAGCAGAAATGAGAAGCAGGAAGAAAATACAGATGAAATTCAAGTCAATGAGTTTTAAGTGGCTGGTGTGGTTCTTGTTGATTTGTGTGAATTTGGTGAGGCACCACATTATCTGTCCAGTAAATCTCCTTCTTGCTTAAAACACTTATAATAGTCCTAGCAAATTAAAATATGCACTATTTTTTCATGTTTGAAACATTTAAGACTTTTGTTTATTAACATTTTAATTGAAAGACGTAATGGATCCGTATTCCACTCAGTCAGGGAAATGAAGCTATTTCATTCAGAAACTCAGTCAGTTCCAGCCTTCAAATCTAAAGTGCCAGTGAGTGTGATGAACCTCATCCTTAAGCTTAGAAAACCAGCCTATTTGGCTTTGTTGCTGGATGCCAAAGGAAGAATAATTTCACTGGAAAAAATGATGAGGTGGAGCCACCAGTCATGAAGGTAAAAGCACAGCAAAGACTGAAAGTAGGAGGGCATCAGGTAAGGTTTTCATTGGGACTAAAATTTTAACTGGGGAGATTAAGTGTTCATTGCAGGCTTTGTCTCTGGAATACTTTGACTGAGAGATTCCAATGAGTGTTAAAATTACCGAATGGCCTCAATCCAAACAAATACCCACCTTCTCCATCCCACACTGCGACGAAATTACTCTGCTGTGTTGAGGTTGTCAGTTCCCCTCTTCCCAGGGGGGTTGTAGAAGCTTTTCCTCTTTCTCCTTGTCTCTCTACTTTTCAAATTTAGATGTTAGTCTTCTGAAAAAGTTTCTACCAAACACTTAGACTAGTGCCTGACTTAAGTGACACCAACATTTCTGGCCAGAGCAAAGCTGACTTTCCATCTGAGCTCTCACAGGGCCGTGTCATCTGAGCAGAGGAAGCCCTGGCCCAGAGAAGCACAAGCCCAGGGCTGTTTAAATGAGAAATCCTGGAGCAGAAGCCAGTTTGCTGGAAGGGACAAGGCAGCATGAGCTGACAAAGAGGATGAACCAAAATGCAAGGAAGGAGTGGCTTCACCGGGAGAAATGTAGCATATATATACACATACCTATTTGAAAGTGTCCCCCTTTTTCCTCCTGTTGATCCCCTCCCCCCGGCATCCATCCCCGACCTCCCCAGGTCTTATCCACACTACTGTCTGTGTCCATAGGTCATGTATATATGCATCTAAGTTTTTTATTAATTCCCCCAACTCCCCACCCCTACCTTCCTTCTGAAATTCATCTGACTGCTCCATGCTTCTGTATCTCTGTATCTACCTTGTTCATCAGTTTACTTTGTTCATTAGATTCCACATATGAGTGAGATCATGTGGTACTTGTCTTTCTCTGACTGGCTCATTTCAGTTAGCTTAATCCTCTCCAGGTCCGTCCCTGCTGTCCCAAAGGGTAAAGATCCTTTTTTACAGCTGCGTAGTATTCCATGGTGTGACTGTCCCACAGCTTTTTCATCCACTCATCTACTGATAGGCACTCGGGCTGTTTCCAGATCTTACCTATTGTAAATTGTGCTGCTATGAACATAGGGGTGCATATATTCTTTCTGATTAGTGTTTCAGGATTCTTAGGATTTATTCCCAGAAGTGGGACCACTGGGTCAAATGGCAGTTCCATTTTTAATTTTTCAGGACACTCCATACTGTTTTCCATAGTGGCTGCACCAGCCTGCATTCCCACCAGCAGTGCACTAGGGCTCCCCTTTCTCCACACCCTCGCCAGCACCTGTCATTTGATTTGTCAATGGCAGCCATTCTGGCAGGTGTGAGGTGATGCTTCATTTTTTTTTTTTTTTTTGCATCTCTCTGATGATTAGTGACCTTGAGCATTTTTTCATATGTCTCTTGGCCATCTATATTTCTATTTTGGAGAAGATCTGGACGTGCAAAGCTTTCTTTAGTCAGCCAGGACCGTTAGCATTCAGGTACTCCAGGCTTTGTGCTTAGAACAACTCTTTAATTATAAAAAAGATTAAAATGATGTATTGTATATTATATAACATCAGCAGAGATTATGAATATCATAGTGCAGGAAATACAGTTTTGCCTAGCCCCTTTAAAAGTAAGACCTATTCCATAATATTTTTAAACAAAACAATATATGATCATTGCAAATTACCTCTCCAGCAGAGAAAAGCATATCTGCTTGTTTATATAGAAGATAAAATTTCTCCCCAACTTTTATTCTCCAAAATTAGAACCTGAGAAATGACAAAGAAAATATATTATGAATAATTCATATTTATGTGTTCAAATTCAACATTTGTCTGTTTCCTCCCCCCATTCCAATGTCTAACCAAATACCTGGGAAAACATTCTCTGTGGTCAAAAATATCAGTCAATGCTTCTGGAAAGATACTTAAATGTATCATTTATACCTCAAATATTACAATTGAAATACACTATTTAAAAATTCTAATGTAAAACAAAGGAAATAATAGAATAAACTTTGATTTCTAGAATTTAAAAATAAACTCTCTTAGAGACAACATAGATCAATTTGCTAGTGAGTAAGGAAATAGAGGGCTTTACTGTTTCAATTAGGTAACTGTTGCTATAACTATTCACTAAAATTCACAGAGTTTATAACATGATAGAAAAGGGCATAAAATAGTTCCAAAAATAATGTACAAATAATGTTATATTATATTTTGCTAATTTCTTACTGGGATACTCTCAATAAACAATAAAATAAATGGTATTGGGTTTTCCTATAAAATGAGCTTTTCCAAAGAGGAATTTGAATTTGCATTAAAGTTTCAAATTATCAAGATAGATGGAAAGGTCATACTCTATCTTGAAAAACAAAAAAGCCTCAAACCTCAAAAACTAAACAAGAAAGTAAGAAGAGAAATGAAGAGCAAACCAAATCAAAATCAGTGTGGTGTGAAAAGGCAAAATCTGAGGACATAAAGTTGATCTGGGCCAAATCTTGTTATTTTGCTTTCTCTGGGTGGTCTAAGACCCATGACCACTTTGTAATAAAGCATGCTAGTTTGTACGAGAAAAGATTAGCATACGCATTCAGGTACCTTTTTTTTTGGTTGAATTTAGACATTGTACCTCCTACATATGCCAGTCTGATTCCTGAAACCTCATAAATATATTGATAAGCAGTTTCTCATTAATTGTATAGAAATATATCCACCTTGGTACATGTATATCTGCAGATCATTTCACTACAGAATTAGATCAGAAGCTGAATATTAGAGAGGTGGGGTGAGGTATGAAATAGCTCAGTTGAGCTCAGGAGCAGGTCTAGGGCCTGAAAGGTAAAAGTCTTCATTTATATTGGACAAAGCTGAGAAGTATATATGGGACAGAAAAATACAAATATACAATAATCTGCTTAAGACTAAGTGTGAACATGAAGCAGAGAAACTTTAAAACATGGGTCTCCGTTTTGAGGAACCGTAACCTCTCATGTAGCTTCCTCGAGGCAATGGCTTTTGACTGCCATTTAACACCCTCTAGTTACCTTTTTGCCCCTCAAATGTGGCCCCATTCTTAAATAAATCTATTTAGGTCTTAAGTGCCCCTCGAGTCTTTTTTAGTTTTAATGTGGAAGTCTTGAAAATGATTATTTTATCTTTTTTGATGCTATCAAAAATAGTATATATTTTATTTCATTTTCCAATTGTCCATTATTAGTATATGCAAATAAAATTAAATTTTGTATATTGGCCTTGTGTCCTGTAACCATTCTAAATTTAATTATTAGTTTTAAGAGTTAGGATTTTGTACTGTTATATTTCATGAACTTTTGTATTAGCTGTGATCTCCAATAAAATGCTGAATAAAAGTAGTAAAAGTGACATCTTTTTTTCTTGTTTCAATATTTGGGGGGAATGTTTTTAGTTTTTCACTTTCATGCATGATATTAGGTATAGGTGTTCTTTAGACGTTCTTTATCATGTTGATAAAGTGTTCTTCTATTCCAGCATGTGAGAATTTTTAACATGTAAGAATGTCACTTTTTAACATCTTTTCTGTATTTAAAGCAATCATATGATTTCTCTTTCATTATCTTAATGTACTGAATTACATCTATTGTTTTAAATGTTAAACCAACCTTACATTCCTGAGATAAACTTCATTTGGTAATGACAATGGTATATTTCCTCTTTTTTTAAATTGTTGGAATGAATTTTGTAATACTTTAGTGATTTTTGTATCTTAGTGTGCAATATTTTTATGGTTTTCTTGTAATAACTTCTCCTTGTTTTGGAGATTTTGGAATGTGGTCACCCTTTCTCTAGTTTATTACAGTATTTGATGAAATTGATTATTTCCCTTAAATGTGTGACAGGTTTCAACAATTGTGTTATCAAGGAATCTATTAGTTGATGAACATGTTGTCATAAAGTTGATCAATAATTCCCTTAGTATTATTTTAATTTCTCTGTTATCTGTGGTAATGCCCCTTTTCATTTTCCTGGTATAGACAACTTTTCTTTTGAACAATAGAGTTAAATATTTATTAATTTTATTAACATTTCTTATTAAATGACTTCCTTCTGCCTTATTGGATCTCATTTAGATTTTATTTTTCTGTCATTTAGAGCTATGTATGCTCCTATGCATTACTTTAGATGCATCTTATACATTTTTTATGTGTGTTTTAATTTTCATACTATTCAAAATATTTAAAAAAATATTTACCTCATTTTTTTTGTTCTTGTGTTATTTGAAATTCTTTTGCCTGATTTCCAAATATTTATAGGTGTTCTGAATATAAATTTTGTCAATGATTTCCAAGTTAATTTTATTGTGTTCAAGACTGTACTCTGGTTGATTTCATTTTAGCTTGTTTTTGAGAACTTTGTTACTGCCCAGGATAGGGTCTATTTAAGTGAAGGGTCAATACACACTAAAAAAGAATGCAGTTTTATTTGTTTGTTGGTTTGTTTGGGGGTGAAGTGTCCCATAAATGTGTATTAGATCAAATAGTGTTGATAGTGTTTTATAGGTCTCTATAGCTGTTCCAACTTTCTTATCATCAGTATCTACATTTAATTTTACATATTTTTCTTTTTAAAATGTATTTCTTTCAAGCATCATGTAATTGTGTTCTTTTTTTTTACTTTTTACCCAGACCAATAATTTGCAGGCTTTAATCAATTTATATGTAATCATTGATATGTTGCGTTTACTAAACCTTATAATGGTATATTTCTATTTCTCTCTTATACTTCATGTCACAACTTTTACATATACATATGTTATAATTCTACAATACATTGTTATTAATTTTAAAAAATTATTAAAAGATTTAAGAAATGAGAAAGATAAAGTATTTGCACTTATCTATATGTTTATTACTCTGACACTCTTCATTTGCTTGTGTAAATCTGAGTTGCTATCTGATATTATTTTTCTCTACCCTCAAAAAGGTTCTTTATCGTTTCTTCTAGGGCAGGTGATTGGACAATAAATGTATTTGTCTAAAAATATATTTGTCTTATAATTTGAAGGATATGTACTGTTTATTCTCAATGCTTCAACAGTGTCGTGCATTTTCTTCTGTCTTGTATTATTTCTCTTAAGAAAGAAGAGGACCCATCTTTGATTTGCCAATGTCTTTAAATTTTCTCCATCTGCTTTAAGATTTTTCTTTCTTTTTGGCTTTCTCATTTGATCACAATATGCAATGTTATGGTTTTATTTTTGTTTATTTTTTTAAAATTTGCTGAGCTGCTTTATTATTTGGGTTATGTTTTTTTATCTTATTTAGAAAATACTCAATAGTTCACTCAGTTTTTTCTTTCCTAATCTCTTCCAGTAGTTCAATTATACATATATTCATCCACTTGGTATTTTTCTATCAATCTCTTCTTTTTCCCTTAAGGTGTTTTTCTCTGTACTCCAGTTTGAATGGTTTATATTTCATCAAGCTCACTGATATTTTCCACTGTAGTGTTTAATCTACTGTTGAGCTCATTCAGTGCGTG
Source organism: Miniopterus natalensis (assembly GCF_054644295.1). NCBI lineage: Eukaryota > Metazoa > Chordata > Mammalia > Chiroptera > Miniopteridae > Miniopterus > Miniopterus natalensis. The sequence continues at coordinate 50,403,904 of NC_142090.1, read as the reverse complement.
CTTCATTTAAATGAAGTATATTTTAGTTTTGAATTCTTATTTTAGTAAATATATAGTTTCCATCTCTCTACTGATATTTTTTCTATTTTTGTCTTGTAATATTCTTGCTTTGCTTCAAATAATTGAATGTATTTATTATAGCTTATGTTTATATGTTTGGATTTACCTATACTTATACTTACAAAATTTCTATCTCCTATTCCATCATGCCTGTTATTTCTGGTTTTATTTTCATTTATTGTGTTTTATTTCCTGGTTACATGTAACATTTTACTACTTCCTTACATGTCCAGCAATTTTTGATTGTATGTGGTTGGATATAGCTATGCATGCTACATTTAGAATTATTTGGGTTTTGTTGTCTTTCTCAATTGAATGCTGAGATTTTTTCTGGAAAGCAGTTAATTCACCTGTGAATCAGTTTAGTCCTTTTGAGGTTGATTTTTTTACTTTTGTTATTGTGGTCTTAATAGCTTTTACCTTAGGGTAGATTAGCTGTTAGTTTTTAGGCACAGACTTTAAGAGATTACTGCTTAATGATCTGAGTTTTTTGTTTTGTTTTGTGATTTTTTTTTAATTGTTGAGAGTATTACAGATGCCCATCATTTCCCCCCTTACTCCCTAACTTGGGGAATATATCCTAAGAATCCCAAAGCACTAATCACAAAGAAAATATGCACCCCTATGATCTGAGTTTTTAATGAGATCTCTCTACTCTAAGAGGTTAATATTTAACATCTCCAAATTTATGTGATCTCAGGTATTTGTTCAGCTTACAGTTCCATAGAGTTGGTTGTTTTTTATAACTTTTCCCCAGTACTTGTTTTGCCTGGCCTTGTGAAGTCTCCCCATGTACATATACAGCCTGCTATTCAGCAGAATATTCAAGGGGACCTTTATGCAGAATTTTGGAGCTCCATCCATGCACAGCTTCCTTCTCTTTGTTACCTTGCCAGGGAAATTTTAACCAGCACAGTAGCAGCGATTTCTCGGTCTCCCTGTCTCCCCAGCTCAGCAAGACCACTGTGCACTGTTTGGCTTCCCTCCCCCCTCCCTCCTCATGCTGTGGGCTGCAAAAGGAGCCCATACAAAGGGCCGAGGAACGAGATGGCTCAGCTCAGGTGCTCACCTTTACTCAGGGATCACATTTCTGCAGTTTTTTGTCTTTTTTTCCTTCCCTTTTCTGGGTTTTTTGTTGTTCCTCCTAGCCTCATTTTACCTGGGAACAAACTTAATGTCATAGACCATTTATGTAGACATATCAAAATGCCTCTCTAAACAACACTTTTGCAACTTTTTGAAACATTTTCAATTTTAAATTAACCAATTTGAACATTTTAAAAGAAATTACTGAAGGGTGCCCAGAATGTACAGAAAAGCAAAAACAAAACAAAACAGAAAAGCAAAAATTCCTATATAATGCTTTGGTTTGAAGGGTTTTCTTAAAATGGATGGAGAGCACATAGATTTTCATTTTGTAATAATGAGATACTTTTCACGTATTTGATGAAGATTCCTTTGATTCTACTCAATAGTTTGTAAAGTAAAACAAAACAAAAATGAGAAGCAAGAAAAAAATTCACTAGTGAATTTACATTAGTGAACCGGTAGTCAATTGTTTCCATTAGGAATCATGCTGTGGGCTGCAAAACATTTATTGCAACATTTATTGCAAATGGACAGGAGGCAGAGAACATTTTCCCCCCAGTCCTGTTCTCAAGTATGGTGTAATAGAAAGTGCTCTGAATTAGAAGGTAGGAATACCAATATCTAACCCTAACAATCCTAACTATATATTTAGGTTAGTCCTATAATATTTCTAGGTATTCCTAATCTGTAAATAAGGGAGGTCAGGTTACCCAAGACAATTATTTGTCAAAACAAATGCCTTGTGAACTGAGGGCAGTTGAGGACCAGGGCATACAGCCTCAATGCTTTTCTCCGTTCTAGTTGAAGAGGGTCTTTTATGATTTGGTAAGATTGATGCCACATCAGTAGAATACAATTTCAACAGGGCAGATATTTTATAACTCACATCATAAATGTTACTCATAGGAATTATTAAGCATCTTCCTGCCTAATTATAAAAAGCCCTATATTCTCAGTCATGTTCTTTGGTAAATTGTATGTTGGCATTTCATACCACTAATTTTATCTCCTTTAAGTATCTTAGAAAAGAATCTGCTCATTGGAGTTTCCTCTAACCCAAGGCTTTCCTGAGCTCTCAGCAGTCATTTTATCCTAAGGGTAATCATTATATCTGCTCTCTCATTTTGAATCTTTCTTGTTATACTTTACCTCAAAAGTGTCTTGGAAATAAAATAAAAAAAGTAATTTTTCTACTTGAATACTATCAAATCACAATATTGAGATGAACAGCATATATCTTGTGATTAAATATCAGCAGATCAATGACAGATTGATGTCTGATTTAATATCTTAAAATGACATGTATGTATAATAAAATATTGGTAAAAGAAAAAAAAATCTTATTTGACCCACTGCATGATAGAGATAGAATACTAGAATGTTATTTTATTTAGCACTTTATATGTGATAACTTTTATATACACTCTCCATTATTTCACATTCATACCCAAACATTCAAAACAGGCACATTCAAAATAGCTTACAAAAACAGTCTTAACACATTTGCATGTCCTAGTAAAATATAGCTGTGCCTTTATTTAGCCATCCATGAATTATGTACTTCAATTATTGAAGTAGGTCTTTTCTTTAAATCAAGATATTTTAGATTTTTGTCTTCAAAATCAGTTTACAGCCTATTCTATGTTCCAGGGAATGCTGTGGTTCATTTAGTGCTTCTATTTGTCCCATATCTTGTTAGAATTTTGTTGCTTATGGATTTTCATAGTACCCTACTTTTCTGTTTTCTTTCATGGTGAGAGAATCCTTGAGTGCATTTACAGTAATAAAGCACAATCTTGTTGATGGACTACTTATGACTTGTCAGTTTATTGTGGCTAGTCAATAAGAAGAGCTCTGGTACTGAGAGTTTATTCCTGTTAAATAATATGAATCAATTCTGTATAACACTATAAATTACTTCAAGTGAGCTACTGAAAGATATTTACTTTGAAACATAAACAGGCTCTCTGATTAATATAAATACTTGGAGTATGTTGAAGAGTTTGAGGTCTGATTACATTTTAACATTCATGTGCTAAGAGGTTTTTGTTCTATTGTTAAATAAGTTAAATCAAGAGTCTTGAATTATAGGTTCCTGACTATAGTCTCAACAGAATATGAACTCTTAGATTTTTCCTATGCTGTTACATCAAATAACCCCTTGTTCTAAAAACAAGGGAAAGATTAAATTAGAACATTAAAAAGGTTAGCCAAAGAACATAAACACATATATGCATAACCCGTGGACACAGATAACAATGTGGTGAAGGCTTAGGGAGGGGAGCTGGGTGGAGAGGGGCAAAGGGGGCGAAAATGGGGGACATCTGTAATAGTGTGAGTAATTAAAAAAAATGACATTTTTAGACCTCTACCTTAATACTATTGCTACTCGCTGGTCTCACAAGTATACTTAATTATAATACAACATTTCAGTACTTCCATATTTTTCTTCTACAAAAAAAGTACTATATTATCATTACTTAAGTGAAAGGGTGTTCCTTTGTGTGAACTTGGCACTAGGAGGGTGTTTCTAGAATGTAAATTGTTTAGTTCCCAGCTTCTGCGTCTTCAGTGATAACCTCAGTGACCATTATATCTAACAGTACACTTGTAGTCTAGGAGTTGGTCTTGGCCAAAAGATATAAAAGAATACTTCGGTGAAAATTGTGGATTGATTTGATCAGTCTCCATGTTACTCTCCTTTAGCATGGCCTGCCTGTTCTAGAGATGCTGTAAAACTGAAAATGTCATCTCCCATGATCTCTTACAATGAAGATTCTAGGGACATGAATTACTCCAATTAGATGTGTTTTCATAAGATTTGGAAGTGAGAGGGAAATATATGCTGGCCTCTTTTGATACATTCTGTTGTCTAGCACTTATGAGATTAGGTAATGACATGTGGAAATTACCTGGTACCCAGCCACCATATTAATAACAGCCTTGTAATTAAATTAGGAATAGTTGCTTCCAAAATAATAATAGTCAGTATTTTTTAATTTCACATAAAATAACTTTAACGATCTCCTTGTGAATATGCAAGAAATACTATTATGTAGATCATTTTCTTTCTGAGTATTAAGACACAAATTCATTAAGCCATGGTTTTAAATGTTAACTGAGGTGGAGTCTGTCATACCAGACTCTGAGTGAAATTGGTTAGAATGTCACAATCATGCTGATTATTATTATTATTATTTTTAAATATGTCCTTATTGATTTCAGAGAGAGGAAGGGGGAGGAAGAGAGAGAGGTAGAACCATCAATGATGAGAGACTCATTGATCGGCTGCCTCCTGCACGCCCCCTACTGGGGATCGAGCCCGCAACCCGGGCATGTGTCCTGACTGGGAATCAAACCTCAATCTCCTGGATCCTAGGTTGATGCTCAACTGCTGAGCCATGCTGGCTGCGAGGTGCTGATTATTTTTAACCCTATTCCTTCAGGGGTGATTTTCCAAGCCCAGCACCATTAGTGGACACATCTCTCCAGGGTTATAAGGCATCAGGTTTGGGACAGTACCTTCTAATGTGTTTCCAGATTCAGCAAGTGATATTCCAAAATCCTGTCCTCTTCGCTGTGTTTGATACAGCTAGAATAATAAAACTAAACTTTGAAAAGAGAAGTTGCCTTACTACTGTTGGTTAAAGGTATGGAGAAGATGATACGTAGTGGGATGGTGGGTTGGGTAAAGCTGAGATAGGAAAACTATGGCATCCCACTAGTCTTTATATATTTTCAACCTCTTGTAGATGTATGTTGTATTATTTTTAGGATAGTTTTAACCCCCTTTAATTTTGTAGTGATAAATTATCTTGTTGAAGGCCAATTCTTTTATATTTGCTACTAGCAAATATAAACTCCTAGCTATAATAAGATGAGGTTGATTTGATAGATTATGGGTCTACTAATAACTAAGATTATTTTCTCCTTTGAAATCTGGTTTAGGGAGAAGAGAGCATCACTGAGTATATAGGGCTAAGTGGGTATGATCATGCCTCTTATCAAGAGTAGCCAAGCATTCATAAAAATCATGCTTATAATGTAAGTGATTTGCCAATCTTTTTAGATTACATTAGTGATTAAAAGCTAAACACAGTTTCAACTGAAGTAACAATTGTCTATTTTCAAAATTTTGTTCTATAAAGATACTATATTATCCTGCTTATAACATAAGATATGCAGGATTCAGCTTTTGTAGAAAAGATCCTCGGTGACTAAAAAGAGAAAATAATATCACTATGAGAAGGCACTTGCTTAGAGAAAACAGGTCCCAAAGAAAGGAAATTTCTCTAGGCACCTAGGCTTATCTATGGAACTAACACAAACTGGAATCAGAAGCTTGGTCCCTGGCCAGGTAGCTCAGTTGGTTAGTGTCATCCCAATATGCCAAGGTTGATACCTGGTCAGGGCACATACAAGAATCAACCAATGAATGCATAAATAAGTGGAACAGCAAATCATTTTTTTTTCCTCTCCCTCTTTCTTCCTTCCTCTGTCTCTAAAATCAATAAATAAAGATAAAAATAAAAAGAATCAGAAGCTTGGTGTGTGATTGGCACTGAATTTAATAAATGAATAAGTCTATGGGTGAGTCCACCCTTTGACTGAATAGACTTGAGAGCAGGTGACTTCAAGTGCCCTTTGTTCTCAGTTAAAACATTGTTGAAAAAACCTACATGCCTATATTTAGCTAAGGCTGGCCACAAAGCCAAAGAAGCTTTTTAGTGAGTGAGATCACTGACAGACAGATAATCCTGTAAGACTCTCAAGTTAGGGGGAGAGGATTCTGCTGGACACATCTCAAGTGATAATGCAACTTATTGTAGACAATGTTTCAGAGCAATCTTACTGGCATCCTCCCAATTTCATAAAATATTTAAGTAGGAATGATTGCCCAAGAATCTTTAGCAGACTCTTTGATTAGGGTTTTAAGGTGAAGATGAAAAAAACAAGTCTAACAATTCTAAGCGGAGATTTATGATGATATTTTGTTGCTTATGGAATCCTTAGAGCAGTTAGAGGAGGGAAGGTGGCTACGTACAACCCAGAGCAAAGGCAGTCAAGGAAAACCGTCCCCTGCAACACTGTTCTGGTGGCAACAGCATGGACACTGGCTATGACACTTTGCACCTATGACAAAAGGAACCAGATGCCAGAACCTCTGTTTGAGCCGCGAAAGAACAAAATGCATCCAGTCTCCTCCTGTAGCTCAAGTTCTTCCTTCTCTCCTAATTTTCTACTAGAATTTCTGCCTGGAAGATTCTAAAAATGTGGCTGCAAAGGAGTCTGTAAAACTTAATGAAATTTAATTTGTGTTTATAAGCATTGCCTTTATTAGAAGGCATACTAGAATGGGGTTGGATAGACACTGAGTAATCCACTCCACAATATGTTCTGGAGAAAGGTAATCCCGTTTCAGCTGCTCTGCTTACATAGAGCAGTCTAAGGAGGGAGAATGGAATCAAGATGCTCTAAACAGCTAAATATTGTAAATAGTTTCCGGTGGAAATTAGAACACAGCAACATAACCTAATAAACCGTCAAAGTTCAAATAGACTTATTTGTGACTATTAAAGCTTAATAATTGTTTTTAGAGTAGGAATTTCTGTTTAATAGATCAAGGTATGGAGAAGCGTAAGTAGTTTTTTAAATGAGCTGTTTATATATTTTATTTATTTATTTAGAAGGGGGGGGGGCGAGACAGCTCTGTGAGAGACGCATTGATTGGCTGCCTCCTACACCGGCCCCAAGCAGCTTGGGGATGAACCTGCAACCCTTCAGTGTGTGTGTGGGGGGGGGGGGGGGGAGGGGGGCGGGGGGATGCTCAGGTTAATACATATAAAGATGCCTGAAAACACGAATAAGCCAACTCAAAGAAAAATATGAGGATTGATTACTTTTGATTTCTTTAAAATTATAAATCATTAGAGAGGTTATTTAGATCCATTATTAATATTTCTTTCTTTCATCTATTGGCATTGTATCATTCTCTTAATTTTACAGTTTTTAACCCCTCTTTTGGCCTTTTTACTCATAAATTTTGAAAGCTTTATTAAATAAAATCAATATCTGAAAGATCAACATCTGCAAAATCCAAGTGGGGTATTTGATAAAGGATAAAGGAATGCAGAAAAATATAAGAAATGCAACTCCACCCTGAAATGCTACTTAGTAATATGTAGAAATACCCTTTGGTTTATATAAAGAGAATTTCATGAAGATGAGTAATGTGCTTTTCCTCTCCTGGTAGTGATTATTTTTTTCCCCTGCTGGATAATTCCAATATGAATGCACTTAAAAAACTATTAGGTGTTTATAGTGTGCAATACACTGTGTTAGATGTTGAATTTTAGAAGAATTCATATTTAGCTTCCATTAAATGTTAGCAATTTCCTTAGGTTATTATGTCATAGTTAATTCTAGAATATATATTTATATTTAATATAAAATAACCAAAAGATAACTGGGAGAATGTATAACTTTAAAAATCTGATTTTAACAGATCATATTTCATTAATAATAAAAAACATTTTTTTCTTAAATTACAGAAATTATTATTTTGAGGAAAGGGTTTTCCAAAATGTAATGCCTTTTGCCAGAAGAAATGTATAAATTAGTCCTTGAGAAATGAGTTTCCATCTCTGAATTTAATTCTAAACTGATCTATCTGGTGATCATAGAAGGCTATATAATCTCCCATTTATTATTTAATTCCTCCTTTTCTTACCTTTAAGAAATTTGTTACTGGTAGATAATTAGATGATCTCTTTTCCTTGCTAAATGAATAAAGTCATCCCAGTCAAATCTTAAGTGTGATCAATATCACAGATAAAGTATGTTCTATTGAAAATGTACCTAAAATGATCATAAAGTCTCTATATATACTCTATTTTTAATAATCATAATAAATACTATTCTAGATAAGTCCCATGGGTTCAACAGCCTTCAAGTTTTTATTTAGTAGAGATGTGTTTTTAGAAGGACTGGTTTTTGATGCTAAATCAGTGATGCTCAAATTGGATGCATGTTAGATTCACCCATGGATCTTTGAGAACCCAGAAATTCTGATTGAATTAGTCAAGGAAGTAGTCTGGACATTGGTATAGTCCTTAAATTCTTTAAGTGATTATTCTGGCAGCCAGAGCTGAGAGATGCTGTGCTGGACATTAATCTCAAAAAGTGATAAACTCAAAACCAAAAACCTCCTCTGTTTCTATTTATAAAGCTATCATTTATCTATGAATAAACCTAAGCAGTTCTTGAAGCCTTAAATTTCCAATCTGTGATTATTTTCAGCATTTGTCACAGCCTATTAACAAATTTAATATTGTAATTTACATTACTTAAGATGACTTTGTTTAAAGTCATTGTTTTGTGTTCTGGTTACTATTGCATTTGATATAAACATATGATTTTAGGTTTTTATAAAATATGATGTCATCCTGTATGGATATGGTAGATTGGCACTCGGTAAGTATTCTCTCCTTCTAGCACCTCTTGCATTTAGATTTTAGAAAACAACAGACTATACTTCCAAGATCTCTTTGGAATTGGGGTTCCAAATGGGATTTAAATTCAAGCAGTGTGATTTTCCATGCATGATATTTGGAAAGTGGATGTGAGCAGAGACCAAGCTTTTGATGCAACCACCATTTTTGCTGACAAGTACAAATAAGGAGGTATTTAGTTTTCTGGAGCAAATGAATAGTGGTTTCAGTATCCAATCTTAAGTTTGGGAGTGTCAAGAGGCAAGACCTGAACATCCATTTACAGGTGTGGTTTATAATAAGTGAAGTGTAATTATGTATATGGAAGCATTAGCAGCTGCTTTCTGATTATGGAAACTGCTTATATCAAGTTCCTGAATCTGGTAGGGAGGGTAGGATTCTGGGTGTGAAAGCTTCCTGATAGGAGTGGCGCTGGCCACCTTGGTGGCCTAACTGAATGGTCTTTGACAGTCATTCCTGGAAGGTAAATATAAAGTATATTTGTTCAATGTTCCCAATGATTCTCTGATTTATTATTTAATTATCTCTAATAAACTTTCTGCTTATACTACCCAGTGTGGTTATTGTATGCTGAAATTAAACTCTGAGATATCTTTCTACCCACATATGTCCTATCTCCCTCTCTCTCTCTCTCTCTCTCTCAGACACACACACACACGCACACACACACACACACACACACATATGTATTTAAATCAGCTCTTAGATATTCTAAACAGAGGAGTACTGTTTTGATTTCCTTAATCTCAAACTTTTTTCGGTTCTCATATTATCTACTGAGATACTGCAACTAAAAAGTAATGCAGTATTTCTGTTTCAATTATACCACATAACTTTATTAAATTATAATATAATGTCTCTTGACCCTGAGCAATAAGCTGGGACAGGAAGGCACAGAGACAAAATTAGACCATAATCGTATCTCCTGATAATAGCTTACAATGATTCATATAACTCTGCCTTGATCATAATCTATCTGATAAATTCATTAAACAACCTTATTATTCATTTGAAAGGTTCACCAAATGCCCATATTGGAAATACCATCACAGTTACTATGGCAATCTAAAATAGGTGTTTTTTTTAAATATATCTTTATTGATTTCAGAGAGAGGAAAGGAGAGGGAGAGAGAGAGAGAGAAACATCAATGATGAGAGAGTCATTGATCGAGCCCGCAACCCAGGCATGTGCCCTGACCCGGGAATCGAACCCCGATCGCCTGGATCCTAGGTGGAGGCTCAACCGCTGAGCCACACCCGGCCTGGCTAAAATACTTTTAACAGCCCTGCCAGCATGGCTCAGTGGTTGAGCATCGACCTATGAACCAGGAGGTTACAGTTTGATTCCTGGTCAGGGCACATGCCCGGGTTGTGGGCTTGATCCCCAGTAGGGATTATGCAAGGGGCAGCTGATTAATGACTCTCTATCATCATTGACATTTCTTTTTTTCTTTATTGATTTCAGAGAGAGGAAAGGAGGGTGAGAGAGAGAGATAGAAACATCAGTGATGAGAGAGTCATTGATCAGCTGCCTCCTGCACGCCCCGGACTGGGGATGGAGCCTGCAACCCGGGCATGTGCCCTGACCCGGGAATCGAACCCGATCGCCTGGATGCTAGGTCGACGCTCAACCGCTGAGCCACACCCGGCCCGGCTCATCATTGATATTTCTCTCTCTCTCCCCCTCTCCCTTCCTCTCTCTGAAATCAATAAAAAACATATTTTTAAAAAAGTTCTTTTAACATAAAGTTCTATTTTTAACCCCAGATTCTCTAAGTCAGGCTAGGACTTGGTAGGACAGATGAATAGAGAAGGTCCCTGGAGAGGCTGTTGAAAATACCCAAAACTGATGACTTTCAGGGAATGCTGGCTGACTCTAACTGGCCCAATAACTGAGTTTCAGCGAATAAACTGAGGACTAAACTGTCAGTGTCAGGAAAGCTCGATGGTAGAGATACCAGATTCAGCAAACATACAAAATATCCAGTTAAATTTGACTTTCATATAAACCACACTTTTAATTATAAGCAACATTGAGACATAGTTATACTTAAAAAATTCCACTGTTTATCTCAATCCAAATATAATTGTGTATACTGTGTGCTATTTGGTAACCCTACCTTGCAGCTGATGACAATAACTTAGCCATAAGGACCAGGTTCAGATGCAATGTTACCACTTCTAAAGAAAACAAGGCAGGGCTGCAATTCTATAGAAAATGAAGTACTCCTTGATGGATCCTTTAAGGGGAAAAATGCTGGGTAATATATCTGGTAGACAAGCCTGTTATTATACTAAAATTGCAAAAGTAACTACCTGTAGTTATTCTTTCCCAAATGTTTACTTTCCTAAATGCCCAAAGAAATCTTTCTGTCTTGAAAATATTAAAAAAATAAGTATGTTGTTGTAAAAAAAAAAATGAAGCACTTGTCAGAATTTCAAGACTAAGGCTGTTTCTCAAAGCAAGTCTTGTGTTGCTAAGCAAGGCAGAGAAAATATACGTACTTAAGCATGGCTTTAAGTTTTCAGAGGAACAGGGGAACCTGGCATGTGTCAAATCACTGGGCTTCTGAATCTTTAAATACCTTGGCTAGCAGTAAATCAATTTAAAGTCTAGGACTGGAATAAAGCATAGGGAAACCAAAGTGCACTCATTGGCAAAGCTTGGACAATAATGAAGGCAGGGAACCAGGCTGGTCATTGCATTTCAAATTTGCTGAATCTTTGATACCTGGATTTTATCTGTTGCCCTTTATTGAACTCTGGTTTCTCCATATACATTGAAAACCAACTGTGCCCTTGACTATTATTTTTACTCATTGTCTTGCAGAATCTTATCCTGAATTTTAACCTTTACTAGTTACCATGAACAACAGACTGGTGTGGCATCTAGGATATATTAAAGAAACTAAAACTTGTTATTTTGGAATGGATATTTTCAAGCTAATGGCACTATTTCTGCCATTTTCTACCCATTCACTATATCACCATCTCCCCTTCATCTCATACATAGAACTTTGAAAGATCCATGGTAATATAACTTTCTGAATCACACTTAAGAACATTTAGCAGCTTTGAGATTTCATTTTTCACTCCATCTTCTACATCATTTGTAAGGTTTCCATATAAAAGTCTGAAAAATAAGACTATTTTTAAAATGTAATTGGTGTGTTTCCTACCTAAAATTGCTCTGTGCATACCATTGCTCTGATTTTGGTCATTGGTCTCCATTCCTTTCTGATTCAAAGTTTAAAATAGTTTTGTAGTTGTCAAAATTGACTCAGTGTCAAAATGAAAATTACAAATGCATAACACAATTTATTTTGGCAGAACAACACAGATAATATTGGTGCGAAAAACTGGATGAAGTGACCCATAAGGGTTCATAATTTAGACAAAGTAAAATAGTTTGGGGTACCACTTAACAGCTGATTAAGTGACTTTTGTCTTTTTAAAGCACCAATGGACCACACTTCCATCAGCAGTAGTTACTCATCAAGAGAATGATTCTTCAAGGGATGGAAAAGAGGGAGAAGGTGCATTCCATGAAACTGTAGCCAGTTCTCCTGGGCAAAGTATAAAATACAAATAACTACCCAAGTGATTCTAAATTCTCCACCTGTGTACTCTTCCCCTTCCTTTCTTTCATTGAGTATGACTGTGTTAATAGTCAGGGTCTCTATCATGTCAAAATTGTGGTTATGATATGCTTGAGATGAGTCAAATGCAATAATGTATATGGGTGGTAGATCTTTCTGGAAATGAATTGAGGTTAGAGCAGGTACAAACATGTCTACTATACCTAGGAGTAGGAGGCACTGAGAAACAAAATTTCAGTTGAGGTTGTGGTTGGGTGAAGGTTACAGATTAACACTGAAATTCCTTTGGAAAATCCTATGGTAAAGAGGAAATCCCATCTGCTGGGCTATCCATAACAAGATCTAAGGGAGGCAATATTTTCACTGTTCAGTGTGTATAAACTCATCACTCTTTAAAAGGAAAAGTATTTTTTTTTTTAATTCAAAAAGAACTTTTTAAAAATAATTTCCTCTGATCACCATTTTTTTTGGAAAAATTCCTGTTTTGATATTTTGCTCCAATCCAGCTGAAAATTTCACTTGGATTGGAGGACAATGATTTCTTAATTACTCTAACATGATTTAACCACTATAACGAGAGACATTTACAATCCCTTACTTGCAAATTTCAAATCAAAAAGGTTCTGAAAACCTTGTTTTTCATGTATTCCATTGGTAGCAAAACTGAAGTAACTACCCACTTGTTAGAGTAAAGAGAGAGAGAGAGAGGAAATATGAATGAATAAATTTTGAAACACATCTGGCCTTATTGGGGGTGAAGAAAAGAGTCTTCGGACCTGCATTTAAAGTGGACTATAGAAAATCAGACTTAAGTAAGTGAACGATTGGGTAGAATTACTTAACAGATGAATTAATAGCTAGGGTAGCCTCTCTACTTGCCTTCCTAGCTCTTTTCCCTATCTAGTTATTTACTAAGTAGTAGATCAGTGCTAACTACTTGACACATGACTATAAATAAGACGGTCACATTTTATATCTTTTTAGGCCTAGTAATTAATTAGGTAACCTCAGCAGAGTGTAAGTATTATATCAGAATATATTCAGAACATTACAGGAACATATAAGAGAGAGGCACAACCTGGATGTAAGTCTGGGGAGTTTAATTGCTTTGCATAATAGAATGAGAAGAATTTGAAGTTCCTAGGAACTATCAGAGGAAAACAAAGGAGAAATAGGACAATAATTATAATAGTTATTACTTATATAGCACTTACCTATGAAACAGACACTGTTCACAGCAACTTTATGAGGTAAATGCTATTAATATCCTTATTTTGCAGGAACTTCATGGCATGAAAAAAAACAGGCAACACACAATTCATATAATACTTCACATGCATATCTATTTTGGCTGAAGCTGTGTCCTCCTGACTGTGTTCTTTTGCAAGATTAAATGGTATTCTCCCACATGAAATTTGATCTACCTAAATTGGAATAGGGGAAGAATTTCTGAAATGCTAAGAGAAGATTGTGACTATAATTTCTGTCGCATTGATGTTATCTGTTTACAAAATCATAATCAATTGCCAGAGACCCAGAACCATCTGTCTCCAATTGTAATCCTATAGAGAATTATCGAAGCTACTTTAATGGTATGAAAGTTGTAACACATATACCCACCAATATGAAGGCAAAATTACATTTTTTTTGCTTGTTTCCAGGAATGGTGATTAGTCAAACACAGCATTCTTTATATTTCTTAAAAGTTGATTCTGAGTGTGTAACATTACATTTATTTATGATATTTATTTATTTATTTATTTAATTATTTATTTAGTATAAGTAAAATAAATGCTTGAGATTCTTTTGGGATATTAAGAAAATAAAAGAGGACTTTGTAAAAAACATTAAAATAAAAATTTTATTAAACATTATTCTAAGTACAAATATAAAATCAAATACCTTAAATAACATTTAAATTTACAATGAATAATTTTAATAATTGATTATTTTCCTTAAAAGAACTATATGTAGAATCATATTTGAACTCTGACACCCCTAATGTGTATCATGATAGCATTGTGTTGCAGTGTTATCCTATATAAAGTTAACGATACAAAAATGATTCTTCTTATAGCTATAATAGGTGATTGTACTGAGGACTAAATTAAAGGCACAATGTATCCAATATCAGCATTTGATAGTTTTCTTGTAGAGTCAAGACAAAAATTAGTTTATTGGATTATATAGAACCAAAAAGAGTATTAAACACATCCTTTACCAAACCACTATTTTATAATTAATTTTCAAATATCAAGACATGCCACATTCTAAGTTATTTTAGATTTCAAAAGGAAAGGATGTTTATATGTAAAATTGAAACAGCATCCTTAGAAATAAAAGTTTTCTTTTTTGTATTTATTATAAAAACAAACAAAAACTTGGTTACTTTCTCCTTAAATTTTATTGTATTATATCATAGGTGTGGTTCTGAAAAATCATTTACTCTGCAGCCAATTCTTTTTATTTTTATAAGGAAATCCCACATGAATCATTATTCCTGAGACAAGAGAGAAAAGCCATATGACTACAATGTATGTTGTTAGTATTCCGTTTAGTGAAACAAGAGAATGCTGATAAAATGCAACCTGACATTTTAAAACAACCTAAGAAATGTGTTTCAATGAATGCATTTTTCATGTTCTAAAGCAAAATTATAAGGATCAATATTATATGTCAATAACTGTTAAACATCACTTTTCCTAGTGGTTTGCCAATGAACTTTAAGACAAATTTATGGGACATTTCTACAAAATATAGTTGTAGTTTTTAAATGTTTAAATATGATTATTAGAAGTGCATGAAATAATGAGAATCATAGTGTGTCAACACCTTTTTTAACTGAACCCTATCCTCAGATAAAGTTGACCAATTCTTCTTTTGTGCTTCACTTAGATACCTCCACACGTCTCTTTTTTACATTGATAAATCTAAGTTGCAATTCAGTAGTCTACTTGTTAATCTCTATTGAAATGTGTACACTTTGCTGTGGTACATTTACACCATGGAATATTATGCAGCTGTAAAGGGGAAGGACCTTTTAGCCTTTGGCACAGCATGGAGAGAACTAGAAAGTATTATGCTAAGTGAAACAAGCCAGTCAGGGAAGACAAGTGCCACATGACCTCACTTATATGTGGAATATAATAAACCAAATAAACTGATGAACAAAGTGGATCCAGAAACATAGAAGCATGGAACAAACTGAAGGATCTCAGAGGGAAGGTGGGGAGGGGAGTGTGGGTGTGGGTGGGAAGAGATTAATTAAAGAACTTATATGTTTATAAGCATAACCCATGGACACAGACATTGGTATGGGATGGATGTGGGGTGGAGGGGATCAGTGGGATTAAAAAGGGGACCTCTGTAATAGTCTCAACAATAAAGATTAAAAACATTTAAAAAACACATTCCATAAATGTTTATTGATCCAAACTTAAATATTTGTTTAATCACAGAAAATTGGTTGTGTTGATAGCAAAATATGTTTCTCTTTTATTTCTTGCAGTAGAGTTTTTCCTCTTTTTCAAACAAAAATTCAAAACAGTAGTCTAGAGCTAGTGTCTATAACTAGGTATAATATTGGAGTCTCAAAGAAATCAATAAAATATCAGGAATAGAATCAAGTCAATAAAACAGAAGAAAAAAATGTTTTAACTAAACAAAAATCATCATAGTGGAGAGGGTCCTGGCTGGTAATGGAAAATATTTAAAAATATCTGGGAGGTAAATTTATATAAAACATAGTGTTTAAATAATAATCCCAATAACTTTCTTGAGCTCTAGATTTCTAATTTTCTACTGGATATCTCCACCAAAATATTTTGTAGGTTCTTTAAACTCAGCCTGAATAATTTTAAAACTGAGTTCTCTATGTGCCTCTCAACTTGATCTTCCTTCCATATTTCTCCTTGGAAAATGCCACCTAGGATTTCCATTTTCTTTAGATCTCTGGGGAATTATTATACCAATTCAGCTCACTTGACCTCCTTAGCACGTCTTTAATCTCCCTCCTTTTTGCATATTTCCTGATTTTGGTGAATTCAGGTCCTTATCACATTTTGCTTAGCTTAGTATGAAATTAATCTAACTGCCCTCCTGCTCCAGGTAAGATTACTCCCCAACTCATTCCCATGATCAAGGCAAGAGTAAACTTTCTGAAGTTCAAATATAACTCAGCTAAAAAATTCCTACAACAATCAGTAACATTTTAGTCTCTATAAAAATATATTCTATCACATTCAGTCAAGTATCAAATTTAGTAAAATATCAAATTCTGTGTGTACAACCTTTCATGATATGACCTTTGCAGCTATCTCCACCCTTATGCTATCTTTGAACATGTACTCTATATTGCAGTCATAACTAAAGGCCCATTTTTGCCTTGGAACCTTCTGTTCATTTTCTGGGATGAGGCAACCACACATTCTTTCCTCCCCTATCCTTTATCTAGACTCAGCACAAATAGCTTTGAAACATCTTCTCAGCTTCCAAAGACACATTTCCCTCCTCACTCGTGCTGTTATAGAGTTTCATTAATGCCTATTATTGTACTTACCATTTACTTAAATATTTGCTTGATTTTATTTGTTGACCTTACTAGAGTTGGCCTTTCAAGGACAATGGATGAAATGCAATCTTTGCATCCACCGTGTATAGCAAAGTGCCTGCCATTGCATATCCTGATGTCAGTGACTTCAAACTTCATGTTGATAATATATTTTCTTTCCTAAAGCTATAAAACCTCACCCTTCTTTTTATTATCTCTACATGTTCACCATCTACCAAAACAACCAACATTTCTAACATTTTATTTTTTGACATGAAAATCTGAAAACACAAATCATCATATTTATTACCTGTGAGAACATAGATAGAATGCAACACTCATTTACCCTCAAACACACTATTGCATAATGTTTTTCACTTTTTGTGATTATTTTATTTTTCTAATTTAATATTTCAAATATGATTTATGCTTTTGCCCTTTACTGGATCTACATAATTAAGGTGACCATTCAAGGCAGTTGCCTGGGGAAAAAAAATCCCAGTTTCCTCCTGATGCTCTCTCCCTTCCAGTCTCAAAATTGCTCAAGTTTAGACAATAATTTGACAGCACAACAATTAATACCTATTTCACTGTTGTTTATTTTTATTTATAAATTTTGAATATGAATACTAATAAAACAAGGGAAGAAAGTACTAAATCTCTTGGCTCCAGGGTGATACAAATTGCAGTTAGCAAGAGAGAAAAAAAGTTTCAGAGAAGAAATAGTATCAAATGGACTGAACTAGCAATATGAATCATGGACAAGTTATTCTTCTTTAAGTAGAAGTAACTTTGGTGAAACAGTTCAGAAAGTAGAGGTGATATGACAAAAGCCTGTATTGTAGATGAATCTCAAATTCTGACAATTTCTCTGATTTAATTGACTAAATAGATGTCTATAATAATATGCAAACTTTATTTTTATTTACTAAAATTACCATGCTTAAATGGGAGATTATAGTACACTAACAGTATAAAAATAATGGTCTTTCATAAAGAAAATTAAACAGACTCAGAAAGTGATCTTTATGATATAACTGCACTGTTAGGACATTCATTTACCACCACTGGGTCTTTCATTTTTTCCTACATTATATAATTTTTGACATCAAAACTTTGAATAAAGAATGCAAGTTACATAAGTTTAACACTGAGCAAAAGCAAATGATAAAATTATGTAATTATGCTTTTTAATGAAAAGTGTAAAAGATACAGCATATTATTATTGCCTTTACTCTTTGATTTTCATATTGTTAAGAAAATATTTTGAGAACTAGCTAACTCATCAGAAAATTCTGTTAACCATGGAATGAACATTTATTTTTAAATAAACCATTTTCTATGGATCTAAGCCAATAACTGATGAAGAACTGTAGCTCAGAGGTTAACTCCCTTTGAATACAGCCTGGTACCCTGAATTCAGTGGAAATATTTTCTCTTAGTGCTTTTCTAAAAAAATTCAGGGGATTTTTCTGAAAATATTTGAAGATGAGCAATAAATATATTTAAATCATTGTATAAACTATGCTCAAGGTAATGATTAGTAATATCTAAAGAATCTAAATAATTTTATTTAATCATTTTGGCACCAGATAGTGTGTGTGTGTGTGTGTGTGTGTGTGTATTAGATCCAGTAATTGACCAACCACTGGAAGTCAAGGAGAGAGTGCAGAGTCAGCCCTTTCTTCATACTCAACTCTCACATCAAAGACCACAGTATACTTTGAAAGCTTTAGGGGTGTTTTCCTAGATTCAAGGAGACATATACTTCTTATTGTTTTGGGCATCTATCATTGACTTCCTGGGAGGTAGAGGATTATTCTTAAAACTAGATATTTTTAGTAGACATAAAGTTTTCCAAAAATCTAGGAGATTTAAACTGAGAAGTATTCAGTTCTTCTCAGAGGAGGAGAAAGGTTACACCTTAGTATTCTAGACTGATATATATAGTTCTCTAGTTCCTCAGTGTAAATTAATAATTTGAGATTTATAAGATCACTTATAAATCTCAAGGGCACAAGCTAATCTCAAAGATTCAAGTTAACTCTATGGAAAAAATAAAGATGTTAGGTCTATAAGGCTGGTCCAAACTAGTGACTCTGATGAATTAACTGAGGTTAGCTAACTTTTCAAGATTTCATTGAGGGTAGCTTGTTTTCTCCCCTGATATTCTTTTCACATTCCTCAATCACTGCTACATTCTATTTTTGAGGCAAGACAAGTTTAGCTTCTGGCTTAAAATATCACTGTAGAGAACAGTGGTTCACACATATTCTTTAAATTGTAACAAATATTTTTAAGGTTCCTATGCTGCCTAAAAATAGAAAGCATCCCAGTTTTTTTTTCAGTATAACTAATTTATATTCCTGATTTTATAAAAATATAGTATAAAATTTGTCAGAAGAATAATTTAATTTGTATCAGTACCAGAGAACATGTTAATTATTTAACCAGGCTATGCACACTGACATTGAATGACCATTAGCATAAACCAAATATTTCTGTAAATATTTTTAGAATCTTCTAGTACCAATCATATGCTTGTTTTGAGTCATCATTAAATCTGATGAAGACACAAATATAAAGGCATCACTTAAATTAGACCCAGTTGTCCTGTCTAGATTCAGCCACAATGGGAATAACCTATATGTCTATAAAATCTACAGATTATTTTCAAATCAGACTAGGATATCTAAATAATTTGAGTCCTTGGAGTATCCTTCTGCAGACAGCTTCTATCTTCCAACATCCTCATAACTAATTTACTCCTTTTTTTTTTCACTGTGTCAGTCACAAACCTAGCTTGATTGTCTTTTAACAGTAAATCTGATTAATAATTATCATATCAAGCATGAATTTCACTTGCCCTATAAAGGAAAAGAAATTCACTATCATTCAAATGGGGGAATCTTACAACAGCTAACAAGTGTTATGTAAATGTTTATTAAAAGTGTTTCAACTTGCACAGATACAGTCCTGTTCTCAAATTGCTTACAGTATCTGTTAGATGTCATTCTATAAGTATCCCAACCAAAACTGTCATTATGATAGCAAAATTATTTCTCAAGAAAAGAGATGTTATTTATTGGCATTTAATTATATACCATCACCTTACCAGCCTTTTGTGTACATTATTTTATTTAACAATTACAACAATCCTTTAGTCCTATTAGAAATGAAAAAAAAATAGTTTCTAAAAAGTTAAAAATTTGTTCAACCATACAAATATTTTGTAGCTGAATTAAGATTAGGTTATAGGCCTGTCTATCTTGAATGGGTAAAATCTTCATACAGTGATATATATCCCATTCTCTGGGAAATAAAATTAAGGATTGGTTATTGAATAAGAAAAATTTGATATATTTGGTAAACATAATAACCTCAAATTAAGCACAATTTGATTTCTAATATAGTTTGTTTCTATGATATACAAATCACAATCCATTAGAACTGTGTTTGTGTGTTAGACATAAAGCCATGAACCAATGGGAGTGATTTTTTTCTTTAATTACACCCAACACATTTATGCATCTCCTAGGCATCTGTAGACAAAGCCATACACTTTCTCCTCCATAACTACTAAAATGGCCATAATAACTAAGGTACACAGAGGTTACTACTTGTGCTAACTTTTAATCTATCTTCAGAAGCCTCAGGAATGTAACTTAATTGCATGAGATTAGGGGGGAAGCACAAAGCTCATAAAAAAGCAAAATGTAATATGCCAGTAATACATTTCACCACATTTGAAACAATTTAGTCTAATATATTTTTTAATGTACCCATTTTGGTGGGGTTTTGGTGAAAACACAACTCTAAGGCACTATCAGGCAGAAGGCGAAAGCATCTTTGTTTTAACTTATCTTTACTGTTGAAAGTATTACAGATGTCCCTTTCCCTCCCCCATTGACCTCCTCCACCCCACTACTGCCTCGCCCCATTCCTTCACCCAAAAGTATCTTCGTAATTATCTCACTCTTTATGGTTTCAATTTGTCATAAAATATTCTTCTGAAGAAAAAGAAATATGAGTTTGTGGTTCGAGGATGTGACTGAGATCAGCTTAGAATGCATGAGTCAGACTTTATATCTGACTAAGATTAATTGTACCCTCTTGATGCTTTACAGCCAAATGGAATACTCCTTCCATACAAGCTTCTGGCCTGCCTCCACAAACTCACTGTAAGAATTAAGGGAAAACTGAGCACCCTCAGGTACATTTATCAGCATTTCATAAATGCACTACCCTTTAACTAAGTAGACCAAATATCTTTACTTAGGGTTTTCTTTTATTGTTTGTTGTTAGAAAGTGCACGTGTGCCCACTCACATAAACACACTCCCCAATACACAGACACAGACACACACACACACGCAAAAGAAAAAAAATACCACATTACATTTATCTTTCTAGAATTCTTTTACCACCAAATAAAGTTAGATAGCATTAAACATTGCAATATAATTATTTTAATTAAATTCAGTGATTTTTGTAGACTGCTAATATATTAAATAAATTTACTTAAATAAAAAATATACACACTCTAAAAAATTGTGAATTAATCCCCATAAGATGACTAAGACCAATTTTAAAAGTGAATAACATTGACAAGTTATCAAGGGACCTGATATTTTGCAAAGTAAGTACGCCAACTATAGGTCTTTTAATGTAATGTCAGAATAACATACTCCAAATCACACACAGAACATAAACAAATTTGGCAGCCATCTAAAGAATGCATTCATATTTCTATTCTAGGAATTAAAGTACATGACTATAAATATAAAATTGGCATCTGTGTAAAATTTCTAAACAGCAATCTGGAAGAAAATATCACAGCTGTTGCTGTGTGATATCTATGTGTATGTGTTTGCTCAAATGTGTGTTTGCGGGTGGGGGATATAAGAGAGAAAATTTTAGTACTCTATATAAATCACTAGAAATAATGCAAATGTTCAGAGAAGGTACAGAACCCAGAGTTGAAAACAGGTTCTAGGTTACAGCTTTGCAGTTTATGTACTTGGGAAGCCACTTAATACAGCCTCAAAATACAAAGGAACCCCACAGTCTGGGAAAACATTTGCCAAGGATGTATCTGATAAGGGGCTAATTTCCAAAGTGTACAGAGAACTCATTCTACTCAGCAAGAGGAAGACAAACAACCCAATTAAGAAATGGGCAAAGGGCCTGAATAGACACTTCTCCAAAGAGGACATACAGATGGCCAAGAGACAAATGAAAAAATGCTCAATGTCACTAATCATCAGAGAGATGAAATTAAAACCACAATGAGGTATCACTTCACACCTGTCAGAATGGCTGCCATCAATAAATCAACAAAGGGCATGTGCTGGTGAGGGTGTGGAGAAAGGGGACCCTAGTACACTGCTGGTGGGAATGCAGACTGGTGCAGCCACTATGGAAAACAGTATGGAGGTTCCTCAAAAAATTAAAAATGGAACTGCCTTTTGACCCAGTGATCCCACTTCTAGGAATATATCCTAAGAATCCTGAAATACTAACTAGAAAGAATATATGCACCCCTATGTTCATAGCAGCACAATTTACAATAGCTAAAATCTGTAAACAGCCCAAGTGCCCATCAGTAGATGAGTGGATAAAAAAGCTGTGGGACATTTACACCACAGAATACTATGCAGCTGTAAAGAAGAAGGTTCTTATACCCTTTGGGACAGTATGGATGGACCTGGAGAAAATTATGCTAAGTGAAATAAGCCAGGCAGAGAAAGACAAACATTGCATGATCTCAATTATATGTGGAATCTAAAGAACTTAATAAACTGATGAACAGAAATGATTCAATGACATGGAAGCATAGATGAGACTGACAAATCTCAGAGGGAGGGAGGGGGGCGGGTGGGTGAAGGGGGAGAGAGTAACTAAAGAATTTATATGCATATATGCACAACCCAAGGACATGGGCAATGGTGTGGAGAGGGATTGGGGAGGGCGGTGGGATGGGGTGGAATGGGTCATTGGGGAGATAAAGGAACATTTGTAGTATTTTAAATAAAAAATTAAAAAAATATAAAATAAAATACTTTTTCAAATATTTGAATGCCAAAATTTAAAAAAATTATGTTTAGTTTCTATTCATAAGCTGCATTTATATAAATAATATGTTACATAATTACCTAATAATTTTGGATCTCTATAACTTTCACCTGTTACCAATTTATTTAAAGCAAATCCTACAACAGGGTTAAGAATATCAAAGATCTCTGTTAAGGGAGTTTCTTTAGTTATCCAAGGGCAAATAGTGTTTATTTTAGACCACATTCCAGGGACATGTGCCTTCATAGCACAAATCTTGGGAGGCTGCCTGTGGCCTCTGTGGGCATTGCATCCTATCACCCTGAATTGGACAAAAGAAAACACTGGCAATTCTGCAGAATCAAGTTTAATTAGTATATCTATTTAGAACTTATTTGATCTGTTAAGTGGGAGGAAGTCCATTCCACTTCTGTGGAGAGATCACAGAACATTTGTTAATAAATATTATTTCATTCATAATACAACAATTATACTAATCCAAGTTGTATTCTCAAATGACAGCCTTGTCTCAGAAACTTAAAATGAGACATAATTTAACTGCCTTTCTACTTCAGATAAAAAAGCAAATACTTTTTTGTTGCCCTTGAATTATCATGTAACACTTCTATTGAGAATTTCATTTTATTATTTGCTTCTATTCTTCTCATGGATACCTTTCTACAAATTTATGTCATTAATAGATGAAGAAGATTCTTTAATTGGATTCCATCTGGGCAATTGTCCATAATCTTCGAGATCAGTGAACAGTGTTTAATAAACATATTTGTTGATATGTTTATTCAAAGTAAGAGCACAAAAGCAAGCAAGAAGTTATGTCACATTACACTGATGTGATTTTCCTGACCCCAGAATATTATTTTTTAGGGACTGAAGATGCAATTGTTGCTCAAAATTTAGCACAATCCCCATCCTTTGAATTTTCCAGGACTCGGATAAATAAGATAACACTAGTGTAGTTAAAATTTTTACATAGAAAGTAAAAATGACAGAAGCTTCATTGAACTGTAAATGAAATGCCACAAAGAAGAAAGCATAGTGAGATAACTTCAAGGTAGTGTGAAAAAAACTATTTATATATATCCTGGACTGGCAAACAAACTAAAAATTAATAACAATTGATAATGGATGATAAAATCTGACATCCTATGAGAGTATTCCTTCTAGCTACTCATCTGTAAGAAAGTGGTGAAGCCAAGAATTCATATGAGCCTTAAAATGCTTAAAATTTTACATATTTGATTTGTTTTGTAGTATAAGTATTATAATATTTTAATTTATACTAGTAATTGTAAATTGAGTAAAATATATTTTATGCTGAAATCACTACAAAAGCATATTTGGGTTGTCAAGTTCTAGGCAGAAGAAAAATGGGATTAATTAAATATTGTTCTCTTCCTTGTGTTAGATCAAATGATTACTTTCTTGATGTTTATGCCATTGAACAGCATTGGTGGACTTACAGACCAACTTTTAGTGCCCTTAGGCTTGCCATTTCAATCGGCTGTGGGAGTTTTACATCATACCCTGACTCCCCATGGCTGGCCTCCAAAATATTATGAAATATTTAAAAGCACATTTTAGGACAGGCTATGAATGGAAATGAGTTAATGAACTTTCCCCCCATAGGTTTATAAACTAAAAGAGATAAACAAGAAACAAGCAACAGAAGCAGGTGAATGAGAGGAAACCAGGTGACCTTAATTGGAGTCAGAGTAGGGCCTGGGATAAAGGTCAGTTTATATTGCATCAGTATCTTCTGACAATAGTTTAAAAGTGCTTCATTCAGTAAATGCCTTAGCATGAATTAGTGATTTTTTTAAAGAACTTTAAAAAAAGCTTAGAAAAAATTAAAGAGAGTTTATTTAAAATATATAGCTATTGAAAAAGAAAGAAAAAATAAAAAGAAATACAACATGATATTTTAAAATATACAAAACTCTTTTTCTGTCAATGGAGAGTGGTAAGTGTATGGTGCCACCTCTGCTTGGACATGTCCCAGGCCAAATAGTCCTCCATCAATAAACAGTAATGAAAGATTGTGCTAAAGTGGTTTATTGTGTTTTAGTGTTCCATAAGAATCATTAGTTAGGCCTGAGTGAGTGTTAAACATAGTTCATGGAGCTTGTACTTCCAGTTGGAGTAACCTGGTTGGAATTCAGAGAAAATAAAAAAACTAGAATAATCATGTTTAAAATTTAAGGTTATTTCCTGCCACATTAAATGTTCTTTAAATTACTTTAATTATTTTTGGACATATTCTTATCTTTAGCTTCCTAAGGAAAAATATATTGTACTAGACTTGCATGAAATTAATGTTTCACAAGCACATGAAGATCAATAAATTCAACATATAGCAATGTCTTTGGATTTATATGATAACTATAAAGAAAATAATTTAATTCTTGCAAAATATGGTGTTGTAAAGTACTATAAAAGTAAAGAATTTTCAGTAAAAATTGATCATAGATTGGTTTTTCTAATTATGAAGGATCCCGATATATTATCTTTTCTCATGAAAGGGCCCTAGAGACTTTAGTTGGGATATTAAAATAACAGTGTAGTAAATTTAAATTAGAGCAGGAGACACGTTCTTACACTTAAAATCAATACTATTCATAAATGCACACTATGTTTATTTAATGAATTTAAAATCAATGACTAACAAAACATATATTTTATCTTGTCATCAGTCAACTGGGCAAGCACCATGAATTTATTTTTCCAAAATGGTAACCCAGTCAGTGGATTTATTGGTGCTATCTTATAATTCCTTCCTTACTATGAGGTAAATCGTGTCCTCCCAACCTTCGACCTCTTCTTGGAGCACTTGACCCAAGTGCAGTCTGGAATAGTGAGACCTTTTACTGTACAACTTTTACCTTAACTCCTTCCATTATCAACCCCATCCCCTGTGTATCCACGTGGTTAGTTTATGGTAAACAATTAACTGACACTGAACCACCCAAACAGATTTTCTAGCCTAAATATTTAAATATATGGAAAATTTAAGTTAGTTGGCTGTGATGAGTTTACTGTGAAGAGAATCAAGGGTGAGGACTGCCACTTTGGGGCAATAATAGTGAGAGGGTCTGCAAAAAAGGTCAAAAACTGATGACGTGCCTGAAGGAACAATCTTGAGATCAGAGAGAACATAAAGCCTAGGAGGAGAGAGAGCAAGTGAGTGGGAAAGAAAACTCCATGATATTCGAGTTTCCATTAGAATCAGTCAGCTGTGATTACAATAACTGTTTAATGATGTTCTTTGTACTCTCTTTAAAATACAATCAGTTTTCTAGAACTTCACTTAATAAGTTTTTATTCCCTGTAACCAAACTAAGGCTACAATACCAAGACAGTTTCATAGCAATAGCACACTCTTTGGCTATTGTGGGGCTCATTTGCGTACTTACTGACAGTCTGTAGTCTGGTGTGATTTGTGCAATCAATAGAAAATGGAAATTGATTTTTGGTTGTTTGAAAATATTTAAAACTTTTTCTCTGTTTGATTGGTAATATGTAAAAAAATATAAAGCTAATTTAATGAGAAATTTTTGTCAAGAATTTTTTGGGAAATAAAATGAAAAAGAAAATATTGGAATACAGAACAACCTATAAGGTAATATTTACAACTATATTAATGATTCATTGTAATATGAGAGGTTCTATCTAGCTGCTCGGTGCCACCCACCTTCTATAGACCTCACTCTGCCATCAGAGGGTGACTGACTCAGGGTCCCTCAGAGCCCTTTGTTCTCCTGGAAAGCCCCTACCAACACCCACATCTTTATAACAATAACTATTTTCTTTCATCTTTCCTAATCAGTCCTGTGAATATTCTTGATGATTTCTATATACTCGGAAACAATGCTTTCAATCATGTCATATCACCATTTCCACACTACCTCCTTGCCAATGATGTCATCCCCAACTTTCCTCGGGTGTTTAATTTCATGGTCATAGGTAGATTTTGCTAAAAATTATCCTGACTTTTCTAGGATCTATAGATTTTCACTGGTTCTCACTCCTGTTTTGTTCTTAAACCCAGCAAACATGGATTAGATTCCATGGATTAGCCCATTTTTCTAATAACTTCCTCATATGCCTCCCCAACTCCCTTGCAAAAATATTTCTTCATAACATCATACTGACTTTAAAGTCATGACTATCTAACATCAGCTTTGCTTTTACAGTTATAAGCAACCTAACTAAATTTCTTTAATTGATTTTCTCTCTGACTGAAATTTATTTCAGAACTTCTTCTTTTTCAAACATCTGTTAATCCTTCCCGTGTCCTTGTTCTCAGCCTATTAATTAGCCTCAGAAGCAATCAAAGAGAATTTCTAAATACTTCTCTCCACCTTTATATTACTGTGATGATTGTTATAAACCATGTAAGGGCAACCACTCCTTTCTTGACTACCTAAAGATTTTAGTATTGCAGTTGTCTCTTCTCTCCTGAAATGTCATTTTTTCTTTACACAGTAGTAGGTTCCCCTCCCCCTACAAAGGTGTTGCAATATTTTTCATCTTAAATTTAAAAATGAAAAGTAGCCCACAAAGTTGCACATAAAATGGCCTGAAGACAATTTAGTATTATAATTCCAAACAATAAGTTAAACTGAATTCTTTAAATAGTAAAATGTTCCAGAAAAATAAAGACTAGCAGTCTGTGAAAATTATTCATAACCCATCCCATGAACACAATTTTTACATTTCATTCATACACCAGTAAATTTTTCATTAAAAACTAGCAGAGAATTATTACAAATCAGCATTTTGTAGAAATATAAGAATAGCATGAAAGTTAGGTACAGATATGATATGAGCAATTTATAGGTCATTAAAGGAAAGTATCATATTCTAATCCAATGCTTCTCTTTTTACCTTGTGCTGAAATAAGATTTTTTAAAAAATTTACAACTTTTATATGTACTTAGGGTAATCTTTGATGTTGGTCTAGTCTCCCTGCATTTTTAGTAAAGCAGTTTTATTATTTTAGAGTTGGTGACCAATGTAAGTTAGCATACCTTTATATGTTCCTATTAGTCTTGACAGATTAATTTTTTTTTAATTTATTGAATGTTTATTTCTTGAAATATCATTGAAATAGATATGAAACATAATTTAGTTTCTAGAATCTAAATCCAGAATTAAAACCCTGTATTACTTGCTTTCTTTGGTCTTTCTCTGACTTTCTTAATATGTTATTTTGTTCACATACATAATCTTTCTATGCCAAACATAGATAAGAGGGAAGGTATATATGCTTTGAAATTACAAGATTAGGTCTCATTAGGACAAAAATCAGAGATTTTTATTTGTTCAAATTCTCTCCAAGGTTACTTGAGCTTTAAGCAAAGAATGTAGAAGTCTGGTCCATTCCCATTATCAAAGGTATTTAATAGCTTAATAAAATTTTATTATACTTTTGTATTTTAATAAATCTTCAATTTTGAGTGCTGAGTATACAAAGTTCACCCTTGAACAATGTGGAGAATAGGGACTCTGAAGTCCCACACAATTGAAAATCGACTTTGACTCCCCTAAAATTTAACTAATAATAGCCTACTATTGACCAGAAGTCTTACAGAAAACATAAACTGTTAATTAACTGTATTTGGTAGGTCTTATGTATTATATACTGTATTCTTACAATAAAAAAACCTAGAGAAAAGAAAATGTTGTTAAGAAAATCATAAGGAAAATAAATTTACAGAATTGTATGTATTTATTGAAAAAGAGCATGCATAAGTGGACCCATGCAGTTCAAGGGTCAACTGTATAAAGTACACAAATAAGAGTTTGTAAAATGCCTCTAAATGGACTTCTGGTTCTGGTTCTACTTGTAAGTAGATTGGAAATCACCCTCTGTCTTAACAATGAGTAAAAGTGGAACAGACTGATAAATCCACAACTTTTCCTGGATCCCTAAGAGAAAAGAGGTTACAGGACAAGCCACTGGCCCAAGACTGAAGAGACAGGTGAATACATGGCATCATGGCCTACTTAAGAAGAGATTCATGAGTGGAAACTGGTGCAATAACCAATGCTGGGTATAAAAATATGAACAGGTATCAATCAATCATTAGAAGTTCAGTGTAGACAGTCTGAGAGTTAAATATTCTAAGGATTCCCAGTCATAGAGAAATCCCATAATTTTGTGGGACTTACCTCCAAGAGCTCAACCAGGTTCCCACAGTAAATATCAGAGAAAAATCCCTGTGTGCTTTCAGCAGAAGGAGAGAAAAAGGATCCATTTTGTAATATGCCAGAGCACTCTGTTCTCACCAAGGCATGAACTCAGGAGAAACTAGCTGACCAGCACCTAACCAACTGTGGTATTATCAGAGCCTAACTGACCCAGAGGAAGGAAAATACCCAACTTCAGTCAGTACTAGTCATCTTGACTCAATTAAGGGTGGAGGGAAAAAAAAGAGACAGAAACACTTGTACAGATTATAGTCCAGAGACATAGGGTCCCTAAAAGACTGAGACCTAGTCATATGACTACAGAACACTTCCCCTCCACCCCTACCTCACCATCACATTATTAAAGGCCTATTTATAATAGTTCTTCTTACCAGGTACATCATATCTGGCTATAAAGAAAAAATTAAATATATACTGAACGATAAAAGCCCAGAGCTTTAAAGAGTTAGTGTAAGCATCAGAACCAGACATGGCAGGGATGTTGGAATTATCAGACCAGAAATTAAAAATAATTGTACTTATTATACTAAGGGAGATGGATAAAATAGGTAGCATGCAAGAACAGACTGGTGATGTAAGCAGAGAAATGGAAATCCTAAGGAAAAAAAACACACAAAAAGAAATGCTAGAGATAAAAAATACTGTAGCAGAAATGAAGAATACCTCTGATGGGCTTATTAGTACAAAGTAAATGGCTGAGAAGAAAATCAATGAACTTGAGAATATATTAACAGAAATCTCCAAAACCAGAAAGCAAAGAGATCAAAAGCTGAGGATAACAAAACAGAATATCCAAGGAGTGTGGGACAACTACAAAATGTATAATGTATGTGTAATTGGAATACCAGAAGGAGAAGAAAGGAACAAAAGAAATATTTGAAACCATAAGGTCTGAGACTCTCCCCAAATTACTGTCATATAGCAAACAATAGACCCAAAAATCTCAGAAAACATCAAGCAAAATAAATGCCAAAAAGACCCCACAAAAACCCAAACAAAACCTAGGTATTTCAAACTACAGAAAATCAATAAAAAGGAAAAAATCCTGAAAGAAATCAGAGAAAAAATATATCTTATCTATAGAGGAACAAAAATAATAATTACATCTAATTTCTCCTGAGAAAGAATTTAAGTAAGAAGAGAGTGGAGTAAAATACTTAAAGGGTTAAGAGGAGAAAAAAAGAAAACCACAAACCTAAAATTCTGTACCTGTGTAATTATCCTTCAGAATTAAAGGAGAATTAAAGACTTTCTCTAACAAACAAAATTTGAAGGTATTTGTCACCAATAGACCTGCCTTGCAAGAAATGTTAAATGTTCTTTAGAACATGACCAGAATCCTCGAAGCTCACCTTCATGCCCACTCTAGTCACCTCCTCTTTTTCCAGAGTAACCACAATGGGTCTTAATTGCCAACTGCATAGATTCACTTAGCCTGTTTTTGAACTTTGAATGCTTGGAATTACACAGTGCATTCAGTTTGTGAAAACCCATTGAGCAATACACTTAAGATGTATGTACTTTTTAGTTCAGTTAATAATGTACCAACATCAGCTTATTTGTTTTGGTATTAATCCAAAGGACTTGAAAATTTATGTCCACACAAATATCTGTACATGGATGTTTATGGCAGCTTTATTTATCGTTGCCAAAATTTGGAAGCAGCTAAATATCCTTCAGTAGATAAATGGATAAATAAACTGTGGTATATCCAGACAATGAAATACTATTCAGCATTAAAAAGAAATGCATTTTCAAACCATGAAAAGGCACTGTTACAGAACACAATCTGAAAAGGCTACATACTATATGTTTTCAACTATAGGACATTCTGGAAAAAGCAAAACTATGGATACAGTAAAAAGATCAGTAGTTGCCAGAGATTGGGTTTGGGGAAGGGGGGATAAATAAGAAGAGCACAGGGCTTTAGAGCAGTAAAAATACCCTGAATGATACTATAATGATGGAGCCATGTCATTATATGCTTTTCCAAACCCATGGAATACACAACATCAAGAACCCTAATGTAAACAATAGACTTTAGATAATTATAATGTGTCAATATAGGTTCATCGATTGTAACCAATGTACCGTTTGAGTGGGGAATGTTGATAATGGAAGAGAGGGTATGAATGAAGGTAGCAGATATATGGGAAATGTCAGCACCTCCTTTAAAGTTTACTGTGAACCTATTACTGCTCTAAAAACTAAAGTCATTTAAAAAAAAAAAGAATGTAGGCAATTATCCTCATTCATTTACAGAAAATATCAATCCTAACTTTGGCTTCAGCGTTCTGTTTAGTGAATAAAATATATCAAAATATGCAGTATGGAGTCACTTTCTTGATGTAAAAATTATTAAGTATAAATAAAGCGTACTTCTAAAATATTTAGATATTCATATAATCATTCTAATACCATATATATGCTATTTAGCATGAAAGGTTGTCACTTTGAACAGTGTAAATTTAGTTCCACATGAAAAATTAAATAAAATAAATTTTTCTTGGCATCTTGTCATTGCAAGTAGCCCCAGTACAAACTAACACAGCATAAAACTTAACGCATCAAGAGGAAAAAATTTTCCAAGTAAAACAAATATTAAAATTTTTAAAACTTAAATATACAAATTTAACAGCAACAACTAGAAGAGATAATCAATGTTTGTAAGTATTTAAAAATCATCAGTCATTAAACTTCTAATTTAAGACTTTAAATTTCTTTGTGACAGATTACCTAAAAAATATATATATATTTATTCTCACCCAAGGATATATTTATTATTTTTACAGAGAGAGGGAGGGAGAAAGAGAGAGAGAGAGAAACACGATGTGAGAGAAACATCAGTCAATCGCTTGCCACACGCACCTCCACCAGGGATCAAACCTGTGGACTGGGTATGTGCCCTGACCGGGAATCAAACCTGCAAACTTTTTTTGGTGTCCAGGAAAATGCTTCAACCACCTGAGCCACCCAGCCAGGGCAGAATTATATTTAATGTAGCATTTTTTTTAAAGCTTTCAAGTTATCCTAGAAAAATAAAAGGATTTACTAGTTAGGGAATAATGAAAGCTTTAAAAAATGGAATAGTGGAAAATTATAATATTCTAAGATGTTTCACTTCTTTTTTAAATTTTTTAATTTAATTTATTTGGGTAACATTGGTTAATCAGATTATATAGGTTTCAACTGTACAATTCTATGATACAGCATCTGTATATTGCATTGTGTGTCCACCAATGTGAAATCTTCTTCCATCTTCATATATTTGGCCTCCTTTACCCTTTACAACCCCATTGCCTACCTTCCCTCTGGTAACCACTCTCCTGTTGTCTATCTCAGAGTTTTTGTTTGTTTGTCCTGTTTGTTCATTTGTGGTTTTCAGTTGTATATCCCACATATGAATGAGATCATATGATTCTTGACTTTTTCCATTGGACTTATTTCACTCAGCATGATATTCTTGAGATCTATCCACGTTGTTGCAAACGGCAGTATTTTATCTTTTCTTATGGCTGAGTATTATTCCATTGTATATAAATACCACATCTTCTTTATCAAAATCCTCTATGAAAAGACACCTTGGTTGTTTCCATGTCTTTGCCAAGTTGAATAAAGCTGAAATGAACATAGGGGTGCATATATCTTTGTCTATAAATGTTTTCAATTTTTTTGGGTAGATACTCAGAAGAGGGGTTACTGGGTCATATGGTAACTCTATTCTCAAATTTTCAGGAGCCTCATTACTGTTTTCCAGCTTACATTCCCACCAGTAGTGAATGAGAGTTCCTTTTTCTCCACAACCTCTCCAACACTTTAATTGTCTTGTTGATAATAGCCATTCCAATAGGTGAGAGGTGGTGTCTCATTGTAGTTTTGATTTGCATTTCCCTAAGAGCTAGTGAAGTTGAAAGTTTTTCATATGTCTGTTGGCCATTTGAATGTCTTCTTGGGAGAAGTGTCTGTTCAGGTCCTCTGCCCATTTTTTTTTAAAAAATTAATTTAATTTAATCTTTTTATTTTTGTTTAAAATATTACAGATGTCCCTTTTTCTCCCCAATGACCCATTCCACCCCATCCCACCCCCTTCCCCAGTCCCTCTCGACACCATTGTCTGTGTCCTTGGGTTGTGCATACATGCATATAAATTCTTTGGTTAATCTCTCCCCTTCCAGCCACCCTCCCTCCTCCATCCCTCTTGGATTTGTCAGTCTGACCCATGCTTCCATGTCATTGAATCTATTCTATTCATCAGTTTATTAAGTTCTTTAGATTCCACATAAAAGTGAGATCATGTGATATTTGTCTTTCTCTGCCTGGCTTATTTCGCTTAGCATAATATTCTCCAGGTCCTTTCTATTTATATATTATTTTTAATGTATTTATAAGTTATGTATTTCTCTTATTTAAGTTGATCTTACATATGCATAAAGTTTTAAATAAAATGTTTTCCAAATTATCTTATTAAAATGTGTACTTAACATTAGAAAATTGAAAATATTTTGAAATGTTAAAAATCATTGTACCACTTTAGTATATAGATTTTATTCACCCCATTTCTGAATTCATAAATATGATCAATAATAATAGAACAGTATAAATTTTCAACCTATAATCCAAATCTTCCCCATATCTGTATTAAGGATACTTCTAAACCAATACCTGCATTATAACTGGTCTTTCTAATTCTAAGTCCATTCTATCCAATTCTTTTTTTTAAGTAATCTTTATTGTTGAAAGTATTACAGATATTCCTCTTTTTCCTCATTGATCCCTTCCACTCCAAACCCTCCACCCCCCACCCAGGCTTCACCACACTATTGCCTGTGTCCCTGGGATGCCTATAAGTAACTTGGTTAATCTCTTCCTGCCCCCCACTTCCCTTTGAGATTCATCAGTCTTTCTGTAGTCCAAATCCTTTAAAGAATCCAATCCAGTGAAGTTTATTTTGATTTTACTATTTTCCTTATCAGCTACTGACTCTCTAATGTCTATAAACTTAAGTTTAACTTTAGTCTTTCATTCCAGGCACCAAAACCTCTCTAACTAAATCAAATTTCAGAAGGAATCCACTTTGCTATCACCTCTAAACATGATGGTTTCACATCTTTTATTCCTGTTCTTATCATTTCCCTGTTTTAAATGTTTCTCAATATCTCAACCACATTCAACCTTGAGACAAACTCCATTCCCTGCTTTTTCCAGGTGCATCTTTTCTGTACTACAATATACCCTGTTTTCTCTTCCTCTGGATTCTCAAGAACTATATGAAGATCCTGAAATATCCATTATTATTTTGTTGTCTTTTAATTTTCCCTGTCTACCCAAATCTAATTTACAAAAAATTGAGATCAGGTAATACAGCTTATATCTCTTCACATCCTGAATTATCAAACACATATTAAGACTTCATTAAGGTTAAATAATTATTTAGTATTAAATAATTATATAACTAATTTATATTTTGACAAATCTACTTTTTAATAGGCTGTATTCCATGTGTGATGACTTCTAAAGTCACTAATGATGAATTCATCTAAACATTTTAATTTGCTGAAGAGAAAAATACTTAATTATAAATATAACTCTAAAACTAATGCTCTTTAGCTGTGATGATATAAAGCTATTAGTTATTACAAGATGAAGACAATTATTTGTATCAATCATTCATTACAACTGGGAATAATAAACAGATTTTAATTATAAGAATGATTAATAACTTCAACAATTGTCAAAGTTAGGTATGTTTTACCAAAAACAAACTAGATTTAAATGCACCCCATGTGCCTTGATTCTAACACCAAACAAAAAGACCTCTTTTTTAAAAACAACAACACATTTTATAGATGGCTTCATGCTCTAGTACTATTAATCCTTGAAAGTCTACTGTGATACTGAATGATGTTTTGACAAGGATTATAGTATGAACTCATTATATTACACTAACCTATACAATTGAAGATAATAAATTTCTTGGTGGCTATAAGTAGCTGTAGTGAACAGATCTCTTAGAGAAATACCCTTAAAAAGTTAAAATTATCATCAGTACAATCATTAATCCTCATTAACTCAATTATGAATTTAAAATAATGGAATCATTCATATGCAGAACAGGATGGGCACACTGGGGCAAAATTCACTTTCAGTCTCCTAAGAAGTCATTTCTATTAATCAGGGGTTTCATATACGGACTTCCTTTCCTCAGCCAGCTTTTTGTTTTTGCTTGTTTTTGTGTGTGCCTTTGACATGGGTTTTATTTTGTAATTCTTGATGAATGATTTGGTCAAACCACTAAAAACTCAAGTAATTCCAAACATAACATCTACTAATTGGATTGTTCAGTAGTACTGGCCTTACGGCCATGTTTTTCTTTACATTTTATTTTCTAAATAAGTCTTGAAAATAAGAGACTTTTACAAAACACATAAACCACTCTTCCTTAAATGACTCAAGACTATGGACATTTCACAAAAGAGCCAGACATTACAGTGATGCGAATTGACAATCGAATCAATTAAAGTTCTGGATAATTCTTAGAACGCTGGTTCTGTAGATTGACTTGATAAAACATGATACAAAAACACACAAATTATGTCAAAATGAGACACAAATTTCATTCTAAAGAGAACAAATAGACACAACAAGAATTTTCATGGTCAGCTATCAAAATAGATATATATTAGTATAGCTAGTCATCAAAATATAGCTGTAAATTTAGGATTACTAAGACTGTCTTAAAGTCAAAGAAAGTGAATCTAAGATATTTTGAATGGTCTGCCATGACCACATAGCTGGTAGTATATCTACTTCCAGAAATAAGGTAGCCTTCTATTAAAGAATGCATTCAGCTTAAAAGCCTTAAGTGGAAATCAACCTTAAGTTGAATGTACTCAGCTCATCAGTGGATCTTGTATTTGGAACATATGTTTTTAGTATCCTCTAAAATTTATTTTATTAAACTTAACTTGTTGCTATGTTATCACCTTACATTCCAAGAGATTTTGATAAATGACCGTGAAAATTCTTGTTGTATTTAGTAGAGGCAAATATGTTGAAGACATATATTGTCTAACTAGATCATATGCCCTCTCAACTCCATTTCCCCTCTGTTTTTACATGTAGAACTCAATACTCATCTTTTAGTTCTCATGCTAGATTTAACTTCCTCTAACGATGGCTTAAAGACTTCCAAAGATAGGAGGGCCTTGTATTCTTATAACATACGACTTTAGCTGTATCTCCCACTCAAAGAGAAATACATATTAGAATCAAGTGAGAATTTTTACCCAACTGCACCTCCATGAAATTTCTGATAAACATTCCACTAAAATGATATTTTGCTCCCTAAACCCTTGTCCCCTGCCCACCTTGATTGATAGAATCATTGTTCCAGTGGGATTGTCACTGATAAAAACATGTGTCCCCACAGTGGGTTGGAACGGATAGTAGACTGATAACCTCTGCTCAAACTTATTTCGTTTCACTGGAACCTCTTTAGGAGAGCCTTAAATTCAAAAGCACAGTCTGAAAATATATAATATATGCTTGTTTGAGGTGGGGAGGTTTGGATGTAAGGCAACCATCTTAGTTTGTCCTGGACTCTCAGTTTTAGCATTTGCAAAGTCCTGTGGCCCAGGACATTGTAAAGTCCTGGGCAAATCGAAACGGTTGGTCATCTTATTTAGATGGAAAATATTCTATTTTGTTTTGGTTGAATTTGAAACAACATTTAAAAATCAGATGATTTGACATTTTTAAAATTTAGGATTTTTAGTTTTTCTTGAAAAAGCAGATTTGGCAACTTTGCTGGTCACTTTTATGTTTCAACTTGGCTAGCGCAGTTATTCAGTCAAATGCTAATCTAGGTTCCTGTGAAGGTATGTTGTAGACTTTAATTCTGTGCATGCCTGGTCCAGTTACTTGAAAAGATTTAAGAGCAAAACTGAGATTTCTCTGGGAAAAAAAATTTATTTTTGGACAACAGCATCAGTTTCAGCTGGTCTTTCTTGACAATCTGCTCTACAGGTTTTGAATTTGTTTAGCCATTTTCCAATAATCACATAAGCTAATTTTTTAGAATAATTCCTTTCTTATTCTTCATTTGGGTGTAGGGGAGAGGGGGGGTGGTGGATTTTGTTGGCTTGTTTCTTTCCTGGCCAAAATAGTAATACTACCTGAGTATTTCTGCATGATTATGAATCATCTGGAGCTTTGCTTCTTCTTTAGAACAGGTACAAGCTCTTGAAATTATGGCATTGCAACTCACCATGGAAATTACAATATTTTTTTTAAGTTTTTTTAAACATGTTTTTATTGATTTGAAAGAGAGAGGAAGGGAGAGGGATATATATAGAGAGATACTGATGAAAGAGTAACATTATCAATCAGCTGCCTCCTGCACACCCCTTACTGGGGATCGAGCCCACAACCCAGACACATGTCCTAACAGGGAATCGAACCTGTGACCTCTTGGTTCATGGGTCGATGCCCAACCACTGAACCACACTAGCCTGGAAGAAATGACAATATTTTTCCTGATATAAAAATATCTCTATTGTATAAAAAAATTGCCTCTCCATTTCATAATTAGAGATTGAACTAATAAAAGAGTTAAAGATAATAAATGTTGAAACAAACAAAAATTATTAAATGTTAGGACAGTAAAATACCATCACATATATTACAACATTTCTGGCAAGTTTTCAGATGTAGATAGAGATGAAAATTTTGAGTTACTACTTAGGAAAGTTCTGAGAAAGAGGATAATAGTGAACATTCTTAAGGAAAGGGTCATACAACAGACTTGTAATCGGACAGGAAAAGATCTTAACTGTGGAGAATCTGATATGCATGATCTATCCTTGAAAAACCAACAATTGCAGCCAGAGTTTTAAAAGTGACAGAAAAATAAAAAGTCACTTGGAAGAGAGACTCCATGCACCCTGGGTACCATGTAATATTTTTTAAAATTTCCATTCATATTCAGGGACAGCCATGTAGGCTTATTGTGTATCCACTTGACTATACCACCAACCCCCCTCCACAAAACCAACCAATCCCCTCTCCTTTCTATCTATATATTCTCACAAGCCTTCCTAATCAATTATCTAACAATGTTTCAAGTGTTACGATGTTCATTGCTTGGTTATGATAAAAGCTAATAAACTTATTATTAATAAGTTGGGAATTCCTCATGGTTAAATTACAAGCATTTCTTCACACACTGAGGCATGCTACCTCATGTTCGGTATTTTCCAAAACATTACTTGCCAGGCTGATTTCTGTCCTTATCTCTATTCATCTTTATTCTGAAATTTTAAACTATGTCCATGTCATGTCTTTGAAAAACCATAGATTATATCCCCTGTTATTTATTCATGTCAAATATTTAGTAAGTCAGCTTACTCTTTTCCTATGTCTCTCACAGGCAGCACTTCGTTCTGATCATTTGTAGTACAAATTATTCACATTCTTTGCTATGGTCCCAATGATCAACTAAATATTAAACTCTTCCATTACATTCCTCCACTCCATGCTTGAGAATGCATTTTTCCCCCTAAAAGAAATAGAAAAAGGAAAATAAGAATAACTTTACATCATTGTATTACATTTTCCTTTATGAATACACATTCTCACTAAAAATGAGTTAAAATATTGTTTTAGAACACAACACTTACAATTTGAAAATGGTGAAGGGTAAATATTTTTATATAAGTTTCAGAGGAGGACAAGTAGATTGTCCTCTTGTGGACAATTACAGTGGACAACTTGAAAGTATCTCTCAAAATTTAATATGCATCATTTTCATCTAGTAATCCCATTTCTAAAAATTTTTGTTACAAAAGTACATACCTAAAATTTATGTTTAAGATTTTAAACTTCAAATTTTTGTAATGCCAAAAAATTAAAATAACCTGTGTCCATCAAAAAGCAAATTTTTAAAATAAGTTGGTATACCCACATTTTAAAATAAAATAGTATGACTCCAATAAAACAGATACAGGTAATAAAGTAAAATTTAAAAATATGTTTTTAATGAAATGATAATAAAG
This sequence comes from Miniopterus natalensis, assembly GCF_054644295.1. NCBI lineage: Eukaryota > Metazoa > Chordata > Mammalia > Chiroptera > Miniopteridae > Miniopterus > Miniopterus natalensis. The sequence continues at coordinate 50,364,760 of NC_142090.1, read as the reverse complement.
TAACATATAAAATAGTGTCTATTTCTAAAAGACATTTGAGTTCATGAAATGAAAAGATATTTAGATAAGAAGATAAATATTAAATTTTTGACAAAAAGCTTCTTGGGAAGATAGCAGAATTATAATTAAAAAAACATTAAATATTTAGTACATCTGCATACCTCTATTTTATTTGAATAGTTTTATGATATTCATAAATTTGAGATTTTCTGAAGTTAGATTAATAATAAAATATATTAAAAGAATAAATGTGCTTATAGGTGACATAAATTCTGCTAAAGAAATATATTATAAGCAAATAAGTGTAAGAATTCAGTGTTCTCAGCTAAAAATTCAGTTGGTAATCATCACCCTATCTATCTAAATTCAGAACAAATGGCTGATTCAGGTACTTTTCAAAACCAAGTCGATTTATGTGACATCATGTAGCCATGCTGACGAACTGACTGACTTTTCAAATAGGTGCTTTGTTATAGTGCCAAGAAAACTTTTTTTTTTACATTCTCAATTAATGATCCGTATAACTCAAATCCAGTAGACTGGATTTCTGAATGTGCAATGAGCCCAACTGTTTCCATTTCCACATGTTACAAAAATGAAACTTTTTAAAGCCATGGTAGGAAAAAAGATCCAGTGGAGCATCAAAGAGATAGTCAAATTCCCATTCATCTCCCAGTGTGTGCAAAGGGTTTATCTCTGTTGGTGCCAGCTACCAGGAGAATCCTCTGACGATCATCTCTCACCTGAAATTTTGATGATACAGGTAGGAAGGGATAGAACACATAGGAAAATGGGAAAAGAAAGAAATCTTAACTCAGGAAAGGTGTCAACCAGAACTAAACACAGACACAAGAAATCTATATCCATTTTAAGCACATATGTCATACGAGGGAGAAAATATAAGTTCAGATAGAGGGTGTGGTAATTTCAAGCAAAGCGAGAGTACAGCAACAGAATTTTCCCCCCAAAATGGGAAGAGAAGCCTGTAATTCAGTTTCCCAAAGTGAAGTTTTTGGCAGACACCAACTGAAAAAGCTGGTTAGAAGGCAGGATACTCGAGGTTTGAAGGCTGAGGTGGAGACTGGGGTGAGAATAGGCATTAATATCTCACTATGACCAATTTCAAGCTACCAATAATTTACCGTTTGGTAAATTTCCTGAAAATGTAACAATCACTCCTGTAAGCCAGTATGTACTTGATCCAGCATACCACTTGTGGTAGGTGTTAGGAAAGTTATACACACCCCTGTGACTCAGGAAGGAGGCAATAATGAAGTTGGAATGCAATGAAGACTATGCAAGAGGCTGCTGTCTGTTAACACAGCTGTGTAGGCAAAGAGCAAGTCCACTACTAGAAAGGGAGTGTGAAATGTGAATATTTTCTGTTAATTTATTTAACATTCCATGGGAGAATGCAGAGAACCTTGCAGACATTGATTGCTCACTGCAAATAGCTGTGAAGGGGTTCGATTGACACAGGAACGACAACTACTGCCTTTGACATGGGTCAGAAAACATGTAGGAATGTCTCTAGATGCTACCAAAGTAATACAAATATTTTCATGCTTTGAATGTACCATATAAAAACGGCAGCATATATAAAATTTAAACTAGTCCCTCATGCTCTCAGTATAGTACATACTTTACCTCCTATACTGAAAAACATAATATAAATATTTAATAACCCCTAATTCAGCCGTTGGTTAACACTGCACTGAATCAGTCTAATTGCTCAAGCACCTGGTCAAACCAATGAACATGTTCCTATTTTGTTGCTTTGAATAGGCCTTTTTGAAAATTCAGTAACCAGCCCTGGGTTTCTCCCAGTCTAACTCCCAACCTGAATAACTTAATGTAAAAAGTCTTCCTTTCAATTTAACTAAATACTAGAATTTCCCTTTTCCCTTGCTTCAAGGTCATTTCTCAATGTTGTAATCCGGCTGAAATAAAACCTTATTCTCACTCTTTTACTCCTGGTTTTCCTGATATTTTATGTCATTAGATTTCCTACTTTTATGCTGTGGCCAATATTTATTTGAGACATCCTATTTTGAAAGTTTCATATGGTAATTGCTTATATATCCCTTACCAATATCCTCTCTGGATTTTGTATAAAACGAAACAAAAGAAGAAATAGTATTATGGAAAAGAAATAGACATAGGGATAAAAGAAGATCAGGTCTGTACAGATAAAACAATAGTAACATCGTGACATTCTTTCCTAAATTGGCAAGAAAAAAGTAGAGTTACTGGGAGTTCAGTAAAATAACTATTTTAACTTTTTTTTTTTTTTACAATAAGCTAAATGTTACAAAGATGGAGAAAAAATTTAGAGATACTAGGATGTGGAAAGATGTGGAGGCCTCCACCCAGCAGCCAGGAGAACCTGAGACTGGACAACAACCACATGAATGTGCTTGAAAGCAGTTTCTCGAGCCCTAATTGAGCCTTGAGACAAAGGCAGCCTCAGCGGATAGCTTGACCGCAGCCTCAGTGAGAAACCCTGAGCTAGAGCCACCCAGCTAAGCCACTCCCAGATTCTTTACCTACAGAAACTATGAGATATATGTTCATTTTTTAAGTTATCAAATTTAGGGGAATAGAGAACTGTCCTTTTCAGGTCAGCAGAGGTGAAAACATAGCATTGTTATTTATCAATGTTGATAGATCATGTTTGGTGGGTTAGAATAGAAAACCACACCGTTTTATTAGTAATTTGAGTTAATTACCTGTTTTTTTTTACCAGATACTTTATCAAACAAACAAACAAAAAATAACAGGCAAAGGGGTTGAATATGTATGCAGTGGTAAATTATTTTGTTTACATGTGGCTTAATAGAAAATGTTTATGAGGCTGGAAATTAGAGATTTAAAACAAAGAACAAAAATGAACCCTCTTAACAAATTCTTATTTTAAACTAGACCCATGATGACAAATTGCAGAACAGACAACTGAAGGCCAAGGATAACAGATTGGATCAGACTGCAGAAGGTGGTTATTAATGTGAAAGATGCAGATAAAGCACTTGGAATGTATTATGTGCTCAGAAAGAAAGCAAAATAATGACTATCTACAATACCCTGTACATTTTTTTCTGTTTAAAATAGATTTCAAAACTTACATCTCAGCAATACAAATCTTGCTCCCTTTTAAATAGCAGCAAAATATATAACATAAGAATGCAATATATCTTATTTAACCAATATTATAATGTTGAATATTTTGGCTGATTTTTGTAGCATTTTGCTATAACAATAATGTTGCATATATTTTGGATATACGTTCAGTGGGAAAATACCCAGATGTGATATTGCTATAACCAAACATACATGTTCAATAAAATTCAATGCATATTTTCAAAATTAATGCAGAAATATTGCACCAACTCACATTCCCACAGTAGTACGAGACTGGTCATTTTTCCCATGGTTTTACTATCACTTATTATCAAAACTTTTAGCATATTTGCTAATCTGATAAATAAAACCTACTTTAATTTGCATTTACATATTTCAAATTTCTTGAGTGGAATAGAGCCACTTTGGAATGAGAGAGATAGCTTAGATGAACACTGGTATCTTTGAAACCTCAACTTTATTAGGAGAAAAAATTCTCTATAAACCATGTCACTCTTTTTATAAAAGATAAAATAGCATCTACTTCCCTGCTTTGGCAATACCTATTTCCTAAAGGAATGAAAAAAAAGGTGTTTTTACTACTTTAAGTATATTAAAAATGGGATCTTATTTTTAGATTAACTTTTTTTAAGCTCAGCTGTGTACAAATGAGCTAGAGGTACAAAAAGAAAACAACACAGAATATCTAATCAAAGCAACCGAAATCATTTTTAAAATGAAGAGGAAAAACATAAGGTGTTTTCATGGCATTTCCCCCCCCCCATAAACTATTGCAATTGGCATTTAGTTATCAGTGGAATTTATTTTATTTTTTATATATGTATTAGCCTCTAGGATCTCTTTTTCTATAAAGTGCCAGATTGTTCCATTGCCCCTTTATGCTATTTGATTATTTGCTTTTGTCATATCAATTTATATAAAATGTTTGGTATATGAGCTATTAACTAAATTTTTGTCAATGTTTAGCTTGTGTAGGTTTTGTTGTTGTTTGGTTGATTTGGTTTTAGCTATGCAGACGTTTTTTAGTTTGCTTGCATTTCAGTTGAATTAATCAATCTTTTAAAAATGTTTTCTGAGATTTTGTATCTTACTTAGAAGAAACTTCCAGATACTAAGTTTATAAATAAATAGAGAAGGAAGGGGTAGGGGTATATAGTACTGGGACTCCAGACCTGAATATATCTCATGGATAGAAGTGGAGTCAATATTGAGAGATTCTCTAATCTTGAGCCAAGTAAATTTTATTGTCCCCAAACAGAAAGCCTTGAGAAATTTTTTCTGGAACCTGCAGACTATGCATTCATCAGACAGTGAACACCACTCATCTCCACAGTGTGTTAGTTGTTCTATGGCCACTAAAGGAAGGCTTCTCATTGGCAATTGCCCAATGATTATGCCATAGAACTGATGATGAACATTGCTCCAAGATTCTGCTCAATTTTTAAAAATTATTCTTTCTAGAAAACTATATTTTTCTATAGTCTAGAAAACACACATTTTCCCAGAATTAATGGTAGGATATGGACATCTAGAGAGACAATAAAGGTGTTATAAAGAAAGCAACAGTGCCTGCATTGTGTGGGATTGAAGGAAACCTGAAAATGATGTCCAGTTTATTAAGTCAGTGTGTCACACTCTTTACATAAACTTTTAAAAAATATCAAGTGTGTTTAAAAGTATTTATTCTCATATTTTCTTTATTCATTCAGACTTCTCTTCATCAACTGCTTTTAAAATTTTATTTATAATTTACCAAAGCCATGTTTTTCCCCATATGCTTTGAAGCTCTGACTTGTGTGTCCATAAATCTCCCTCCCTCCCTCCCTCCCTCCCTCCCTCCCTCCCTCCCTCCCTCCCTCCCTCCCTCCCTCCCTCCCTCCCTCCCTCCCTCCCTCCCTTCCTTCCTTCCTTCCTTCCTTCCTTCCTTCCTTCCTTCCTATCCTCTCATGCACTTGACGTTTGTTGATTTATTGATAGTAGCCATTCTCACAGTGGAAAGTGGTACCTCATTGTAGTTTTAAGGTGCATCTCTCTGATTAGTGATTTATTTTTAAATCCTCACCTGAGGATATATTTTTTCCTTGCTTTTCAGAGAGAGTGGAAGGGTGAGAAACATCAATGTGAGAAAGAAACACCAGAGCCAGGGATTGAGCCTGCAATGGAAAGTAAGTGTTCTTGGCTGGAATGGAACCCAGGACCCTTCAGTTTGAGGGCCAACATTCTAACCACTGAGCAAACTGCCTAGGGCATGATTAGTGATCTTGAGCATTTTTTCATGTCTATTGGCCACCTTTGGAGTGGTGTCTGTTCAGGTCCTTTGCCCATTTTTTTTTTTTTTTTTTTTTATATCTTTATTGATTTCAGAAAGAGGAAGGGAGAGGAAGAGAGAGAGAGAAGCAACAGTGATGAGAGAGTCATTGATTGGCTGCCTCCTGCACGCCACCCAGCAGGGATCGGCCCACAACCCCAGTATGTGCCCTGACCAGGAATTGAACTGCGATTTCCTTGATCGTAGGTTGATGCTCAATGCTGAGCCATGCGGAGGGGCTCAGTTTTTAATTGGATTGTCTTCCTGGTGTTGAGTTGTTTGAGTTCTTTATATATTTTGGAAATTAACCCCTTATCATATGTATCATTGGCAAACATGTTCTCCCATACAGTGGGCTCCTTTTTCATTTTGGTGATGGTTTCTTTTGCTGTGCAGAAGCTTTTTGGCTTTATATAGTCCCATTTGTTTATTTTTTCCTTTGTTTTCCTTGCCCAAGAGATGTATTGGCGAATATATTGCTATGAGAGATGTCTGAGATTTTTCTGCCTATGGTTTCTTCTAGGATTTTTATAGTTTTATGACTTACATTTAAGTCTTTTATCAATTTTGAGTTTATTCTTATGCACAGTGTAAGTTGGCAGTTTAGTTTCATTTTTTGCATGTACCTGTCCAAGTTTGCCAACACCATTTATTGAAGAATCTGAATTTTCTTAATGGTATGTTTTCTCAGTTGCATTCAGCACTTAAAAATACTTTTTGTCATGTTCTGTAGCAACATTCTATGTGGTTTTAACATGAGTTAATATTCATAATCAATATCTTTTTTCTGAAAAGTGAAAAAAGTAAAGTGTCAAGGAACATTGAGTTATTTACATATTCTTTCATTCTTAAGATAGCATGATGGCTGATCCTCAAGTTTTTAATGTCATAATATTTTGTCAGCAAAGTGAAAGAGTAAGGTATCAAATTATTGAACATATTTCTAACTTATACAGAATCTATCACTTCAAACAAGAGAGTATATCTCACTGGAGAATATTTGCCTTAAGATACATAGTACTGCGTTTCAAAGTTATCTGACAAAATATACTTTCCTGCATGTATATGTTAACCTCATTTTTTTCTTTTCAATTTTTATAAGTCAAATATGTAAAAGTTATATGATTATATTAAGTAAAATTGTACTAAAATATTCTCAAAGTCTTGCTCTCATTCCTATTATCACATGTAATTGTTTGTTTTTCCCATCTTGAGTGCATGTATAAATTTGTACATGTATATGTGTGTGTGTGCAAGCATCTACACAACATAAGCAAATATAATATCTATATAATCTTACTTTCCCTTTTTTGTTACAGTAAGAAGACACCTTACATTTTTTTCAAATAAGTACCCTTTCAATGCATAAATATTAGAAAATCTATTTTGGAATGAAAATAATAGAGCATTTGGGCAACTCCTTTAATTCAACAATCTCTTACTTGATAACAGAGTTTTGATAACAATGATTTACAACTACTTTATCCAAGTAGTTTACCTGATTGCAATGAGAGAGCAAATATTTCTTGAGTGTAAACAAGCAATGGAAACGAAAGGTAAAATTATAATAATATCCAACATTTTTTAGTGTTTAATTGCCATCTACCATTCTGAGAAATTTGTGTATTTTATCTCTTGAAATCCTTACAATCACCCTGTGAGATAAATGCTATGATTAAGCCCCATTTTTAGTTAACTGGGTCAATGATAGGTTTAGTTACCTGCACAGTGTCACAGAGTAGAGTACAATCTAAAGTCTTAACATGTAATTATACTGCATCCCAATCAATGCTGAGTTACAGAAAAAAAAGTATACATATTTTAAATATATATAATAGTAGCTTAAATATATACGGTAGTAAATTAGTAGCAACAACCAAATTGAAATTTAGAATTAACATAGCATCTTTTTTTGTCTTTTAAAATTTTATCTTTATTGTTGAAAGTATTACAAATGTTTCCATTTTTGCCCCGTCATAAACCTCCTGCATCCCACTCCTGCCCCCTCCTCAGTCCTTCCCTGCACTATTGTCTGTCCATGGGCTATGCATGTATGCATATAAATTCACTGGTTAATCTCTTCCCATCCCCCTTTCCCTCTGAAATACATCTTATAAGTTTAAGTAGTTTACTTTTAACCATTTAAAAATCATACTGATAGATGTTTATTAAGACAATAGAAATAGCAATTAAGTTGTACATAAATATTACATATGTATATTTTATATACAATCCACAGTCTTTTTATTATAGGTGGATATACATGTCCACCTGACCTTTTATACATTCTCTGTAGAAAGTGCCAAATAGAACCAGATGTAAGAAAACTACATGATCAAAGCTTAAAGAAATTGAATTCTTAAATAATATACACAATAAAAAATAGAATCCAGCTGTATGCTATTGCAAAAGAAGTGAGCACACAAGAATAGTTTGTTTCACTCTACTTCATTATTATTATTAACCCTGTAAAATGAGATTAGGCACTCCACCTTAGTATTTGTTTTCTTGCTAGAATTGTACCAGATGGAAGAATTTCATGTAATTAAAAACATTGATTGGTATGTCCTTCTGTTAAGATACATTATCACCAATATAATTCTACTTTTTTTTTTGTATTTCAACAAGTATTATTTTTTTCTTTTTATGTCATGCCATATAGCTCTTTTTCTATTGTTATTATGTCATACTATGTAACCATTTCAAAACAGCCTTTTCATATATTCAGCACATGTCTTTTCAAAGCCTTGCAACCCATGAGTAATATATCAACACTGAATACTGAAAAAGGATAACCCAAAATGCAATCACATAACCTAACCAATCTGCTATGCAAGAAGCCAAGGATATAGTAAAACTGAAAGGCCTGCCATTATATTCTCAAATAAATATTTATGGGAAAAAGTTTGGGGTAAGAAGTTTCTAGAGGCTCAAAAAGAATGCTATAAGGAGACACTAAACTTAACTTCATTTAGATGTGTCCAAAGGGATATGGGGAATTGAGAAGTCAATACATCAACTGAGGGGTGCAAGAAGTAGAAGTGGGGGTATGAATGGGAGTACCTCATGAAGCAAAAATGTAAAATTTCAAATCACAGTTTCTTTAAACCTCAGATTCAAAGAAAAAAATAACTTGGCAAGTTCAACGCTGTTGGGCGTGCATCATCATATGTACACGGATAGCATCAAGCAAAGGATTCATGTGTTTGTAATTATGGATGGTTATGGATAGATTTATTAAAATCTTTAATCTAAAAAGGTCTCACCCATATATTCCAACAGACAGGAATACACTACATTTAACATTTGCAGACATAAATGGAAAATCTATAAAATACCAAAGATAGTCAGTGCTCAGGTATTCCGACTTCATGGTATAAATTAATTGATTACATTTTTGTTTCGTTTGTGTCTTGTTTTCTTTTTTTTTTACCCACTCCTTTACTTAACATAATTTATTATAGCTTGTATTATTTTCTTATTAAAATCTATAGAGGCTCACTAAAATAAATTACATGCAATAAATAAACAAGCCCATACTCATAGGAACAGAGACCCAGGGGATAGTTCCAAGAGGGAGGGGATGAGGGCATGGATGAAAAGTGGAAGGGAAATAAAGTCAACAATATTGTGATAAGTTCACATGGTGACAGATGGTCACTAGAATTAGTGTAGTGATCACATTGTAAGGTATAAAAATGTTGAATCACTATATTGTACACCTGAAACTAATATAACCAATATAAGATTATATACCAACTATACTTAAATAAAAATAAATTTTAAAATGTTTATCAATAAAAAAGAAAACATTAAAACTATCCATATTACCACCCAAAAACAATTGTTAACAACCAATTATATAAGTACACACATGCATGTAAGTTGCTACTGTATGTATGTATGTATGTATATATGCGTGTATGAATGCACAGCCTTATTTCATGCAAGGTCATTCTTAATACATTTGATCACTTAAAAATAAACAGCATAATATGCACGTGTTTCCATGATAATAAATACAACTACTTACTGTTAAATGTAACCTAAGTATAATTGCATAGAATTAGAATTGTTAGATCAAGAGACATTTTTATGATTTTCAGCATTTTTTTTTTTTTTTTTTTTTTTTTGCTCCTTGAAAGACTTTGCCCTCCATTATCCTCTCACTGGAATGTAGTAGGATAGTCTTTCCTCTGCATCCTTGATAACCTCTTAACACTTTTTCCAATATAATGCAAATAAAATATTTTATTTTAAATTGTATTTTTATTATGTTTTTGAGTATTCATTTTTGTTGTTCTCTTTTTGCAGTGTTTGCTAGTGCCTTTCACTCATTATTGACTTGAAATATTTTTCACTTTTTGTTTTGTTTTGTGAGCATGTTCAGAGACATTTATTGTTTAGAATAAATTAAGCAAACAATTTCTTTGGTTAATTTTTTAAGATTTTATAGTTTGTGATTTTTTTTACTCACAGACAACCAATATAAATTTTTATATAGTTAAAATAATATTTTCCTTAAGATTTTCTACTTGTGCAATTATTCCTAAAAATATATTGACATATATATGTATATATATCTTATATGTCAAGATATATATATTATTTATTTATATTATAAAATAATAACAAAGTATATGCTTACTTATCAATTTATACAGTTTGCTTAATCATAACATAGTCTCCTCAATCATTTGGCTTCTTCAACTTGAACTAAATTTTTACATGTACATTGTTGCTACACTTTCTCTTCTTGTTTCTAATAAGTACAATCTTGCAGATTATTAAACATCACATGATTATAGCTCTTATTTATTGAAAACTTACACTGAACCACACTCAAAATTGCTCTCAATTTAGTTAAAACTCACCATAAACTATAAAGTGTGTAGTAAAATCCTTTTTTACAGATAAGGAAGCACAGCAGATTAAATGATTTAAATGGTTAAATGAGGTTTTGATATAAGGTCTGTTTAATTTTTTTCTAAACACTATGAAACATTGCCTTATAAGCTATTTTAGACATTTTAAAATAAAAATCTATAAGTTAGGAATGTTTTAGACATTTTTGAATAAAAATCTGTAAGTATATTAATAAATAAGTAAAATGATTCTGATTTGTGGTATAATTTATGGATAAAGTCATATTTTTTCTTGTCTAACACTGATCCTTCCCACAAAACCAAGGAATTGCCTTGAATGCCATTAAAGTTCCTAATTGCTAACAGTAATCAAATAAATATGCTATTAAGATATTAAATTAGAAAGCATTTTGCCACATTGTCTGATAATTTATCATATACACAATTATTAACAAAAATATTGTAAAATTTGGGGGGAAGATGTTGTGTAGATCTTTGTATGTTCTATAGTGAATAGAGCTTACAAGCAAATAAGGTTTGTTAAATTAGTGAATATGGTAGCAATAATGACTTCATTGATTTTTCTACAATACACAATTCTGGGAAAACCAAAATCAGTTTTGACCACCTACTTTCAATGCACATAAGCAATTTTTAATGAATAAATTAAACTAGTTCTGTTAATATTAGATCACTTATTTAGTGGAGGCTGTTGATCCAATTCCTCTCTATTTATATCTGCAAAGCAGTATTTTAGTCTCATTCAGTCCTTTCTTCCCTCCTATAATTTTTTTCTTTCCGTCATTATTTATGCCTGCCATACCCTTTCCCACCTCCACCCCTCCATCACCCCCTGCAGTCTCCACACTGTGTCTGGGCTCATGAGTTCTTTCTCCTTTTTTGCCCAATCCCTCCACCCTCACCCCCCCCAACACCTCCCACCCCAGAGAAAGTTCACAGGATGCAAGCTATCCATGCGGCAGGTATGTACAGTAACGGAGCAGATGAATTCCAGCCCCGTGGGAATCTGTAGTGAATGAAAAGGCTTTTATTATCCATCTAGGCAACCATTCAGATGAATGTCAGAATTCCTGATTTTAAGCTTATAAATGAGACAAACTAAATAAACAACTTTATCCCCAACATCTTAAATAGAAATCTGAGGAAGAATAACCCAAGAAAAACCTATGAAAGAGTCTGTATAACACAGGAAGGAATGTCAATTTATAATCTACTTGTTTTAGAAGAATCATTTCTGTTACTTTGCTTCTTGTATAATAAATAAAGAGGTATTGGAAAGAAATTTTAAGTATGAGAAAGTTTAAAAATCTTTGCAATCTTAAAGTGTAGGAAAAGGCCAGCAAACAACAAACAAACTCTGAAGGAGTTGGGTAGCAAGCTTCCCCAGAATCGCAGAAATCCCCTTGAAAACGAGGGAGACATTTCTGACAGGAACTGAAAACAGACCCTTATCGATCTGGGAAGCTTGCCCCCAGGAGGGTTATGGCCTTCAGAACAAATGTGAAGCATTAGCACAAAACAAAGCCATTTGTTTATGCGCATTTTATAGTTTCTACTGATCACTATCTCTCACACCTGCCTTTCTGTAGCTCACAATAAAAATCGCTGGATGGTGAGGAGGGTTGTTGCAGCGCCTCCAGAGCTTCAACCCTCTGCATCTCCACCTAAATTCTACATTCCCCGTGTCTCTAGTTTTCTTCGCGTCCCGCGAGCACAATTGGCGCAGCGAGCAGGGTCCATAGCGAAGGTCTTGTAAGTAAGTCAGGGGGAACCGGAGAGGGAAACGTGCGCTAGAGGAAAAGCGAGACAGGGAAAGAGGAGGCAGAGTCATGGGGAACCCCCATCCGCCGAGACGCAGTCCACGAGATTGTTACAGAGCTTGCTGGCGAGCTCTGGGGTAAAAGTGAAAGAGAAACAGTTTAAAGAGTTATTCATGGCTGTAAAAAGACATTGTTATTGGTTTCAACCAAAAGGTAAAGCACAATTAAATTTGAAAGTATGGAAACAAGTTATGCGGGCTCTTAGAAGAGCACAGCAGTTAGGGGACCCTATTCCTATGGGGGTGTGGTCATTATGCAATTTCATCTCCACGGCAATTGCCCCGTTTCAGTCAGACTCTGAACACAATATAGATTATGAGAGACCTGTTTTTGAAAGGGATAAACAAGGGAATGTTCTGTCGGGAAACTACAGATCGGGCCCCAAGGCCCAGGGCCCTGAGGAAAACAACATGGGCTTCCAACAATGCCAGTCTCAGGGGGAAATCAATTACCCCTCCATGCCCACACCAATGTTTCAGAACTAATGCATGCTACCCAGGGGAGTGCTGCACTGGGCCTTCCTAGTGCACACAATGTTACACTAGTCCCGGGTGCAGGAGCTCAGAAGTTGCAGACTAATGTGTTTGGGCCTATTCCTAAAAATACTGTAAGACTATTGTTAGGTAGAAGTAGTTTGACAACACAGGGAATTTTAGTGCATACTGGAATTATTGATTCAGACTTTTTAGGTGAAATCTTGGTCATGATTAGTGTATCTAAAACTACCAATATTAATGCAGGGCAAAGGATTGCACAATTGCTTATATTACCATATATTAAAGGGAAAGCTGCACCACTCCAAAGACAAGGAGGGATTGGAAGCACAGGCAAACAGATCTTCTGGCATACTGTCATTAATGATATATGGCCCCAAATAAAATTGAGGGTAAATAATAGGGAATTTGAAGGGTTGTTGGACACAGGAGCAGATGTGTCTATTATAGCTTATCAGAATTGGCCAAAAGAATGGCCTTTGTGAACGGTTAGGACTCAATTTACTGGGATCAGCACACTAACCAATGTATATCAAAGTACTAAAGAATTACAGTGTGTCGGGCCAGAGGGACAGATAAGACATTGTCAATTTTATGTGGCTGAGATTCCTTTAAATTTGTGGGGAAGAGATTTGTTGGCTCAATGGGGAGCCACTTTAGAGATTCCTACTATATCTAAATCTGAAAGACAGTTCATGCTCAATTGTCATAGTTCTGCAGCCAGAATAGCATTTCCAAATTTAGAGTAGGAGCCCCTGTACAGCGCTTCGCTTTACAACTCACCTGGAAAACAGAAAAACCCATCTGGGTGGAACAGTGGCCCCTTCGTCAAGAGAAATTAGAAGCGCTGCATGACTTAATACAAGAACAATTATAAGCTGAACATATCGAACTTTCCTCTAGTCCTTGGAATTCTCCTGTGTTTGTGATAAAAAAGAAATCTGGAAAATGGAGAATGCTGACTAATCTTAGAAAAGTTAATGAATGTATTCAACCCATGGGCCCTTTACAGCCAGGAATGCCTTCACCAGCTTTAATTCCACAAAAATGGAGCATCATTACTGTAGATCTAAAAGATTGTTTCTTTACAATTCCCTTGCATCCCAAAGATAGAGAAAAATTTGCCTTTACCGTCCCTACACTTAATAACGAGATGCCTAATGAAAGATATCAATGGAGGGTTTTGCCACAAAGCATGTCAAGTAGCCCTACTCTGTGTCAACAATTTGTGCACCAGCCCCTACAAAAAATCAGAAAAGCTTATCCTGATAGTTTAATCTATCATTATATGGATGATATTTTGTTTGCTCATCCAGAAATGCCTGTTCTACAACAGGTCTTTAACATGGCTCAGCAGGAATTAACAGAATACAGGTTAATTATCGCTCCTGAAAAGGTTCAAACTACAACACCCTTTAAATATTTGGGTCAATTAATTGAGTCTACTACTATCACACCTCAAAAGGTGACCATTAGAAGAGATAGTCTAAAAATGCTCAATGATTACCAAAAATTATTTAGAGATATCAATTGGCTACGACCATCCTTAGGGATCCCTACATATGCATTGACTCATCTCTTTTGAACTTTAGAAGGCCCACCAGAACTAGATAGTCCACTGGAATTAACCCATAAGCAGAAACAGAATTAAACTAGATCGAACAGCATGTTCAAAGGGCTCAGATACATCTTACAGAGTCAATGAAAAATTTCCAGTTGCTAATATTTCACACCCCACATTCTCCTACAAGATTGCTAGTACAAGCTATGAATATTATTGAATGGGTATTTCTGCCACATCGTAGTCAGAAGAAAATGGAAGAGTATATTTCAAAAATATGTTATATAATTATCCGAGGTCGCAATCGTTTAAGAAATTTAACTAGGAGGGGCCCTGACATAATTATTGTGCCATTCAATAAAGCACAAATTCTAACATTGTGGCAATTAAATGAAGATTGGCAAATTGCCTTGTCTGATTTTCTTGGAAAAATTTCTAATCAATATCCCAAAGATAAATTATTTCAATTTCTAAAGAAAACACAATAGATATTATCTACTATAGTTCAAAAGGAACCCGTTAAGGGTCCTACATTTTATACTGATGCTAATAAGGCTGGAATGATTGGGTATTCTGGGGAAAATATTTCCAGAGTAGTAAAAACCTCTCTAACCTCTGTCCAGCAGGCGGAAATATCAGCCATTATCCTATTACTGCAAGAGCAAGAACAAACACTTAATATAGTTACTGACTCACAGTTAAACATATAGAAACAGTCACTGTTATTGAGGATTCCTCGCCAATTAATTTATTATTTTTGCAACTACAGCAATTAATTCGTGCACGTAAATGCCCACTCTATATCACCCGTATAAGGGCACACACACAACTTCCTGGACCCATGGCAGCAGGTAATCATGAAATAGATCAGAAATTGATTGGCTCAGTTTTAAGGGCCACAAAGGCTCATGCCTTGCATCACCAGAATGCAAGGGCCTTAAAAGATGATTATCATATTTCCTGGAAGCAGGCTCGTCATATTCTGTGTCACTGCCCTATCTGTACACAAATCCAAGGGCCACGAATGCCAGAAGGGGTGAATCCTCGAGGTGTTGCTAGTAATGATTTGTGGCAAATGGACGTAACACATTTATCTGAGTTTGGAAAGTTGCGATATATACATCATACTATAGATACTTATTCTGGATTAATTTGGGAGACCCCCTTGCCTAATGAAAGAGCTGATGCTGTTATAACACATCTTCTTGAGGCTTTTGCAGTGATGGGACTTCCTAAAGCCATTAAGACAGACAATGGGCCTGCATACCTGGCAGGCAAAACGCAACACTTCTTTTCTAAATATCATATACAACATGTTACAGACATTCCTGATAATCCACTGGGGCAAGCAATTATTGAACAAGCTAATAGAACCCTCAAGGAGATGCTGCAAAAACAAAAAGAGGGAATAGGGACTCAGTCACCTAGACAGAGACTTGCAAGAGCTCTCTTTACTATTAATTTTTTGAATAAAGACACTCAGGGTGCTACTGCAGCTGAAAAACATTGGACTCGCAAGAGTTCTCCGGAAGTACATCAACCTGTATTTATAAGAGATGTTTTAACAAATACCTGGATCCCCGCTGAAGTTTTGCGGTGGGGCCATGGTTATGCTTATGTTTCCACAGGTCAACAGAAGTATTGGACTCCCGTAAGGGAAATCAAGATTAGACATGAGCAAGTGAAGGGGGAGTGAATTTAACAACTTAACTCGAAGCATGCAGAAGTTAGATCTTTATGCACAAACCATCACTGTCCCTTTGCCCCAAACGCAAAGGGCTACAGTTCCTACTTGGGGCCAACTAAAGAAGATGAATCAGAAGGCTAAACAAGCGTTGCAAGGGGCTGGACAGCCAGTAAATACAACTACCCTTTTCCTTGCCGTGCTTGCTGTTATTTCCACACAGGTAATGCCTATCCAAGCAGAAAACCACACTTATTGGGCATACGTCCCTAATCCACCCCTAAACAGGGGAGTGGGGTGGCGGGATTCTACTATTCCTCTTTATACTAATGAAACATCCTGGATGCCAGGACCTTTTGATACCCGAGGCCCAATAGCTCCTCATGAAGAGGGGATGATTATTCCCTTTTATGAAGTAGGAGTAGAGGGTCTACCCATATGCACAGGAGTTTCTGAGCATTGCTTAAAAGTACGGACTGCTGCCTGGGTGTCTATAGTCCGAAATTCTACTTGGAAAGATGAAAAATCAAGGAAATTATTTTTACTCCAGGGAAAAACCTTTAGTAACAACATCAGCAGCAGCAGCCTGCCCTCTCCTGAATGGCCACCATGCCGTACTACAACATCTTTGAGTGATTGGGTACATTGAGAACAATGTAGAGGTGAAGTAGCTCTGGTTCTTATTAATACTTCCTATGGGAGTGTCATTGATTGGAGCCCTCATGGTTCTGCCCAAGCGAAGGGTCAAAGTTCAGACTTACGGTGGCATTCTGATGGTCAGGGTAATATATCTACACATGCTAATGGCGCCATCCAATGGCATGAGGGAGGCATGTCTGCAAGTGCCCCACATCTAATCGGTGGGCCCTTTCAGTCCCACCTATGGAAACTAATGAATGCATTAAACCCTATGTATGCTTGGAATGGGAACATATGGCAAAACATTACAACTAATCAAACTCAGTTACAGTTTACAAGGAACTTGACGCATTGGACACAGGCTTGTGTCCAATTGCTATATGAATGGGCAGGTACTATGGAATTCTACTAATTATACTCTAACTTGTCATAATTGTTCTTTTTATACCTGTGTGAATTTCCCCACCCCCTTTAATAGTTCTTTACAGGACATTTATCTGCTGAAAGCGCGTTCTGGGATATGGATACCAGTCCAACTGTCCCGTCCTTGGCAAGATTCTTCAACCATGATGTTGTTTCAACAATTGGTAGAATATATGAAAAGAGGCAAAAGAATGATTGGCATGATCATTGCCCTTATCATGGGGCTTATAGCTGTCACTGCCATGGCAGCTACGATGGAGTAGCCTTGCACCAAAGCAGGCAAACTGCACATTATATACAACAGTGGCACACTAACTCAGCAGTTATGGACGTCTCAGAGGCGGATTCACTCAGAAATTAATGCTAGACTAGGACATTTAGAACTACCTGTAGTTATGTTAGGAGATCAAATAGTTAGTTTACAACGTCAGATGCACCTTAAATGTGAT
Organism: Miniopterus natalensis; assembly: GCF_054644295.1. NCBI lineage: Eukaryota > Metazoa > Chordata > Mammalia > Chiroptera > Miniopteridae > Miniopterus > Miniopterus natalensis. Next base: position 50,347,358 of record NC_142090.1, on the reverse strand, counting down.
TGGAACACATCTACCTTTTGTGTCACTCCTGTTCCTTGGAATCAAACACACCTTCCTTGGTCTATAGTACGAAAACATTAATATACCACTCACATAACATGACTGAAGAAATTGGGGAATTACAAAAACATATTTCTACTACTCTTCAAAATCAACTACAACTAGTTTCTGGGGCTGATTTGATACAAGGGATGCAGGAAGGCTTACAAAAGTTAAATCCGCTTAATAGTCTTACAGCACTGGGAGGAGGTGTGGCTGGAATTTCCATTCGCTGTTGTGTTGCCTTCTGTCTCTACACAGTCTGGAGAGGAGCTCGCCGATCGCAAAACTTAATCACCAAAGGACAGCAGAAGGCAGCTGCCTTCTCTATCCTGCTTCACCAAATTCAGCAAAAACAAAAAGGGGGAAATGTAGGAAAAGGCCAGCAAACAACAAACAGACTGAAGGAGTTGGGTAGCAAGCTTCCCAGAATCGCAGAAATCCCCTTGAAAACGAGGGAGACATTTCTGACAGGAACTGAAAACAGACCCTTATCGATCTGGGAAGCCTGCCCCCAGGAGAGTTCTGGCCTTCAGAACAAATGTGAAGCATTAGCACAAAACAAAGCCATTTGTTTATGCGCATTTTATAGTTTCTGCTGATCACTGTCTCTCACACCTGCCTTTCTGTAGCTCACAATAAAAATCGCTGGATGGTGAGGAGGGTTGTTGCAGCGCCTCCAGAGCCTCAACCCTCTGCATCTGCACCTAAATTCTACTTTCCCCGTGTCTCGAGTTTTCTTCGTGTCCCGCGAGCACAACGTTAAAGAATCGATATTATTTTTCTAATTATTTTACTGATGAATAAATTGAAGGTTACAGTTAAAGAGCTATTTAATGGCAAAACTCTCAGCTCATATCCATATTTAATATTAAAAATGCTCTTCCACTTTACCATAAGGACACTTACAGATGATTCCATAAAAATAGAACTATGAATATTTGCTAGCTGCACACAAACTCATTTTAATGACATTACAATAAAAGTTCATAAAAGATCATAAATTAGAATGTCCTAAAATATGTTAAAATAAATATGAACAAATAAGATTTTTTAAATGCACCAAATAATTACGGCAACTTCCAAAATTTACAGTCCTTTAAACATTCCTTGCAACTATTATTTACTGCTACCTACTAAATATAGCAGCAGTCATCCCTAGAGCACTTTATTCTCTAGATGCAAAAACAAACAAAAACAATGCCTTTTTATCCTAAAAATTTTAGATAAATACAAAACATACTAAGAGCTAGGACTGGACCTTCAACATTTAACTAGAGTTTTGTAAGATTTAAAAAATAAGCATAAAAATAAAAAGGAAATACCCAGAGTTAAAGTATCATCTTTCAGGTTTTAGCTGTTGACTTTATGTTATTCTGGATCCTATTGTCAGATTCTCATTGTATGAAGGTCAAAGTTAGGAAGAAATATATACATATGTCAGGAAGTACATACCTGTGCATAAATCTCATAGAAACATAACATATAGGATGCATGTTGTAATCAAAATGTCTCCCAATTTGCTTTTAAAATGTGTTTAATTGATAAATCTTTTCCTGTAGCACTGGGTGAAATATGGGCAGGTCTCTCCACTTTTTCATTAATTCTTTTTTGGTAATCAAGTTTCCTATATTCTCTTTTGGTGAATACAGAGAAGTTCAAATCAAAAATTGAAAATATCCAGTCCAAGATGTCACTTAATCCATAAATCTTTGTTATAAACAGAGACTTATTTTCCACCTTGCCAGTAGGGGGGTAGTCTGACAGCTGGAAAGAGCAGTGCTTGGCTTTTCAACCTTCCCGTCTGCCTCCCTCCAAGTACAGGAGAGAGGAGAGTAGTGGGAATGAGAGAATTTCACTTCAACTGATCACTGTTTGTTGCTATTATAAACTAGTGCCAGGCCTGATGAGTATTTAGAATCATCTCTTTTCCTAGTTGGACATCTTAAAGGTTCTTCTGAAATTCTCCTGGTGTTCTTTCTACCTGTATGTAGTTCCCTTGACTCCGAAAGCTAAATCCCTATTTCAGAAAGTAGTTTGTAAACCCTCCAGAAGCCCCTAGAAAGCTTCATATCCTCTGCCTGCTTGCTGCTTGGGTCTCTGCTCCTGTACATGAGCAACTTCATTGGCCAGGACCCAAGAAGATTCCACACTGGCCTAAGTGCATGGCTCATTTCTGGTTTACAAGAAACACACATCTTTTGCTCCAACAAACTCAGAGTAGCCTCTGATTCCAACCCTGCAGCAGCTATCCTGGCCAAAAACCATAGAAGTGACTCACTCTCTTTATCCTCAAGAATTCTTGGGTCAGACATTCCCCAAATTATAGTGGTCACACACCAAGTTCTTAAGTGAACTAGTTAAAGCACCACCGCCTCCCGCTAGGCTTCATGTGACAAAGCTGGCAAATGCCCCTTTGGGTGGAGTAGGAAATGTAGCTCATAGAAAAACTTCTTTAGGAAATTCACTACCTTCTACATGTTCTAATCCAGCTTTCACATACTTGATTTCACTCAGTTTTCTAGGACATGCACTTTTAAGTCCCACATTTTGATCTGGGCTTATGCAGCACCTATTTATCTTGGTACCAGGTGGAAATTTCATTTATAACATTGGGTTGCACAAAAGACTCACAACTTCCAAAAAACAAGCTATTTTGATGAAATGAGGAAAATACAAAAAAAATACTTTTAAAAAATGAGCTTAAAGCAAGTCAGATATTTAGACCTTCATGATGATCTAAGCTAAAGATATTCCTAGAGACAGTACATTGATAAAACTCATATACAGTTTGTATATAAGATATTTGCGGAGAAAATGTTATTAAGAATCATATCATGTAAAAACTGTGTCAGTGCATTCTCATTGATTTACTTCAACCGGAAACAGATTAAAATACAAACAGACAAACTATTAACTCTCAAGTTCTAAGCTAATTTGGGAATAACAAAGATAAAAAGCACAGGTGCTTATGTTCTTGAAATGTTGCTTTAGGCTATGCAGGCAATTGGTGTAGGTAGACATTTAGAAACAACAGTGAGAGTATTTGGATCTGCTGGATATAATTTTATGATAAGGAGGAAATTGTTGGCTAAGTAGAATTGAAATAAGAACCAACACCACACCCTTTCCAACCTTCTCATTCTCTTTGGCTTTTTTTTTTTTTTTTTTCCTGTCAGGAGGGTAAAATAATTGCTCTAGTAGGACTACAAGGTTTTTACTATACTAGCTTTATATATATATATATATCTTTATTGACTTCAGAGAGAGGAAGGGAGAGGGAAAGAGAGATAGAAACATCAATGTTGAAAGAGTCATTGATCAACTGCCTCCTGCACTCCTTCAACTGGGGATGGAGCCCGCAACCCGGGCATGTGCCCTCACGGGAAACGAACCCCGATCGCCTGTATCCTAGGTCAGTGTTCAACTGCTGAGCCACATCCAGCCGGGCATATAGTAACTAGTTTTATTCTTTCTTTCTCCATGACAGTCTCAGAAATACTGTGAACATTGCTAATTCATAGTCTTTCTCTTTTTCAATCTCTCTTTTTCACAGGTAAACACAAACATCTTTTTGTGCTAACTCTGCTTTATTTACGTCTTTAATAAATGTCTACAAATTACAATCCCGAGATAAATTTGTGTCTAGTATGTTCTGTCAGCAGGCTGACTCTGAATCTAAAGGTAGTCTAGATAGATGACCACGATGATGTCCAGTAGTTGACCTGATGGTGAGCAAGTGCTTACAAAGTGTGACATGGTCAGTGTTACTGGAGCTGAGGAAAACGGTGCCAGGAGGAGACATAGTAGCAATTATTCTGGTCATGACTTTAGAGAACGTACCTATATTGGTAACTAAATCATGCAGTCTAACAAAGTTTATAGCTCTTAGCTGAAACTACGCATTTTTTAATCATTATAGGCCCAGCACAGTGTTTTAATTTATTAAAATGAAAGCACCAATTTTTCCCAGGCCCCTTCTAAGCTCTAATAATATAACATTGAGCTGAGTTAGTGTCTCTTCTCATTTATTATTTATTTATTTATTTATTATTTATTTATTTATTTATTTACTTATTATTTATATTTCAAAGAGAGGAAGGGGGAGAGAGAGATAGAAACATCAATGATGAGAAAGAGTCATTGATTTGCCGCCTCCTGCACACCCCCTACCGGGGATTGAGCCAGAAACCCAGGCATGTGTCCTGATAGGGAATCAAACTATGATCCCCTGGTTCATAGATCGATGCTCAACCACTGAGCCATGCTGGCCAGTTCATATAACTTCTGTTTATTGAATAAAACAATGGTAGAGATAAAAATTAATATTTATTGAAAGTTTTATAAATGCATCGTGCATTTAACATGCACCACATATTTTTGTAGTATTTGCTAAGTACTAGGTATATATGTTTAGAAAAGCATGGCTTACAAGTAGTTAAAGTCCTAGGCTAGACTGCTTCTGTTAAAATCCTAGTGCCTTTGCTTACTCTGTGACTTAAGCAAGTCAAGCTCTTTGCGTCTTAGTTTTTCATTTGTAAAATTGAAATAACCATATTACCAGGACCAGGAATTTATCATCAGGACTAAAAGATAGAACACCTGTAAAGAGCTTAGATCATACCATAGAATATTAAATTCTAGCCATGATTTAACCTATGTATATTAATAAAAGGTACATGCTTATATATATCTTAAAAGAGGCATCTTAAAATGTGAATTAGGAAGTTAATAAAAGTTGTGGAATGTGCAGCAACAGTCCAATGTTTTTGCATTAGTTAAAAATATTCCTGAAGCAATTCCTGCTATTTCCTGATTAATGGGCATTTCTTTAGGCTATATAAATATACATTTAGAGAAAATTTGTATGTGTAGATAGATAGGCAGATAGATAGATAGCTTCTTAGTTGAGAATTTTTCTCTCTTAATTTCTTTCCCATCTAGAGTCTTCTAATTTTTAGAGTAATTTAAAAAATTATTTTCAAATGAAATATGTGGGATATATATTTTCTGAACTATTTTTTTAAATTTCCTTAAATATTCTGTGTTTACGAGGAAAACATAACTTGCCTAGTACATGATTCATTTGCCTGATATACGATTTTTAGTTTGGAAGAGTGAGAGATGCTATTCATTGTCTTCAAACTCTTATGGTTTCAAATGCAAAGTCTGAGGCCAGGCAGAGAAAGTAAAGAATACCAATGTTTTTGGTTTAGGCAGTCAAGAGAAGAATAGGGTTCCCATTTACTGAGATGAAGAAGAAATTTAGGAGGAGCAAGTTTGGGAGGAATTACTAGAGATTTGTTTTTGTTTTTAGATGTGATAAGTTTATGGTATCTATCAGACATTTACATGAAGGTGTAAAGCCAGCAGGTGGATATCTGAGCCGAGAATGCATAAGAAAGATTAAGCAGGAAATATTTGAGATCTAGAAACCTATAAATAAAAGCCATGAGGCTAGGTGAGATGAATTAATAAGTGGTTGATGATGGAAAAGAGTTGTTTCAAGGACTGAATCCTGTGACATCAACTTTTGGTGACCAGAAAGAAGAGCTGAAAAGAAGAAGTGTGAGGAAAGGAACGTTGAGGAAAACTAGGCTAGTGCTGTGTACCAACGTCAAGTGGGAAAAAAAATTGTCAAGACTTCAGCAAATTCTGTTTGTAGATCAAATATGGTGAGAAGAGAGAATTGACCACTGGAACTATCAACATAGAAATTACCAGTCTCTTCATCAACATCACTTTGGATAAAGTGCTGGAAGAGAGTGAAAGTCTAGTTAGAATAGATTTAGGAGACAAGATAGGAGGGAAACTGAAGACAACCAGTGTAGATAATGTTTTCAAGAGCTATTGATGTCTTTTATACAACAGAAAAAATGTGCCCTGTAGATTCCTATTTGCCAAGCTCTTCCCATTCTCTGCTCTCATGTCTGATCATGCCCTCCATTTGCCCAGCCTGCCAGTGGAGCAAGCTGGTACTATTTCTCTCTTCTAATCCTCATTTCATCACAACAAATATTCAGATTTCACTTATACCTTACTGTCCTGGGATGTATCAGAAATAAACATTTTTAAAAATTTAATTGAAAATTTTGAATTTGAATCATAAAAATTGTAGAAGTAGAATTTAGAAATTATTTGTTCTAAACCAGTGATTCTCAATATTTCCCCATCACAATGCATACATGTAGATGAAATAATTTGTACATCACATTTATGAACCATTTTTTCTCTCACTCCGAGGACCAAAGAGAAAATTTTCTAATTTATTTGAAACATAGAAGTAAATAATTTCAGAAATTATTAGATTCTGGTTAGTAATAAATTATTTCCTCCCTACTTCACAGCTAATCATGGTACTCTATGTGTTGACACAATGTGAGAACTGCTTTTATTAGTGATTACATTTGGAATGTGAAATATGTGATCTGAAGAGCTAAAGCAACACACTAAAGCCACCTAACTCTGAAAGCAAATAGCCTGGACTACTGACTTAGCTCTCTTAGAAGACAGAGATAGCAGAAGTTGCAGGTAGTGAATCCTGAAGGAAATGAAATGAGCTTAGGAGTCATTTCCTGATGGGAAATTCTTTTTCTGAGAGGGAATTGGGAGCCAAATCTGATTAAAGCAAAAGGGTTTTTCTGAGATCTTTAACCTTTGTAAAGTAAAGTAACTAACAAAGAACTGTTACATCTGGAGAGGGAAATCAGGCCAAAGCTGCATGCTGCATTTGTGCTAGAAAATGCAAATATCAGAAGCTAATATAGATCCACAGATTTTTTTTTTAAGTCCCAACAAAGGACTCCATGTAAAATTATAATATTTTACAGCTTAATAATAGAGCTTTCTAGCTTTCTAAAGGTTTTCACAAAATTTTATTTGATCCCCATAACAAACTTTGAAACAGGCAAATTTTAACTTTTTCATCTCACTAATGAGAAAATAAGACACAGGATATAAAACATTTGTCCAAGATCACAAAACCAGCAAATTGTAGAATTGAGACTGAGCCCAGCTCCCCTGATTATAAGTCTAGCACTGTTTTCACTAAATAGAGTTGTAAGTCATAACTGAGAAATGGAAGACTGCCAAGAGATTACATGATTGATATAGCAATTGGTAAAAGTAATCTAGGGACAATGTCTAAAATTTAATTACGTTAAACCTGTAGCTATTCATCTTCCAACAAACTAAAATAATATATCAATTGAAGTTACTGTGCTCTTTCGTTTTCTACTCTGGAAAACAGGCTCTGACTGCTTAAGTCAGCAATTTTCAACCTGTGTGCTGCAAGAATTTTTAAAGCATGCGATACCTGACTATTTAGTCAGGGGCACTGACCTCTTTTCCTTTAGATAGTCAAATAAAAAATGACAACAGCCAACACAGCAATAGCCCTCTGGTATAAATGAATCAAAATTATACTTATGTTTTTGTCAGATCAGCAAAAAATATAATACATTTTTTGATGTTTCACAGGATTTTAGTAACTAACTTTCTAAATTTATATATACCATGAAATGAAAAAGGTTGAAAGTTGTTGACCTAAGTAGTTAAGGGGATAATTTGGATTTTGTATATTAACATAGGCCTGAAAGATTTCTCTGCCACCCATTGCCATACTATTTCACCATTTAATAGCTCTATAGCCTTGGATGTATTAACTAATCTTGATTCAATTTTTTAGTCTTTAAATTAGAGAGAGTTTTAGCTACCACAAACCATGGATATGAATAATAAAGATTAAAAATTATAAAGTAAGTACAATAGAGGGATCAATTATAATTAATGGTTACAATAATAAAGGTAATCAATTGTAATTGATCAATTGTAATGGATGGTAACTAGACTTACTGTGGTGATCACTATGTTGTGCATACAAATATTGAATTATAATCTTATACACCTGAAAAACATAAAATTTTGTATATCAATTATACCACAATAAATAAGTGAGTACAATGTTTGTTATAAATTATAAATGTTCATCAATAAATGCAATTATTTCAGTTTGGACCCCCAGTCACACCACAATGGCTATACCAGTTTAGCCTTAAAGGATATACATATGCTGAAGATTCTGTCCTACAGCAGTCACAGTAAAACAATTAGGAAGAATGGTTTAGACCAATGAAAATTTTAAATTGAGAATTTGAAAATTTAATGTAGAAGAAACAAAATTTCAAAGCAAGAAAGAAAAGACAAGCAACTTTAATATTAAAAAACCCTGAGTAATAAGGGAAAGTCATATAATGCCAAATAAGTTATTTTATCTTATTAAATTTTTTTTCTGATACCTTCAGTCATAATTTCCAAAAATTCAATGAGACAATAAAAATATATAAAGCTATATTTCAATTTTGTTTTATTCATCATTTATACTGGTAAGTAATTCAGGTTCTCTACCAAATTTCTGGTCATCCTGAATTCCTCTCTTTTTCTCACAATTTCCATCTAAATCTCAGTAAATCTATAACTTTAATGTACATCAATAATAGGCCACATCTACCTCTAACACTGCTAACAATCTGCTCAGCCATCATTCTGAGCCTTCTGTGGTTTTCCTGTTACCTACTCAACTCCTCACTGCCCACCTCACACTCACCAGGCTCAGGACTTCAAGGCTATTGACTTGCCTTTGCTGCACAATCTTAGATGGATCTTCCCAGATGGTTACACAGTACATCTCTTCTTTTTCATAATCTTGCTTCTTTGTGAGGCCACCTTGAGTTCTCAATTTAAAATTGTGGCACTGCATGGCTCTAATTTCTAGAGCCAGTGCCATAGTACCATATTTATATATTTATTTTATTTTATTTTATTGTTAAGAAGTAAACTTCTATAAGGGCAGGAAGTTTGGTCTGTGTTTGAACTGCTGTATGCCCACAATATGTAACAGCACTTGCCCAGTAGTAGACGATTAGTATTTTTTGAAACACATCAGCTTTTAAAATAATAGGAAAAAAAATAATTTTCGGAACAATATAAATCTTTACACATCTACTAGTTCATTTCCATGTTACATTTTCATATGAAATTTTCTACCATTAAGTATTTATTGAAATTATCTTTAAGGATACCTCTACAGAAAAAAATCATTTTAATTAAATTCATTTTCTTAATATGTTTATATGTTTGTTTATATGTTTGTTTTCTGAGGCAGTATTAGCCTGAGGTGTCAGATGACCTTTTATTTATGCTTTAGTTGTACTTTAGAGGCATCTAAACTATAAAACTATTAAGTTGGTATACAATTAGCTGTGGGGACATACCAAAAAGTAAATACCAACAAATCAATGCCCCAACCTGAGGACATAATTAATATTTCACAGAGGTTGTTTCATGTTCGAATCAAAGATAGATTAGACATCATACACATTTGGATTTCTGAGCTAGGAGCAATGGCTTGCAGAAGCCATGCTTAAAATTCAAATTGATCTTTGTTATCTGGAAAAGGATCATAAATAAACATAATGAAATTAAGTTACAAGGCATTGTAATACATCTACATAGGGGAAAGGAACTGAACAAAAGAGGGCAGAAAATACAATTCAAGAAAAAGAACAAAATCACTTAACCTAGACTATGCTATCTATTAGCCACTGTCCTAGACAGAGCATAGGATATACAATGAGTAAGCCATAAAACGTACCCCTAAGAGCTTTTTTTCCCACTGCAAAGAGGCAGAAATAAGCAACAAAATAAAATGTAAAATGCAAGTTCAAAAATGACTTAAGTACAAAAATAGAAGCATATAAACAACAGGAACACAATGGAAAAAAATAATTATCAGCGAGACCATTAATATGTGACTTTCCTCTTGGCTGCAGCACAAGCAGCCATGCCATTATCCCTGTCCCCTTGTTCCAAACTATCAGGACACGCAAATGCACTGTCTCCATTAAGTCAAAAGACTGGACACCTGCTGTCCAATTCTGCTCCGCTTGGCAAGGCCTCAGGAGCGAGGGCTGACACAGAACAGCGCGCTCACAGGCGCAGTTCCCGAAGGCGGGCGGGTGCACTTCTCCCAGAGAGGGGTTTGAGCAAAGCAGACCCCCAAACCCTGAAGCTTGACAAAGGCCCTCTATATATTATCTCTCAATGCTGAAGAGAATGGATGAGAAAGTGCAGAAATTCAAGCCACTGGCCTGCTTTTTCTCCCTTAACAGGCACAAAAAACAGTATTCATCGCTTATCCAGTCAGTACGCTGGCTCGTTTCTGCTGCCCACTTGCACAGTCAGCACACTCCTCGGGAGACTTTGAGCCCCAGAGAATGGAAAAGAAGATATTGTGCTTGAGTCACGGGGAATGTTCAAAGATAAAAACAAATTACAAATTTTAAGAGGTTAATCTGAAACACGAGAACAACCTCTCTTCCATGATTGGGCTCATTATTCAATGAGAGCAGCAAGATGGGGAAGATTCAAAGCTTTAAAGGGAACCTCATTGTTATTTATAGAAATAGGTTTTACCTGAAACAAGGAGGGGTTTTTTCCTATAAGAGCAAACAAATTCAAAAGACATTAACGATACTGAGTGGAACTCACAGAAAATGCAGCAAATATAAAATGTAAGAAGTATTTCTGACATAAAGACCTAAAGAAGGTGATTTTTAAGTATAGTAGTCATAAAACAGATATGAGGTAGAACAACACCAGATTCAAGTATCTATCCCAAATTCTCTTGTGGGCCTCAGGTAAATCACTTAGAAATCTCAGCTGAGGGAACCTGCCATTCTGCCGAATGACGAGGAAATGACTAAATGATACCCCAGTGTCCCTACCAGAACTGTTATTTCTGTGAAGAAAAACTAAATGTATCAAATCAATTCTCAGGATAACAACTTACTCTTTACTATTATTTTAGTTTCGGCTTTATAATAGAAAAATTCCTTTTATGGTTCCAAAGCAATCTTACTACTGCATTTTCCATACGTCGTTTGAAAACGTTTATGTTTGGATAGTTAACAAGTCCCCAGGGACTTTGTGGATCAGAAAAAGCACCACCCTAACAGTAAGCCCATGTTTTTATAAAGAGTGCCTGCTGTTTAAGGTCATAAGCTGTGAAGCTGCGGTTAGTGAAGAAATTAGTCATGAAAACACAGCCTAGCACAGCAGGGATTTATTATGCATGAACTGCTTCCATTTTTTTGTTTATTTGAAATAAGCTAGATTGTGAAAGTGTTGAAATTTCCTCCTGGTACATAGCTTTAGGGGAGTGCCGCTCTCTATCCACAGCACAACATGCTAATGAGATTATTCAGAAGATTCGCTCTTCGTCCAAAACTAAAAGTAAGCAAGGATTGCAACACAGGGAAAATTCCAAATGTGCAAACATGAAAGCTACCACACCCAGAGCTGAATATTCGGTTTGTTTTCCTGAAAATGAGAACACATGTACTTCTGAGTTTTAAGCTTAGAGCGGATATTCCTCCCCAAACATGAGTAAGAAATACTGAGTGTGGTGCAAGCAGGCCCTCTCAGAATTTCAGATCCTAAGTGGGAAAACTGAGAAAACACATTCAGTATTCCTCAGAGGAATAATTTGCAGGTTCCTGTAAAGCTTTTAACATACTAATAGGCTTTGGAGGAATTTAGTAAACGGCTTAAAGCTTTTAGAACAAGTTCCGAATAACTCTGTTGAATTTGTAGTTATTATTTGTTTTCTTCTACACTGCCCACGGTTCAAGCACATCTCCTTTCCAAGGGTGCACAAGTGCATCTCCGCTTTTTTATTTTAATAGCATCTCAATACACTCAGAGAATGGACACCTTACTTTAGAGTACATTGTAAAATATTTCATATCACATTATCACCTCACATTGTAGTTATATTTACTATTCTGTAAAAGAAATTATTTTTCAGCTGTAACTAACGTAAGAATCATGAAAGTCTAACCTACCTTTATAATGATGAAGCGAGCGTGTTCTGTCATGTGTGTTTTAATAAATAATTCCCTTCTCCCAAATTATACTTTCACCTCATAGGTTTCTTCTTTAAAATGCAGAAATTGTTTTAAAAGTTCCTTTTTAATTTTAGAGAGTGCAAATCCTACAAAGACAGTAACATTAAATCAGGAACACCTTGTGGGCATAAGTTTATATGAATCTCTTCCTTTGAGTCAAGGTTAGAGTTGCACGAGGGCATGGAAGACTGGAAGAAAAGAAAGACTGAGGTGGGAAAAAGATTTAGAAAAGGAAATGGAGATACAAAGGTTATAATGCACAGTGATTTATTATAGCATTTGTTCCTTAATTGAGACAAAGTAAAGTTTACCAATAAATTATGATATATTCATATAGTAAGCACCCTAGAATAATGGGGGAAAATAAGCTGATCATATATATGCAATGTATATCAATTTCAAAGATATAATATTGAATAAAAGAAGCTAGAAACAAAAGAGTACTTATTGTATGGTTTCACTCATATGAAGGCCAAAAAGACAAGAAAGTAGTCTATAATGGTAGAATTCAGAAAAATTATTCATATGCTATATTCATATAGAATGTTATCCCATATAATGATATATAGTTATATGTAACTAATTTATCTTAAATACTCTGAGAACCAAGTATGGCAGACAGACTTTCAGATTGCCTCCTTTGGTCCCTACCTCTTGCTATTTATGTACTTGTGTAATTCCTTCCCACTGAGTGTGGAGTGAACCTAGTGACTTGTTTTTAATAAATATGTTTTAGAAAATTACTTCTGTGTTTAGGTTACGTACACTATTGATTTCAGCCTTGCTAGCAGACTCACTCCTTGCTGACTGTGTTAAAGCAGATTGACACCTTGGGGAGGCCCTTGGCCAGGAACTGAGGGTGACCTCCAACCAACTACAAGAAAGAAACTGAAGCCTTCAGTCCAAAAGCCCTAAATTATGCCCAGATTCCTGACCCATAGAATAAGAGATAATAAATGTGTGTTGTTTTAAGATGGTAAGTGTTGGGCAATTTGTTACATAGCAGTAAATAATACACAGAGCAAACATGTCTGTAACCTAAATTAACCAATAAGCTGCCAGTTCTGGACAACTGAAAAGTATAGAATGGTATAAAGCAGATTATTTGAAGTCACTTTTTTCCTACAATTATGTTATAACTATTAAAGTTAGATGTACAAATAGTCATACTTCGAGTTTGCCTTAGAGTAAGGAGTTTCCCAGGATGTGTGTCTTTCAGTTTTTTTGTTTTGTTTTGTTTTGTTTTAAATATATTTTTATTGATTTCAGAGACAGGAGGGGGAAAGGAGAGAGTTGAAACATCAATGATGAGAGTCATTGATCGGCTGCCTCCTGCACGCCCCCAACTGGGGACCCAGCCCACCACCTGGACATGTACCCCAACCAGGAAACGAACCGCGATCTCCTGGATCCTAGGTCGATGGTCAACCACTGAGCCACTCCCTGCCAGGCATGTCTTTCAGTTTTAAAAGCAGGATGGTCTTGGGCAAACCAGGACAGCTCTTCACCTTATACACTGACTATAAAAATCATTTTCTCTGTGTATTCTGTTCTTAAAACATAACAGAAGTTTAATATTTGTTATATGGATTAATTTTCCAAATAACTATTTAAAAAACAAATGCTTCTGGTCTAAATTACGAGATTCAAGAAAAGGAAGTAAAAAAGATTCTTTTTCTTTTTTCATCTTTTTTCTTTTCATTCTCATTCTCTCTTTCACTTTCTCACTTGGCAAGAAACCAAGATATGAGAAATCAGTGATTACAATATTTCAATAAAATAAAACTGTGGGGCCCTATTTTAGAGAATCTGTCGGAATACATTGCTGTTAATGATGACAAAGCCTTGTGCTGCGATGTCATGAATCAAGTAAGTAAAGGTCACTTTTGACCAGAGTTGTCATCACTAGTCAGTCTCAGTGCAACAATTTTCATTTTGATGACATTTAAGGGAGGAAAAAAGAAATAATGAGCTCTCCAAGCACAACTGTTCTTATAAAGAAAATAGCATCTTCTACTATAAAACTTATAGAAAAAACTAAGTTATTTATTTGTCATCATCTTCAAACACACAATCCATCTCTCTCCCTCTGTCTCTGCCCCTCTCTCCCCTTCTGCCATACATATTCACATAAACACACATATACTCCAAGAACCTGTTTTTTAATTTCACATACCTCTTTATTACATGTTTTAAATATGCACATGCACTCTTACTAAGAGTAGAAGGCAAACGTTAATTGCTCAATGGTTGCTATATATCCTTACTTATAGTAGAAGAAAACACAAGTAAATCAAAAATGAATGACTTTAAATTTATGTCAACCTTCCAAACATATATGGTTTCATTTGTTTGTTTAAAAAATAGTGTATATTATTGAATATATTGAAGCTGATGACTTTCTAAGAGAGCTACTAATTTAACTTAATAATGACAATAAATGTGGAGTTGAAGTCTCTCTGCACTGGGTGATTTGGATAGCACTCAGTCCAATTTTCTTATTTATTCCATTAACCTGAAGGTTGTCTGAAATTACTACTACTATTATTTCAATATCTTGGGTTGTGATATTAGAAACCAGAGAAAATTAACAAACCCTATTAAAATACAGTTAGATCACTTGGGAGAGAACACATATTTAGCCATGATTACCCATTCACTCATTAGTAAAAACAAATTAATCATAAATGTCCTATTTATACCCTGGAAGAGAATAAAGCTGGAAAATGAGAAAATAAGATCAGTGCATTTTTCCGAGAAGGAAAATGTGAGATATATGTGGCTTTTTGCTGGAGGATGACATAGGAAGCATTAGGAGCATCTGAAAACTGGTATGGATGATTCATCCCCAGAGAGGACAGTATTTAATATTAAACATAAAACACTTGCTTTATATTATTCCTGAATTTTAAGTTTTATTAATACATTCTTCACATGAATTCTTCTGTGATATTGGATTCAGTTATGCACAGGTGGAAAACAGAAACATAGTCTTGAATCCTGACATAGAAAAGTTCACTTGAAGGGGGGTTGGGATCTCCTCAAGAATAGTTAATATTTCAACACATGTTCATAACACCTTGTAAATACTCATACAACCTCTGTTTTTTTCCAAACCAAGCAGCACAGTCTCTGATCTTCCTGGCAATCTGGTGAAAGAAAATCATTTTCCTTTCTGAACTAAATTTTCAGAACCCTGGAGTACACAGGGTTAACATTTTAAAAAGAGGTTTAGATCCCTTGGAGCTGAAGAAACTTAAAAAGACAAATTACATTCCAGCAGTAGCATTATTAAATTATCTAAAATAATTCACAATATAATAATCTCAAGCAAAAGCTTTTGAGTAACTTCCTTGATGGATTGTGATACTTACCTGTACCCAGTGTAAAGACATCCAAGTAGCTCTATGAGAAGTAAATGATCACTGTCATTCACAAAGGAGTAGGGAACAATGTACACCCTGCAGCACCTGGAGCCACTGCCAGGGTTCACTGTCCAAATCTGTCAGTTACCAGCTGTGTGTTCTTGGGAAGGTCACTCACCCTCTCAATTTCCTCATCTGTCAAGAGAACCACACTTGTTAAAAGTCTGAATGGATTAAGTTAGCACTTAGTAGGAGCTTCCAATTGAACAAAATGGCTGAGTGGGGAGGGTAATTTGTGAAATTAAAACTGTGCTCATCTCAAAGCCTGATAGGCACAATCTTAAATGGAAAAGTAAAGGATCTGAAGGAGTAGACAAAGAAATATAGCAGATTAGAGAAGTATACTATGAAAAGAATGGTTAATAATGGTTATAGTTACTGCATATAAAAAAAGAAATGAAAATTAAACAGATAATTTGCTAAATTTCTAGAGAACTATACTGACAACAGAGAGACCATAAGAAATTATACCCTAAAATAACCACTGGACCAATCTTCTAAGAGCAGAAAGCAAGCTAAGAAAGCTGATCAGCCTTCAAGGTGCATTTTGTCGCTTCATAGTCACTTCAAGTGTGGCTTACAGATGAAAATCTCTGAAAGAGAATGATGAAAAGAAAGCTACTTTCACTGTGCTTCACCAAAAACTCAAAGGACGTTTCCCAGCAAGCCCTTAAAATTCCTGCCCAAAAAAGATTTCAGGATTTTCAACAACCAGTTTCTGCTGTTTCTCTGATTTTTCTCATTCTTTATAGAAGTATTTGTTGAGTTTTTCCTGTCCCTGTACCACCATTATATATCAGCTGTGTTGGTGGCAGCACAGCTTGTGTTTTTAGTTCAAAGTTCAAGGAGAGCCATATGTGAGCCTCATTTTGAGACTACTGGGCATTATCCCCACAGGTGGAGTCTGCTGTGAATTACCCAAGGATCCTGGACTTTGATCTTGATTTCATGATTGAATGGGGCTTTTGTCTTTTCTTCTCTGAGGAGAGAGAGTGTATTTGAAACAAAAGCAAACAGAGAGAGAGAGAGAATGAGAGAGAGAACATGATGCATTGATCAGTTGTAAAATATTAGTTCACTGAGTTATGCAGCTCTGCCAAAGAAGAATGTAAGAATGTTGACACATTTTCTTACACATCACCGCCAATCTCACCAGATAAGTCATTAAGTATTGAGAAGCTATCAAGTGTAAATTAACAGAACAAGTTTCTCCAATTTTGTTGGTTTTTTTGTTTTTCTCACTTAGAAGCTCAAGTTTATCACGGGCAACAATCATTGTTAAGTCTTGTTAAGCCTCTGATTCTGTTCCATGGGAGTAGCTTTCTTGTTCGTAATTCTTTCAGAGATTCTCATCTTTAGCCACACGGGGAGTGACATATGCCCCTTGGAGGCCATACAGCTTTCTTTGCCTGCTTTCTGCTCTTAGAAGCTTGGTCCAGGAAGATAGAAACAGTGACTCCCTTTGGACATAAAAGAACTGGGTTTCATAAACTCAGGATTCCTCTCCTGTGATGTAAATCCCTGTGAGTGCAGGTATCATCTGGACCTCTTGCCATTGCCTTGTGGGAATACAGATAAGGGGAACCAGTTCACGCAAATGCTCATACTCTGCTTTCTGCTGTTACTGTGAGTAATAAATTGAACTTTTATCTCTGACCCAGGAGTCTTGTATTTTTCTACTCTTTAAAACTGACTGGCTAATTTGTTAGCTTCAAGGAGAATGAAAGTCTCAGACTCGTCGCAGATTGTTCCTGTTATATTTAGGGCGTAACTGATGTCATTTGGTAGGGCAAAGCATAATCACCTCATAAAAAGTTGTCACATGAAATTGTATTCTCTGATTTTATCACCCTATTTACTTTTATCATATGAATGAATTCCTACAGACATGTGCTGAAGCAAAATGACTACATCATATACATACATCAGCTCAAACCTCATCAGTTGTTTTAATATTCCATATCCTCACTGATTTTTAAAATTCTTCATTTATTCATTATTAGAGATGCTAAAATCTACCAAATAGATGCATTTTTATAACACTATTTTAGTTCTGTCAGTCCTTTGCTGTATTCATTTTGGCCTGAATTAATTGATATGTAGAAATTTTAAAACTTTCATTTGTGAATAAGTCCTTTTATCATTATGTAGTGACCATCTTTATTTCTTGATTTGAAGTATAAAGGAAGTATACAATTAGTATAACTATATCATCTTTTTTGATTAGTATTTAACTGATAAATATAAAAAATATGCATTTATATATGTATATGTGTATGTATGTGTGCAATTGTTTTACTCTCAAAATTAGCTTACCTTTATAGATGTGTTTCTTATAAGCACAATATTGTATCGATTTAGCCCTAGTCTAAAATATTTTTGAGCAATTAGACTCATTTATTTGACACATTAATTGGGGTTTATTTCCAAAATATTGCTGCATGTTTTATTCGCCCTTCTTTTTCTATTTTATTTTTTAAATTGTTCCTTCTCTTCTTTGTGGTTGATTAAATAAGTTTTTAATTTAATTTTTCTCTCTCCTAGTTTGTTATACATTCTATTTCTATTCTTTTTTTGGTTTTCTTAGAAAATTTAACATGACTATTACACATCAATATTTAAAATTAATTAATAATTTTACCCTCTATCACATCACTATGAGAATGGTAGAAAACTTTAAGCTATGTTCATGGCATCCCAAGTCACATTCTATTTTTTCTACTCTTTTTGCATTTTAATCTTTAAAGACTTTAAAACTTGTTTTGTATGGAAAATGTTTATCTATGCCCTGATGTTTACTGGTTTCCATGCATTGTTTACTCAGCATTGTTCTTTGTACCTCACATCTCCTGCTAGAATCCCATTCTTTTATTCTGAACTGTAGCTTTTAGTATGTCTGTTATTGGTGGTCTTTAATGGCAACCCTTATTATGTTTTAGTATTTTCTTGAAATAATTTTATTTTTACCTGTTCTTTTATCTTTCCCTTGTTCCTTTTTTGGAGAAGTAAATTTTACAATATATTCAATGCTAGATAATGGATGTTTCTCTCATCACTTTGAAGATTGTTTTCATTTATCTTTCACTATTGTTGAGAAGTCATTAATTGTCATTCATGTCTTTTTATGTAATATGTTTTTCTCTTTGGTGGTTTAAGATCTTAAGATAGTATTTTTTTCTTTGAGATTTTGAGGAAACACTAAGCTTTTTCTGTAATTGTTTGTGTATGTGTGTGTGGTTAACCTGCTTGGGCATTATTTGACTTCTTATATCAAAATATTGGCATCTCTTATCGATTCTTGAAATTTATCAAAAGATATTTCTTTAAATACTGCCTCTCCACCGTTTCATCTCTCCAGGCTTTGGAACACTGGTTAGATATTAAAATTCTTCACTCTATTCTCCATGTAACTTAATATCTCCATATCTTATGTGGTAGTCGGAATTTTATGACAACCCCAATATCTCTGCCCCCAGGGATTACAGACATCCTGCATAATCCCAGGGGGTAATCACTGACATGATTAGGTTATATGGCAAGTTGACATCAGAGAGAGAGAGAGATTAACCTGGATAAAACTGGTTAAATCAAATAAGCTTTTCAAGGGAATGGGTTTTCCCTGAAGAGTTATAAGCTATAGAAGCATTGGACACAAGGGAGATTCTCTGTTGCTGGCTTTGAAAATGGATGGTGCCATGTAGCAAGGTATGCAGGGAGCTTTTAAGACCTGAGGGAAATCTAAAGCCAGCAAGAAATGAGTACTTCAATTCTTATTTCTGCCAACAACCTAAATGAGCTTTGAAGAAGACCTCAAACTCCAGGTCAGAAAACAGCTGGCCAGCCCCTTGATTTTAGCCTCTGGAGACCAGCATAGAGAATGTTGTTATGCCACGACTGAGCTTCTGACACACAGGCTGGGAGCTAACAAATGAGCCTTATTTTAAGCCACTAAGTTGGTGGTAATTTGTTACTCAACAAAAGAAAGCTAATATATTTATTTCCAGATAATTCCTTCACAGCTGTATTTCAACTCATTATCTCTTTAGTTTTGTTTAATCCCCTGCTAATAATCATAAATGTTGAATTTATAATAACAATTATAATATTATATTTTTTCATTTCAAAAGTCTTAGTGTTTTGTTATTTATTTATTTCACTTTTTATGGTTTCTCACATCTTAATGATATATTTTAAATTCCTTTAAAATTTATTTTTAAACACAAAACTTTATCTATGGAAATGTTGAAGTTTAGATTGAAGACTGGTTCTTCAAAGAAGAATTGCTTGTTCTGCCTAGCCCTTGGAGGAATTATCAGAATGAGAGTAATTTCAACTGAATTTTTGACTTAAAAATTTGAGTACCACTTAGGTGCTATTGCTTCTACTGAAATCCTGGGTAAAGATTGGCAAATGGTTACAAATTCTCAGAGGACTCTACTGCTTCCCCAAGCAATACAAATGTTTGAGAAAGACACTCTACATTATTGCCCTGCTGGCAGGATCGTGATTAGGGTGAGGAAGATGTAGCCCTAGTTTATTCTTACAAAGAGGATATAGCCTTTTAGGCTCTAAGCTTTATGGAATAAACTCTTCTATTTGATTCCTCACATAGGATTTGTTTCCTATCCCCTATGTTCTAACTTAGGTTGTGAAAACACAAGTGTAGGTCAACAACCTTGAGAAATTAAAGAAAACTGAAATCAGCTACATGGGCATTTACCATGAATAAATCCAAATTTGTTGCTTTGTTTATCATGACAGATTCTAGTCCTTAGCTGCAGGTTTTTGAGATTTTTTCTTACTTTTCTTAAATGAAACTATATTTCTTTGAGTAGTGTTACTATATTTCTAGGTTTTAGAAAACTAATATGATGATCATCTGCACAGTTTCTATTTCATTCCAGCAATTCATAAAACATATACACTAAATATTTACTATATAATATTTCAATGCCTTAAAAGTGACATTGATTGGAAAAATAATATTTGTTCTTTATATATTGATAATTTATTGATTTTATTACTTCTAGATTCCAATTTTTAAAAAAATGGGGAAAAAATAATTAGCATCTTTAACAATAAGTTATTAAAACATGAAACCATAGTTAAAATACAACAGGCCTTATACTTACCTGATTATAATTTGTATATTCTGCGTAACACTGTTGTCTTTAGTAAGTGACCATACATTTTTTAAAAAAATTAATGAATCTTAGCAAATCAATTTTCATTGCCCTAGAAATGAAAGAAAGAAATATTGTTGGAAGCTATATCAAAACATTTTTGAAAAAAGAAAAAGTCAGTCTTATTTTTTACCAGATCAATCAAAAGATCAATCTTGCTATATTTGCAAGAGCATGGCAGTAAACTGAGAGAAATTCAGCTATAAGAATATAGTCATGATGTTGAAACAATACCCTCACTCTTCAGTGAGAAATAAGAACCAGAAGATTATAAGTCCCCAAACTAAGAACTGAGTTAAATGTTGGGTGTGCTGCAGAGTGGTCCAAAATGAAGAGCTGTGATGATCTACGTTGGGGTTAAGAGTATTGCTTAGAATTTTAGAAATGGAGAATGATGAAAAGAAAGAGTCCAGCTTCTCTTGGCGAAGGCCAAGAGAATACCTTTAAGACATGAGGATACCTAGAAAGGCCTATCTGTAACAGCTCAGCCTCTGTAGATAAAATACTAAGACTGGAAGAAAGAAGAATTGTAAGATAGCCCTTGTGACTAATCTACTAATGTGGAGGCAGGAGGATGAAAGTGATGCAAGAGAAGAGAAGGATCCTTCTCAAGACAGGTAAAGTTAAATGAAAAACTAAACAGTTGCTTAGAATTGACTGCTTTAGTCCAGAGGCCACAGTTTAAAATGAGTATTTTATTTATTAATTATAGAACAACTCTGGTAATTATTTGGATTCTGGTTATTTTCATATTTCATTTCAATATATTTTGTGTGCATTGTCTAGGTAGATAGGTAGGTAGTAAGTAAATACTTACATGTATATATACATTCATATACATACACACAAATATAGAAAGAGAGAGTAGAAAAGCTGAAAGGCTAAAAAGACACACGAATACTCTAAGATGGAACTTGAAAATCTCAATAGAAAAGGAAATTTAAAAATGTAGGTTTTCAAAGTTATAGAACAAACTTCACTTCTAATATTAAATGTCATCTGCCTCTTTTTCTTCCCACTCTCTTTCTGGGATAGTCTGAGGATCTTTACATATTCAAAAGGCAGGTTTAGACTGCATATCTGCATTTTATTTTCTCATAATCTAGTGGTTTGAATTTACTCTGATACCCTGCATTTGACCTTCATAAGAGAAAATAAATTTATTTCCTGAATTATTTACTCACAATTCTTTAACACCATATAATTTGTGGATATTGAAGAGGTTTAATTCACAAAGATAATATAAGTTAAAATAAATGAAGGGACTCCTCTCATCACACCTAATACAATCTAATTGAAGTCTTGGAAAATAATCATATTGGATGATAAATATCAAAACACATTAATATTTTGGAAACAGTGCAGTATGCACATTAGCATTCTAAAGTTGCATATCAAAGGAATGGCATCAACTGCTCAAGGGCATTTAAATACCTAACCACATAGCTACAGTTATATTTTATCCACATGTTGCATTCCTTTGACTTTTGGCTTTGTCTATTGCTAAAAATGTATTCCAGATGCCATCATTATGGTTATAGATTCATTTCAAACTTTAGAATACCTAAGCTAAAGGAGAAGAATATTTTAAAATAAAAAGTTTAAGGTATGAGCAAATAATTTTAGGGGAAAATTTAAGAGATTGTCTTGCATTTATTTCCAATTTTATGCAAATACATAAAATATAAATGCATTAATTGCTTTTTTGAATGTTTATAAGGCTATGATGTATGTTTTCACATTTTTACCAGTGAACATTATTTCACAGGGTAAAAATAATTTTTTAAAATTTTATTTTATTTAATTTATCTAGGTGAAGAACAATAAAAAGTCTTGTTCATACAAAATTGTAAATAAAGTAAAGGAAATGTTAAAATAGTATTAAACAAAATTAAATGCTAAAGATTTATTGTTACTTCACTATATGCACTATAAAACAATGGTTAAATTTATTAGCATATACTCATAATAATGCTTTGTAGGTTGATACTTTAATCCTGGTATTAAATGATAAATAAATCATCCTTCTTTTACTTTTAAAGGAAATATTTGACATTACAGCTATAATAAATGTGTTAATAGGTGTTTTCATTTCAACTCTTTAATTTGCATTACTTCCCATATATCTTTTGGTGCATCACAATTCTAATATAAAAAAAAAAAAAAATGTCAGAATTACTTTTTATTTATTAGGGCTTTTTCTATTTATATAATGAATTAAAATATTCAATATAAAGCAAAAACTAATGCTAATTTTATTTTTTAAATGGTTAACTTAATGAAGTTTTCATTATGTATCTGCAAAGTACCCAGTACTATGTAAGTCTGAATAAGTTCAAAGAAACATTTGAATAATAATAATTGAACAAGTTAAGCTTTGTTGAACACTTAATATCTTCCAGAACTGACCTTCTAGATGTACTAAATTATCATAATAACTCTATAAGATAATAACTCTTTTGTCTCCCATTTTACAGATAAAAAATAGTATTTAAAGATATTGTAATCATTTATTACATAAACTAAGTAAATTTACTCTCATATATTATTTATTTTGTGCTCTTCTGGCAAAAGTGACATTTCAATCCTAAGGTAGAAAAGGTCATTAGCTTTGACCTATTGAGGATTTTAGTGAGAGACTGAGATTATAACTGTCATTTTTTCTACAATCATGCAAAATTATACACTTTTTTCTGCAATACAAAATTATAAATCAAAGTAACTTTTTTTTTGTACAAAACATATACTAATATTGTATATGATAGTCTAAGAAACTAAAGAAACATAAAAATCATGTCTCCTGCTATCAATGTTGGTAGGGGAAAGCTCAAAACAAACAAATGGAACAGTGTGGGACCTGGTTTAGTCAAGTAGCAGATTTGCTCAGAACATTAATAACATTTGAGTTTCTTTGCAGGTGAACTGACTAATAATGGGAAGTCCAAGAAAAAATCGTGTGTGTTGACACAGAAAAGTAGTCAGTATGTATTTTTTAAAAAGTAGTCAGTATCATGACCTGAGCCTCTTAGAGCTCTGGGAAAAATAAGGCCTCAGTTTTGGAGAAACCAGGTTAAAGACTAAGTTACTAAAGCAGGAACTAAACTGTAAAAATATGGGTGAAGGAATCAAGACCAGATACTAAAGAAAAGGACTGTATTACCAGAAGGTCAATCCAAAAACTCAGTAATTAGATATGAGTTCTAAGTTCAGATTTGTACTCATTTTTTATAGTGAATTTCATTCTAGGTCACCTAAGGTGAGTCCCTTAACTACCCAGAAAGTGAGGACAATGACAACAGGGTTGAGTCTGCTGAGGTGTTCAGGTGATCTCAGATGAGGTAAGTGGAGGGAATGGAATATACTTTTATTGTTTGGGACTAAAGGAAAAATAAAATTTAGACTAGCACAGAAATAATGGTTTTCAATGAGATATTTCTTTCTCATAATCTAATAAGTAACAAAATTATGTACTTATATAACCAATAACTCTCTTATATGGAAATCAAACAGAACAAAAGTAAAAGACAGATTTCATATACACATAACAAAACTACTATCTTAACTTTTTACATGGTAGTCCACAGATTTGCTATCTTAATTAGGAGGAATGTGGTGGGTGGGTTATGGTAGTTATTTAAGTGGCCATTCATTCCTTAAATATTGAAGTGTTAATTCAGTTAAGTATTAAATTAGCAACTGCCAAATATGCTTTAAGAATACAAAATAAATATTAGTAGAAAGAGCATGGGACTGAATCCTAATTTGCCCACTTCCTAGCTAGGTAGCAAATTCAGACCAAGTTGGACAAGTTGCATGACTTCTGTAAGATCCAGCTTTCTTGTCTCTCTCTCATAAGGCTGTTTTGTGAGACTGAACAAGGTAATGGATTCCAAGGAAAAGCAGGCTCTTTATGAATGAATGGTTGTCATTATTAGAGTGCTGACCTTGAGTTTCCAACTCATTAGATCTGACTTTATTTTCTGATTTACCTTAAAACATATTTTTATTTTTTATTTTCATCTTGTTAAAATAAAACTTCTTATTAACTTCTTTTATTTAAAACCTATACTCTATCCCTCTAAAATTCACCATCTCTAAATACCTCTCTTACCACAATCCACATATCCAGTTAGTTGCTAATGTCAATCAAATGCAACTTTGACTTAACCTATATTTGTTGGTTGGGTCAGTGTCCTATCTGTCTTGGCTTTTCATTCCCATTGCTTCTGACATGGTCTAGACTACTAGACTGTTCAGTAGATGCCTTTAATTTTTATATATCAGTTCTCTCCTTGTGTTACTGTTTTATCATAGACAAAATCATTCCACTGTGGAACATGGGAACTCCACTTACACCCACTGCCAGGAGAATAAGATCCAGAGGCATGAAAGCGAGGGGCAGACTGAGGAATCTCAGAGGGAAGGGGGAAGGGGCAGGAAGAGATGAACCAGAGAACTTCTATGCACAGATGCATAACCCACAGACACACACAATATTGTTGTGAAAGCCTGGGGGGGAAGTGGGGGGATCAATAGGGGGAAAAGTGAACATCTGTAACCCTTTCAACAATAAAGATAAATTAAAAAAAAATAAAATAGAGTAAAAACTTCAGTAAAAACTTCATGATCTTTGTAAATGTTCAAATTATTTTTTGACCTTAATTTATCTATATATTTTTATTAACCTACATTTCCTAAAGTACCCCAGTCACTCCCTGGCTTTAAGCATACTTAATAGTATTTAGCCCTATTGCCATTATTCATCATTTGTCTATTTCCAGCCCAAATATCAGCACATCTTTGAAGCTGATCTCAGGGTCAGGATTTATTTGCCCTCCTTCTATTTTCAAACAACAAATTATCCAAATTAAAAGGTCACTTTATTGTGCCTTTAATTTATTATCTGTTCTGCCTTCCATATTCTGTTATATGCTCATTGAGGCTAGGGAGAAACTAAGAAAATTTTTAAATTTTTAATTCTTGCACAATAAGGCATCTGATAAACATTTGTCAAACGGAACGGTATAGATGAGATCACAAGGTCTTCAATAGTATTCTAGGTCAGTGGTATTGTAAAACAATAAAACTAATGAAAATATGAATTCTATTTATGATCTTAAGAAAGATAAAATAAAAACTAACCATAAAATAATTGATAAATTCTATTTCATTAAAATTCAGAATTTCTGTTCAAAGAAAAACAAATTAAGACAGTAAAAAGGCACAACTGAGACTTGGAGAGTGCATTTAACATATAGTATAATATAATATGATATAATATAAATTATAAACTTACTCATATAAATTTATTTATGTATTTGCTTACATATAAATATATACTATATGTGTATGCATACATATAATCTTCAATAAAGGACCATATCCAGAATACATGAGGAATTCCTACAAATCCATAATAAAAGAAAACTCATTTTTTTTAATGTGCAAGAGTCAAAAAGAAAGTTCAAAAGAGAGGATATCCAAATGGATAATCAAGGTATAAATATATACTTGCAATTTATTGCTATCAAGAAAATAAAAATTAAAAATTATTATGACACCATTCCATGTACAGAAGGAGGCACAAAACCTGACAGAAAGATAACAGCAAGCTCCGATAGGAATGTGGAACAAGAAGGAAGTGCAAACGCTGCTGCTGCTAATATAACAGCAGGCAGACACGCGGGAAAGTTGATTGCGCCTACGGAACTTGAACACATGCATCCTATGACCTCGCAGGGCACTCTTGGGTTTGTGTAAAACCCAAATGAGTACATATACCTACCAATTTACAGACACAAGAATGCTCATATCCACTTCATTTACAATAGGCCAAAGCTGGAGCTAATCCTCATGTCTTTTAAATGTCTGTGAGTCTGTTTCTATAAAGTTTGAGAACAGTCAAAACTAATGTATTGGTGATAGAATTAAGACTTAAGACAAGAGTTTATCTCATAAGAGGACAAATTGATTCATAAGCTTGAACTATCACATGTCAATCAAGCTGCTGATTACACAGACATACACATATATTAAAATTCAACAAATCATATGTTTAAGAAATGTGCACATTATCAAATATACATTATACCTCAGTATAAACATTTGACATAAAAGACTTCACATGTGAAATACATTATAATCTCCCACTGTTATTAACACCCTTTCAAAAGTAACATCTAAAAAATAAATAAATAAATACAATTTATTTATAAAAAAACAAAAGTGACATCTATTTTTTTACAACAAAAATTTACTATCCTATTATAAGATTCTTAGATTATATAATTAAACACAAAAATTTAAGAAAAATACTACCTTAATTTAATATAAAAACAGAGGAAAATGAAAGTAAGAGCAAAAGTAAAGTAACATTCAAAATATTAGTGTTTGGGGATGATTAACGGGAATACATGTTGAAGTAGTCACATGCTTGAACTCTTATGTTTAAAATGCAAATACTATCAATGCCAACTGATTTAGCTGTGTAGACAGACACCAGGCATTGCTTTATCTGTAGTAAGATGATTTGTGAAAGTAAACCCTGGTAAAGTTCCAAAAACTAGATAATCTCCCCTTTATTATACATGATACTTACATTTCTAGGATTTTAGTGTACATAAAAATTTTTCAACATTTATTTTATATTAATGGAAAAGACAAAAGGGATCCAGACTCATGTAATTATAAGTAAATGATTTACCTACGTAAATATTACGATGGCAAATTGAAAGTAATGAGGGGACTGTGCCAATCATTTCAGGAAGATTAACAAATCTAGCCCACCCAATCTTTAAATGCCACAATGAGCCTGTTCACTGTAACCACCCCAAACTCTTCCTATGTATTAAATGGCCTCCCTAGGAGGTGATGTACATTACTGAGAATGACTGCTTTATGAAGTATCACACAATAGACTTACTGTCATAATATCTTTAATACAAATTAAAAGTCCATAGTACTCCTATACTTATTCTTCCAAGGGTGAATTCACTAGTAAAATATAAGATATACAAAAGAGAAATGACTTGAGAGTAGAGTGACTTTCTACACCCGAAAATTTATAGTTTTAAATAATCTGTAGGATTGTGATAAAAGTACATAAAAATAAAAACACATTGGGAAGAAAAAGCTTGAAGTATTGTGATAAGTAAACATGCATTTCAAGTTTTCTTCCTTGAAATTGTTACTTAATAAGTAGGTTTAGTTAAAAATTTTATACCACAAAGTTTATCAATAAAAACAATGAAAATAGATGATGTTCTTTACATTTTTAATGAAACTATATTTTATTTTGTTGACATTTTTGAATGCTTAAAAAGATTCTACATAGCTTTTGTTTATATTTTCTGATAAAAATTTTATGACATACTTTTAAAACAATGTAACTCAACAGTATATTATTCAAATCCATTTTGATGACATGTTTATATGTAGCTACATATCACAGTAAATATAACTGCAAAAGGTATTATGTGAAAGGTAGTGAAAGAGCTACTGTATGTCAACTGTAGCATTATAAAGAAGAAATCAGTTACAGTATGTTTAATATTGATCAGACACAAATATCTTTTTGAACAGGATCTAAAGGTATAACTTGCACTCCACATGTGCACACCACATGAGCAGGTGCATGAATGAATGCAGAAGTGTGATGACAGTTCTCTGCCCCAAATCAAATTACTCCAATACGTATTTCTGCAACTGTTATAAATCTAACATTTTCTTTTAACTAGTACTTTCAAGATATTTAAGCAAATTAATTTATGTAGTTAAAAGAAATGTGATCTATTTTTCTCCATATATTTTTGTATACCATACAAAGCTGCATGCAAATACAGTATTGTGGAATATTTAATCTATGCAACTCAAAGAGTTAATATAATAGTATATTAATTTAGACCATAGATGGCAGGAATAGTAAAAGCAATGTATGGGAGCAATTCAATTCTATATCACTGTCCCAAATACTGTAAATATCTTTACTTTATTTGCAGGTATGTCATAACATTGAATATATAGTACTTATTTTTTTCACACAATTTGACTCAACCCATTCACTTAATTAAATAATCACACAGTTTGATTCTTAAAATTGAATAGGTTTTTTTCCACCTTACAATCTGTTGGTGAAGAACTGTTTAGCTTATACAGTCAAACTAACCCCATGAAAATCTACCTTGGTCTTTTCAGTAAAAGTGATAATAAGCAGTGTTAGCTTCAATTTTCTTGAATGAAAAGGCCTTTAATTCTTTAGCAGATCTTTTTAAAAAATCTCCAATTATTATGAAGTCAGATTATGGAATTGTCAATGTTTTAACAATTTGAATTACCCTTGAGTTTTATAAATTCTATTGGAAGTTAACTGTGATATAGAACATGCAAAAGACTTTATTTTTTTTCCAGTTATTAAATTAGGGGTAGCACTCATTTATTTATTTTGAGTAAAATATGGAATAGATCAGCTGTTTTCTGTATACTAATTTGAGATAATATAGTGGAAAACATATTTGATTATATATACAAAATATTTCAATATTTTCTCATGTCATTAAAAAAAATATCAACTTCTTATAGATTTCATTTGATATGACTCCATAAAAATATTTCTTGTATTGTGCTTTTGAATAGGGCTATGGAGTGGACCTGAATGATATAAATTGATTTGTCAATGTACATAAAATCACTCCCCACTTAGGCCAATGCCAAACTGAATGAAATGGCATAGATTTCACTGGCTCCTTAAACATACTAATGGTACTAAGATAAAAAACTATTAACAACTATGATCTCTTCAAAAGTTGAACTTTAAGACTAAAATAAGACAAATATATAATATTCTCTATATGTTAGGCATGAAAAAATACTTTAAACAATATAATTAATATAATTATTTACCCTGAATTTATAGTTGTGATATCTGATAATATATGCCTAATAAGTAAATCTTTAAAATAGTTAAATCTCTCTCTCTTTCCCTCTCTCTGTCTTTCCATATATATACACACACACTCACACAAATAAACACACATATATACTCTGGTATATATATTGCTATAAACTTATACATGAATATAAAACATATAACTTAAAAATATGTATATTTTATATATTCTGGGATAAAATAAATATATTTTTTAGTTTGATCAAGCTATTTCCCTTATGCTAGTAATAATCACTTATATCACTATTATTAAGAACTATGATAAATCATTTTCAATTGTATGGCTGGGAACCAACCTACACCAAATTTATAGTAGACAGGTGTTGAGACAGTAGTGCTTTTGATGATATAAATATTTTAAAAAGGAAGTAACCAAAGTGGCACTGTAAAAATCAGAATAAAGAAATTTCAAATAGACTATATTTATCATCAATTTAACTTGAATCTGTCACCCAATGTGCTTTAATATTTTTGTTAAAGTTTTAAAAAAATACCCTGTAGCTTCAAAGTGACAGCTATATATCCTGAAAACTGTATGCAAATAGACCAGCCTGAATGAAAAAGAAGGATTCTATTCTGGCACCACATTTATCATATCTGGTGAGAGCTATTTTAAAAAACTGACTATAAAATAAATGTATTGATTGCCAACAAATTGGATGTATTTCCAATGAATTGGATAAAGAAATTTGAACTCAATTTTATCAAGCTTAAATCAATACACAATACACTTACACATTTGCTTTATTATTTATTATTTATTTATTTATTTATTTATTTATTTATTTATTTATATTTATTAAATTTATTAGGGTGTCAATGGTTAATATGAACATATAGGTTTCAGGTGTGGGTTTATATGTTACAAGACCTGTATTTTGCTCTGTGTGCCCACCACCCAAAGTCATATCTTCTCCTATCATATATTAGGACCCCCTTCACCCATACCCTGTTCCTCTGGCAACCACCACACTGCTGTTTGCATCCACAAGTTTCAGTTTTATATCCCACATATGAGTGAAATCATATGATTCTTAAGTTTTTCTGGCTGACTTATTTCACTTAGCATAATATTCTCAAGGACCATCCATATCTCAAATGGCAGTGTTTCATCTTTTCTTATGGCTGAGTAGTGTTCCATTGTGTACATGTACCCCATCTTCTTTACCCAGTCTTCTATCGTACGACACTTTGGTTGTTTCCATGTCTTGGCCAACATGAATAATGCTGCAGTGAATATAGGAATGCATATATCTTTGCGAATACATGTTTTAGAGTTTTTCAGGTATAAACCCAGGAGAGGGATTGCTGGGTCATATGGTAGCTCTATTCTTAAATTTTTGAGGAATCACCAGACTGCTTTTCATAGTGGTTGTATCAGTCTACATTCCCACCAGCAGTGAATGAGGGTCCCTTTTCTCCACAACCTCTCCAACACTTGTTATTGCTTGTCTTGTTGATAATACCCACTCTAATAGGTGTGAGGTGGTATCTCATTATAGTATTGATTTGCATTTCCTTAATTCTAATGAGGTTGAACATCTTTTATATATCTATTGGCTGTTTATATGTCTTCTTGGGAGAGCTGTTTGTTTAGGTCCTCTGCCCACTTTTTGATTGGGCTGTTTGTTTGGTGTTGAGTTTCATGAGTTCTTTATATATTTTGGAAGTCAAGCCTTTGTTGGAGCTACTGCTTGCAAATATCATCTCCCATCTGGTTCACTGCCTCTTTGTTTTGTTGTTAGTTTCTCTTGCTGTGCAGAAGCCTTTTAGTTTGATATGGTCCCATTTATTTATTTTTGCCTTTACTTCCCTTCCCTTTGGGGTCAAGTTCATAAAATGTTCTCTACCACCAAGATCCATAAGTTTAGTACCTATATTTTCTTCTATGTAACTTATTGTTTCGGGTCTGACATTTAGATCTTTGATCCATTTTGAGTTAATTTTTGTACATGGGGACAAACTGTAATCTAGTTTTATTCTTTTGCATGTGGCTGACTTAATTCACAAAAGAAAATCAGGAGGGTACCAGAATTAACTAGTTTCTAATTCTCTGTTGTGCCTCTTGGTTAACTCACAAAAGAGTAATGACTTACTTAAAGGTGCTTATACCTTGGAAGTACAGACTGGAAAATGAATTAGACTAGCAAAGTATACCAATTTTTGCCCTTGGAACCAATGAAATTCAAGCCAACATGGAGCCAGAAATAACTTTTCTTTCAGAACCTACAGGAAATCAAAGGCAGAGCTTCTAGTCCCTTTTGAGTAGGAAATGGATATCATGAGGGGCTGGTGGAAAAATCAGGACAATCTGATTTAATGACAGCATTTATGTAATATGTACTTATTTTAAAATTTAAAACTGCATTAAAGAAGAAACTGGGCTATTTTCACCACCTCCTTCCACATGAGAACATAGCTTAGTAAATATTTGTTGAATAAATGGATAAATAATACAGGAGCAAAGGATTCAAGAAGAACCACTTCTTTCTCATTGATCCTTTGTTCCTTCAGTCTCTCCTGCAAGTGTCTCCAGATTTCTATCATCAGGTCTTTTCTCTTCTAGCTCTCTCCATGAGACTTAATTTATTTCCATTACTTCAACCTCTTCTTATATGGATATTTCTCTTAAATGGATATATCAATCTTGACATTTCTCTTATGTGTCAAAGTCATTTGAGTGTTTTTGCTATAACACAATATATGTGTGACTGAACACACTTCATATTCTGCAAAATCATGCACTAAAAATGACAACACTTAAGGGAAAAATATGGTTGGAGTGTACCACTAAAAAATGATTTTACTAGCACCAGAGCTCTAGCAAAACTATAATAATTCCAATAAAAATAGCTAGCAGTTTAAAAGAGATGTAAAATTCCCAATAAATTGAGAAATATCCAGATAATATGGGATGTGGCCTTTCAAAATGGCAAAGTAATTTTATGGTAGTTTAGAAAGGTTGAGTCTGCTGAATTACGGGGAGTTGTCAAAATGAAGGGAGTAGAGAAACACTTTCAAGGAAGAGCATGCGATCCAAAGAAGCATAGAATGAATGACCATCATGTAAAGTAATGCATTTAGCTGAGTTAGTGTACATTGTATTCAGGTGCATTTTCTTTGCGTTGAAAAACATTAATGAGTGGGAAAAATTTCCTTGTGAACCAAAGCAAATTTTGTGTTATAATCACATACATTCTACTTAAGCAATAGAGTGAAAGCTAGTTTGTGTTACGGAAACAGTAACTGAAACAGAACAAATAAGATTTCTGTTTATGAAAAAATTTCCAGCTAGATATTTGATAGGCTCCTCAAACTCAAATGAGCCCAGGGTGAAATTCATCCCTTATAGATATATTATTTCTCATTTACCACTTGCCTGGGGAATAGCATTACTGCCATTTAGGCTTGAGATAGTGCACAAGCAAGAGTGGAAACCACTATGAGAATTGTTGGAGTTTGACCAGGTTTACTCCCAACAATACCTCTATTCAATTGTGAGCAAATCATATTATGTCCATAATCGAAATCCACATCTACTAAAAGGGAATAACTTTTATATCATTTTTATTGTTAGCAGTCAGTAAAATTATGTTTGAAAGCATTTTGACACAATGCCTAACATTTAAATGCCCAATAAACAGTAGTGGTGATTACCTTCAATTTCACTTTATTACTGACATGATGAAGTGCAATATGTCTTTCACTCTACTTCCATTACCACAACTATAATATGATGCTCATGGTCTATCTCCTAAACAATTATTGAAATAGGTATCTAAATTATCTTGCCATAATGATTTCTACCCTTCCAACATACATTTTCAATATTTTTACATTATTCTTTTTATTTAAAAAAATCTAACCATGGCAGTCCCTTGTTCATGTTATTTTACACAATAATAATATTACATTGTTGACACCAAAAATCTGAGCTAAATTGCAAATGGTCTATCTAGATTATGATATTTATGTGCATCTTTTTAAAAAATGTGTAAGCCAATGAAATTAAGAACACTTGGGTTTTTTATAAACTATTCTTTCATGCTTTTAAAATCAGAGCAAAAGAAATTCTTCTAAGAATAATTTATTAAAACAAAATTAAGATTTTCAGAAGTCTACTGAGATTTAAACCAGATGTTTTTTTAAGCATGTGCAACTATTGTTAGTTGCAAGTTTCTCTTATGTGGTTTCATGAGTAGTATCAATGACAAAACCCAATGTTTGAAAGCATGGAATCAACATGGTATTAAAAGTAACTCAGGGAAATGTCTTCCACTTTCTGTTCTTCATCTTCTATTTTTGATTTCCTCCAACATATTAATATGGAAGCTTATGTACACACATTAGTTATACACACATTGTTTCCATCAAGAAAAAAAAACACCTCTGATTACAAGACCTGGGAGTACTGGCTTTTTCTAGCATTAGAATTAACATAAAGTCTAAGAAATTATTATGTGAGGTACCATCTGTGAACATAATTAGATAAATTTGTCTATCTTCCATCTATTCCCTAAGAGCCAAAGTGACTTTCAGAAATAATGTTAACATGTGCTCACTAAGATTATATTTTAGTGAACATTTAAGTAAAATTGAAAAAAATCAAGTAAAAAGAATCATTTTTCAAGTTGAAAAATATATTTATGAGTGAACTTTTAAAATAAGATAAATAGATAATATGTTTTAAATTAACTTTAGGTATGTATTAATGCTCATTTTTCACATGTGGTTCTTGCAAATGTCTGTGCTGTTGGTAAGTAGATCTAACATAGAAATTGTCATTATGTATTATCTTAATTAGTTAGTATGTGCACCTCCATTAACAGACTTTTATTTTTTTGACAATAATATGTTTTAATTATCATGACTGAAATAGAACCTTGAGTAAAACTGCTATTTATAAGTGCTTGCTGAATAAGTGAATAAATGATTCAATGGAAAAACAAAATTATCTGCTGTCTTAAATGATTGCTATCATAAGATTTCAGCATATGTTAAACTTTGGCTGAGTTTTTATTTCTTATCTCTTAGTATAATTCATTTTTTAATGCAAGTAGATCTGTCTCTCCTTTTGGGATGAATCATAGTTAAAAGTAGAATAGAAAATGAAAAAGGAATAAGCAGTGTGCTAACCAAAGTATGGGCTTAAAATTCAAATATTTCTGGTACAAAATAAAGACATGTACAGTCTCTCCATTTTGTCTTGCCTCCAACTCTAAGGAGATTATGTTTAAAAACAGATACTAAATTATGTGCAATCAAGGGTGTCTGCTGTTATAATTTTTTTAGAGCCCTGTCAGACAAACAGGACCAAGGAGTAAAAATTATAAGGAGCAGTACCTGATTTTAGTTCAGTTTTGTTAAAGATTGCACAGCCAATACCTAGAATAATATTTGGCATGTAGTGTACATTTAATAAACATTTAAAAAATATTTTTCAAGATCCTTTATGTTGAAGAGAAATAAAAACCTCATTAGGGACTTCTTCGTTTCAGCTCAGACATGTGAGGAGCTTAGAATTCTCACTCCCATTCTTAGGAGTAAAAACTAAAGAAAGTCAATGACTTTTCTTGGAGCTATCAGAAAATTGAGTTTACCAGACAAATTTATACATTAAAATCTAGACAGATAGGCAAATCCACAAATTCACAGTGAGGATCTGCTTATCTGAGGCAGAAGGCCTTGGAGCTGTACAGTGGCAGGAAGATTTAATGGTAATTTTCATGACTTGCTAGAGGCTGATTTTGGACTAGCATGAGAATGGGAAACTCCTTGGGAACATGTTTGTAAGGGTGTTCCCACACTTTCATAAGATTTTTCCCCAGGAACTTGATCAGGGTCTCACAATGAATAGCTACAAATGATCCCCTGGAAGGTTTAGCAGGTGAGAGGAGAGAAAGAATCATTGAGTTTACATCAGAGCATTCTCCTCTCCAGGTGAAAATATTTTTACCAGATTTTTATTCTACCAGGGGGAATGGCATGTCTCCCACTTCAGTCCCCCTTCTAGCCTTCCTGCTTCACTTTAGATGGAAAAATACTTAGAAACATTAGTAAAGATCACAGCCCAAAGGCAGAGGTCCACTAGAAGACTGAAATTTAATTATAATCACAGGACACTTCCTTTCCCCACACCTTACCACCACAGCCAGCGGGGTACAGTAAAATAACAGAAAAAAAATAACCAAGACACAAACTTTCAGGAAGGGTATCTATGGAAGCCCAAAACCACAAGGGAGATAAAAACAAGGACAACAGGAGGACATTGAAATCTCTGAAATATGTAATTACAGCTAACATTTAACAGCACAACTGCTTGCATAATTAACATAAAAACTCACACTAAGACCTATTACTCAGTTCCTGTTACTCAATGCAACATGTCTGATGCTTTTTTAAAATGTTTTTATTGATTTCATAGAGGAAGGGAGAGGGGGAGAAAGAGATGAAAACATCAATGATGAGAGAGTCATTGATTGGCTGCCTCCTACATGCCCCCCATTCTGAGGCACGCCAGCTGGGCAACTTGTCTGACTTTGAACAAAATATTACAAGGTATGCTAAAAGGCAAGAAAAAAAAAATCAGTCTCAAGAGACAAAGCAAACGTGTGAACCAGATTTAGATATTAAACAAGTAATGGAATTAGCTTACAGGGATTAAAATAACTATGATAACACAAATTATTTATATAAATGAAAAAGGGGGACATCACTACAGATTCCATGGACATGAAGAAGATAATACAATAATATTATAATAACTATGTATCCCCAAACTTGGTAACCAAGATAAAAGAGACCAATCACTTGAAAGACACAATCTGCCAAAACTCACACAAGAAAAGATAGATGTCTGAATAGGCTTATATTTATTAGGGAAATTGAATCAATAACTAATAACCTTTCAAAACAGAGAGGACCAGGCCCAGATGAGTTCACTGGTGGGTTCTACTAAACATTTAACAAATAATTTATGCCAATTCACTATAATATCTTCCAGAAGATAGATAGAAACAGAGGGGATACTTTTAAGCTCACTCAATGAAGCCAGCATTACTCTATAAAACAAAACTGGACAAAGGCATTACAGGGTAAAAAGAGGAAACTATAGACCATGATGAACATAGATGCAGAATTCCTCAACAAAATATTAGCATGTTGAATCTAACAATATATAAAAAGAACTGTACACCATGACATAAGTATTCAAGGTTGGTTCCACAATAAAAAATCAATTAATGTAACACATAGCATCAACAGACTAAAGAAAACACACATGATCATATCAATAGATGCAGAAAAGCAACTGATGCTATCCGATATCTATTCATGATAAAAAACTCTCATTAAACTAGAAATATAGAACTTTTTTAACTTGACAGAAAACATTCACAAAAAACTAAGAGTTAACATCATACTAAATGTTGAAAAACTGGAAGTTTTCATGCTAAGATCAGAAACAAGGAGACAACACCTCCTCACACTACACCTTTTCAACATTGTACTAAAATCTCTAGCTAATACAATAGGTTAAAAAGGAAATAAAATATGCACATATTGGGAAGAAATAAAAATGTCCACAGAAGACATGTTCACCAATGTAAAAAAATCTGAAATAACTGACAAAAAAACCCTCCTAAAACACATAAGCAATCATAACAATTTTGAAGAATACTAGGCTAATATACAAGGTAAATCTTTTTTTATATACCAGTAACAAAAAATAAAATTTTGATTTTAAAAATATATATATAATTTACATTAGCATCCCCCAAAATGAAATAATTGGGTACCAATCTTGTAAAATATATACAAGGTCTATAGAAGAAAAACTACAAATCTCTACTGGAAAAAACACACACACAAAAACTAAATAAATGGAGACATACTCCCTGTTAGTGGGTAAGGGACTCAAACATTTCCAAGATATCAGTTCTTCCCAAATTGATCCATAGCTTCAACACAATCTCAATCAAAATCACAACAAGGTATTTTGCAGATGCCAATAAACTGATTCTAAAATTTATATGCAGATGTAAAAAACAAAACAAAACAGAATAGTCAACACAATAGCAAAAAAGGACAACATTTGACCTCTGGCACTACTAACTTTAAGACTTACTATAAAGCTACAGTAATCAAGTTAGTGTGGTATTAGCAAAAGACCAGAGAAATAGATCAATGAAAAAGAAGAAAGAACAGAAATAAGCCCACAAAAATATAGTTAACTGATCTTTGACAAAAGAGCAAAGGCAATACAATGAAGCAAAGATAGCCTTTTCAACAAATGGTGCTGGAACAACAGGACATTCACATGCAAAAAAAAAAAAAATGATTTTGACAAAGACTTTCCACTCTGCACAAAGATGAACTCAAATGGATTATTGACCTAAATGTAAAATGCAAAACTACAAAGCACTGAGAAGATAATGTAGGATAAAACCTTAATGACCTTGAGTATGGTGATGACTTCTAAGGTAAAATCTGAAAGATATGATTCATGAAAGAAAGAACTGGTACACTGGTTTTCATTAAAATTAAAAACTTCTGCTACCCAAGCATGCTGTCAAGTGAATAAGAAGACAAGTCAGAGACTGGGAGAATATATTTGCAAAAGATATATCAAATGAAGGATTGTTATCCTAAATATATGAAGAACTCTTAAAATTCAACAATAAGGAAACACACAACCCAACTAAAAAATGAAAAGAAAAAGACTTGAACAGAAAAAGACCAAAAAAGAGACACAAAAATACATATATCAATCATCACATTATATACTTTAAATATTGTCTGTTTGAGCCACTATAACAAAATATCACAGAATAGGTAGCTTATAAATAGAAGAAGTGTATTGCTTACAGTTTTGGGGGTTAAAATTCCAAGATCACAGCACTGGCATTGTTGGGTGAGTGCCTTCTTCTGGGTCTCAGATTTCTCATTGTATCCTCACAGGGCAAAAAAGAGTCACTATTATAAGGCACTATTCTTATGCTTTTTATCTTAGAGGCTATTTTTTATGATATTAATATAGAGACATTTTTGAAAATTGATGTTTAGATGGTTTAACTTTTTCCTACTTTTATTTTCAACCTTACATTTAAGTTGGCACATATTTTAAATATAGTCATATTTTTAATCAAGTCTGAAATAGTTCATCTTTAATTGAAGCAGTTCTTTCACATTTAATGTAATTATTGTGCATTTAATTTAAATATAACATCACTGTATGTGCATTGTATTTTCCCAACCTATATGTTCTGTTTTTCTTTTTAATTATTAACACATGTTTTTTATCATCCCACTTTCATTCCTCTTTTTGTTTGGAAGTTATAAGCACTTTTATTTTATCAATAATCTTAGTCACCATAACACATATATAATGTACTGTTGACTTACAAAAGTCTACTCTTATTCTTTATTTTTTTCCTTTACCTATAACATTTAAAGTCCCTCAAAACATTTTAATTCCATTTATTTTTTTACTGATATAAATACCATGATTGTAGGAATTTTATTTGACATAGATTAAGCCCCATATTACCATTATTGCTTTATAGATAATTGTTTATATTCACACACATTTATCATTTTCTTTTCTGTTTCTTTCCTTCATACAACCCTGTTCTCCCATTCCAGATAGTTTGTTTATGTCTAAGAACTTTTTTTTAACTTATCTTTATTATTGAAAGGATTACAAATGTCTCCCTTTCCTTCCCATTGATGCCCTCTACCCTGTACCTCTTACTCAGGCCTTCACCACAATATTGTTTGTGTTCATGGGTTATGCATATATGCATATAAGTTTTTAGGTTAATCTCTTCTCCCCACCCACCTACCCTGCCTTCCCTTCAGCCTGTTCCATGCTTCAATATCTCTAGATCTATTTTGTTCATTGGTTTATTTTGTTCGTTAGATTCCACATATGAGTAAGATAATGTGATACTTGTCTTTCTCTAACTGGCTTACTTTGCTTAGCATAATACTCTCCAGGTCTAACATGCTGTCTCAAAGGGTAAGAAATCCTTCCTTTTACAGCTGCATAACATTCAAAAGTATCAATGTTTGAGAAGATGTTTTATATGATTTCAAACTTTTTGAACTTGTAGAGACTTGTATTGTGTCCTAACAAATGATCTATCTTTGAGAATGTTCCATGTGTACTTGAGGAGAATGCATATTCTGCAGCTTTGGGGTGAAATGTTTATAAACATCAATATAATCCATCTGATCTAGTGTGTCATTTATAGTCACTGTTTACTTATTGATTTTTTGGAAGATCCATCCAGTAAAGTCAGTGGGGTGTTAAAGTCCCCTACTATGACTATATTGCTGTTGATCTCTCCTTTAAGTCCTCCAGAAGTTTGTTTTTTTCCAATTTTTTTTTCCCCAGTCTGTGTGAGTCTTTTGTTCTGAGGTAAGTCTCTTGTAGACAGCATATATTTGGGTCTTGTTTTCTTACCCATTCAGTTACCCTATGTCCTTTGTTTAGAGCATTTAATCAATTTATATTTATGGTTATTATTGATATATACTTATTTGTTGCCATTTTTTTATTTATACATATGTTTCTTGTTCTCTCTATTTCAACTTATTATAGCAGTTCCTTTAACATTTCTTGCAAAGCTGGTTTGGTGGTGATAAAGTCCTTTAGCCTTTTTTTGTCTGGGAAGCTATTTCACCATCTATTTTGAATGATAGCCTTGCTGGATAGAGTAGTCTTGGTTTCAGATCCTTGCTTTGTATTACCTTGAATACTTCATGCCATTCCCTTCTGGCTTGTAGAAATTCTGATGAGAAATCAGCTGACAGTCTTATGGGAACTCTTTTACAGGTACCAAATTGCTTTTCTCTTGCTACCTTTAAGTGGAAGCTACACAGACACTCTCCCAGGACCAAAATGGAACTAAAACATAGAAAAACCACCCTGAATAATCAACTGAAGACTAGCCTCATAACCCAGGACAAAAAGTAGAGACCACATAAAGACTGGTAGGAAGTGTGGAGGCCCGAGAGGGGTGGATGGGCTCCCATAGGCATCAGCTGAAGGTCTGGGGGGATATCTCAGCTGTGGGGGGTTCCCACTGAGAAATCTGGGACCTAACTCCAAGCTGGATTTCCCAGCCCAGAGCACTAGAACTGAGAAAGGTGCCCACAAACAACTGGCTGTGAAAAGCAGCAGGGTTTCTGTCTGTCAGAGAGAGATTACTGGAAATTAAGGCACCCTCTTAAAGGACTAACACAGAAGTTGTGTGCAGCCACTCACCTTGGGCTTTGGTGGAAGGAAGGCAAAGTGGACTAGGGCAGTGTGAGGAGAATCCAGGGGTCCTGGCTGGGGGAATGGGGCTCAGAGGGCAGCCATTTGGATTCCTGTGCTGAACCATTCTCCCATATGGCAGAGGACATCTTTCTCAGGCAGACATTTACCTTCTAAGCAGCTTTTGCCTGGGGGGAAAGAAATTGCCCAACCCTGCTGGAAAACATCTCTCCCCACCCTGTAGAGTTTTTACAGCCGGAGGCTCATTAAGAGACTGAATAACAGCCTCTGTATGCTTTGAGGCTTTGCCTGATTTGTTTCTGAACCCAAGGCTTGGAAAGGCAGACCTTGCTGCATGTCTTGGTTCTTTGCAAACACACCCAGCCCCAGCAAAGAAAACCACAAGCTGTAGAATGCAGAAAACTTCAAATAAGATACTCAAGGCCAGTCACAAGCAATCTCTGACCTTGGCCTGCACAAGAGACCACCCAAAAGACTGGGGTCCTAGCAGATCTAACTAATAAATAGAAACAAATCCAAACAGGCAGCCAAAATGGAAACAAGAAAACTAGCTCCAAATGAAATAACAAAAGAATTCTCCAGAAGAAGAGCTAAATGAAATGGAGATAAACAATCTATCAGATAGAGAGTTCAGAATACTGATCATAAGGATGCTCAACAACATGAGAAAAGAAATGGAAACTGAAGAAAATTAAGAATGACATAGTAAAAAAATAAATAAATAAATAAAAAATTAGAAGGAATAAATAGGCTAGCAGAAGCTGAGGACCAGATCAGCAAATTAGAAGACAGGGTAGAAAAAAAAATCACTCAATCAGAGAACCAAAAAGAAAAAACAATTAAAAAACAAGAGGGTAGTTTAAGGGAGATGTGGGACATGAAATGTAACAATATTTACATCATAGGAATGCTAGAGATATTGAAAGTAAGCAGGGCTTAGAAAACCTGTTTGAAGAAACAATGGCAGAAAACTTCACTAAACTGGTGAAGGAAAAAGTCACACAAGTTCAGGAGGCACAGAGAGTCCCAAACAAGAAGAACCCAAAGAAGCCCATGCTCAGATACATCATAAATAAAATGCCAAAAATTCAAGACGCTCTAAAATTTCTGTAGTGATGGTTGGCTGATGGTAAAATCGTTCAACTTTTGTTTTCTTAAATTATTAACTTTGTTTTCATTTTTTTAAATGTCTTTATTAATTTCAGAGAGGGAGGGAGAGGGAGAAGGAGAGAGAGATAGAAACATCAATGATGAGAGAGTCATTGATTGGCTGCCTCCTACACTCCCCCCCCCCCAGGCCAACTGGGGAAAGGAGCCGGAAACCAGGGCATGTGTCCTGAGCAGGAATAGAACCTCAACCTCCTGGATCATGGGTCAATGCTCAACTGCTGAGCCACACCAGCCAGCCTGTCTTCATTTTTAAAGAATACTTTTGTAATTTTAATTTATAAGTGGCTATTTCTTTTTGTAACTCTACTGTTTGTGTCTTATTATTGCTTTGTAAACTGTCAACCTATTCTCTTCTGAAATAATCTTTTTTTTCTCTGGCCCTTTGGATACTTTCTTTGTATTACTTTCTGGCATTTTCATTATGATATCTGTAGGCTTTAATTTTTTCTATATCATCCTGAAGGATTTTTTGGTTTCCGAAATGTTTATGATGTTACTCACCAATTTGAGAATGTTCTAAGCCATTATTTCCACAAATGTTGATTCTACTTCTATTTTTCTCTTCTCTCTTTCTATAATCTGTTATAGAGACATTACTCTTGGCCCCTTTTATCCTTTTTTCCATATATACACCTTTCCTTAAAGATGAAAGCAGACAATTTCCCTTAAATTGAAAGCAACAATTTAGCTTTGTGGCATCCACTGTAATATCTGATAAAACAGAGAAAGAAGAAAGATGAGAGAATGACCCCCAAAGAAGAAACAGTATTGTCTTTCTATCAGTTTCTATGGACTGAGGCCGATCCTAAAGAAACTTGGAAGACTCTGCCCTTCCTACTCGGCTGAGCAGGGCTAAGTTGCCACCAATGATCATGGGAACAGATTCAGGAAAGTGTAATAAGATTTCAGAGACCAGGCCTGAGTGTATTCAACATTACACATCAGTGTTAGCATGTATACTAGAAAACTTAGCATTTATTTATTTTTTTTAAATATGTCTATTGATTTCAGAGAGAGAGAGAGGAATGGGGAGAGAGCTAGATAGAAACATCAATAATGAGAGAGTCATAGATTGGCTGCCTCCTGCACACCCCACACAGGGGATCGAGCCCACAACCCAGGCATGTGCCCTGACTAGGAATTGAACCACTATCTCCTGGATCACAGGTTGAAGCTCAGCCGCTGAGC
Organism: Miniopterus natalensis; assembly: GCF_054644295.1. Classification (NCBI taxonomy): domain Eukaryota; kingdom Metazoa; phylum Chordata; class Mammalia; order Chiroptera; family Miniopteridae; genus Miniopterus; species Miniopterus natalensis. Next base: position 50,304,162 of record NC_142090.1, on the reverse strand, counting down.
CATGTAGGCCAGAAAAAACTTAGCATTTATTAAAACATACAGGAAATCAACTTATTACAAATAAGACAACCCTACAAGTAATAGAGTATCCAAGTCCTGAACTGAAGTTGGTGAATTGTTGTAGCACCTCCATCTCTCATTGGTTCTCTAAATACATCTAAGAATGGTGCTAACTGTTTGTCGAGGCTGGTGTCTCAGAATTATATTCACTGAGACAAGGCAGCAGAAACCATTTTATCATCAACCAACCTGTGACCTTTGGATTTCTCATGTCTACCCTCTTAACCCTTGATACTTTAGTTTTTTGAATCACCATCATCATTTTGTTTTTCATTATTTACTGTCAAATTTTCTTCTCTAATAGTCCTAGTTCCCAAAAGATGACTTTTGTTTTCCTGACTCATGCTTAGATTAGGATTGCACTCTCGCCCTACAAAAGTTTACAGCTTTAGAGAGCTACCTTTCAGGAGGCCAAATATATGGTGATGGAAAACAATTTGACTTTGGGTGGTGGGCAGATAATGCAATATAGAGATCATGTATCATAGAAATGTACACTTGAAAGTCACATAATCTTATTAACCATTGTCACCCCAATAAATTTAATTTGAAAAATAAAATTAAAAAATAAAACAAAATAAAGACATATCATTTTGGTGTATCATTGCAGTCTCTTCCTCATTTTGTCTTTTCACATCTTTTGATATCTTTCAATTCACTAATTCTCTTTTCAGCTGAGATAATATACTTTTAAGCCATCTTTTTATTGTATTTTTCAACATAATTTTACTTGCTATTTGTTCAAATATGCAGTGTTTCTTTTGATAATTTCCACTCAAAAATTTAAATTTGGTTTTTATCTCTATAAACATAAAAAACAGTTTTTTTAATAATCTGTGTCTAATAAAATGATGTCAATATCTGAACTTATTAAAGGTGTATGTGTGTTGCCTCTTGGTTCTGTTGAGTGATTTATTTCCTTTTTTTTTTTTTCATATCTACCATTATATTTGGTTGTTTGCTAGGTACAGTGTTGAAAAAAATACTTTGAGACACAATTGAAAGACTAAGGTGCTTTTCTGCCTCAGAGAGGATTTTTGTTTTCTGTTGTGAGGCACCAGAGGGCACTAGCAGTCCAAGACCAAGGCTGGTCTTTGGTTTTGTACCCTGACTTACCAGGTCTTACTTTCACAGTACATGAGACTGTTTCATCAGGAGCCTTCTCATTGGTAGCAGCTGACTTTAGTTCATGTTCTTTCAGACTGCTAATCTGCAAAAAGAGTAGCTCCATCTCTACATTGGCAAAGGCTCTTGAGATAAAAGCAGCTATTGGGGTGTAGAGGATGGGAGAGAGCTCTCTCTGACCATCATGGGAATAAAAGGGGTTGGATCCTAACCTGTCATGACATTGAATTCCGTATTATCTCAGTACAGGGGTCCCTCGCTCTTTGATTAACGCTTCAGGAAACATTTTAAAGAGAGAAGTGTTGATGCAACTACTTAGTCTGCGGCAGGTTAGCTAATCAGAATTGTTCTTCAAATGATTAATCTGTCATTTCAGATTGAAACATTACTGACTGCCACTTGGAATCAGTGCTTGGCCCTGCTTCAGATAACGTTTCTTGTGGACAAATACCCTCATGGTCAGTCCCAGCACTGTAGGATGATGAGTGATCACTAGGGCTGCCAGATAAAATATGGGATGCCTAACTAAATGTGAGTTTCATATAAACAATGAATATTTTTAAAATATAAGACCCAAACATTGCATGTAACATAAATATTTTAAAATTTTTCATAGTTGATCTAAAATTCAAATCAAATTGTTTTTTTTATTTTAATTTGCTAAACCTGGCAAACTTAGTGATGGCTGGCAGGATAAAAGTTGGCTCCAGTGAGAAACATGTTTCTAGGAATTCCAGGAGTTAAACACTTATTTAAATTTATTGCAGCAATTAGCAGTGAGATCTAGCTATAACATATGTTTAGTGATGCTATAATGCAATGTTTGTTTCAAGTAGAATTAAAGAATCTCAGCATATAAACTACAGAAGTAAACTAATATAAACTATTAATGTCCCAATTAAACAATTTTAAAAACTAGATTTTTGAGAGGTTCTGGGTAGAGATTAAAATGTAGATATCATGAAAAGATTGATACCATTTGCTAATACTAAAATAATTATAAAGCATTCCATGTTATGTCTGAAAAAATTATATTGAACCACATTTTGAACTAAACTACATTAAAAAGACTTTAAGAATCACCATAAGAATTCATCCTAGCAAACCCAATCCTCCTCTCCCACCAAACCTCTCACCATTCAGGAGAGACACTGAATAAGAATTTGGAATTTTTCAGTTGCGCTCAATATCTTGTGTCAACTAGTTTCCAAAATATTCCCTTTTCTTTCTCCATGTAGTTGTGAATTAATTATATCCATTAATGAAATTATCTTAGATACCAGTTTAAGGTCTGCCAGTCAAGTGATTATATTCTCAAGGAGGTATGCACATGAAGAAATAATTTATGTTATTAATTCTATGAGGGTAGTTTTTACTTTGAGGTAAAGTAGCTACAATAATTTTAATATAGTCATGACTTTAAAGATGATATTTCATATTTGTAAAATACATTGTCTTTTTATTTTAAATCTGAGTTTATTTCAAACTTTGCATGTAATTTCTTTACCATACAAATTACACCCTGTCACTCCCTTTGCCTTGCATTTACTCCAGCCTTCAAATTTGTGTATCATCAAATTAAATATATTTGCAGTTGGTCTCATGTCCAGATCACTTATACAGATTAGAAACAGAAAAAGAGCTGAAACCTAGGGATCTTTTGAATTCTTCTCAGTATTTTTAAAGCTCTGACATACTTCCTTTAAATGTATTAGGCTTTATGTTTTAGAAAGTTATTTTTCTATAGCCATGTTTGCCCTAAACAATTCAACTACCTGTCTCCCATCTCTCTGTTTAAAATTGTTCAGTGTGGCAAAGATTGAAACCATAATTAAAATATTGCCCACCATAAAGGAAAAGACAGTTGAAAAGAATCATAGGTTTAATTTCAGTCCAAAAGTCTCTAATTATTTTTTAATAATTGAGAAAGAAAGGTCTTTTTGTTGTTGTTTTCTAGTATCAATGCTTAATTATTATTAAGTAAATGCAATGTCCCTAGAATCCATTCAAGATGACGCTATCTGAAGGTGTATTAGTTAAGATACAGATTTTAGCTACGACAACAAAAATGCAGATATTACAATGGTTTAAGAAAAAATTTTTCTCTCATGTCAAAATAGGAGGTAAGTAAACTATGCCTAATATTTACCTCTACAATATTAAGAATACCAGTTCCTTCACCTTTTTACTCTAACATCCTCAATCTGTAGCTCTCATTTTCTGTTCCAAGAGTGCCATGCCAGTTCTCACCATCACACACATGTCCTGGCCACTAGCAAGGTAAGAACTTGCCCTTTCAACTTAAGGGCACAACTCAGAAGTTACAGCTGTGCTGCTTACATGTCATTGGCCAGAACTCAGTCATGTGGACAAACCTAGTTATAAGGGAGTCTGGAAATGCTTTTCTTGACATTCATGTGCCCAGCAAAATTAAAAGTATTCTACACTAAAGGACGGGAGAGAAGTGTATATTTGGAGACCACAAGCAATCTCTAGTGAAGTAGAGGTAAATGCTTTCTTCATTTACTTAAATTTGTCAAATATTTATTATTTGCTCTTATATACCTGGTACAGTGCCAGATGGCTGAAAAACAAAGATCACAAAATAAGGTTCTTATTCCCTAATAGATATTGTTTCCATCTAGTTAGTTAAACATATGCTATTTAAATAAAATACAAATCAGTTACATTATAGATTAAGTTTTATATGTAAAGATTTTAACAGGGAATCTTGAAAACAAAAAGTAAGATTGGCCAAAGAAAAGGGGAAAATCTTTCCATGGAGAGAGAACAGAATAAGTTAAAGATCTGAGAATAAAATAAATTTGACTTATTGATAAACTTAAAGAATGTTAGTGTGAGCTATAGCAAAAGTGTCAATGTAAAGATTATTTTATTCTTTTCTAAAAAATAAAAATAAGGCACTGAAGAATTTTTAAGCATTTCTTCTTTGTCATCCGTTAATCTAGTCCACCAGTGAACTTCTGCATTCACCAAATTAGGCCTATAAAACCCTTCAAAGATGTCGAAACAAATTTAAGATCTCTACCTTATTTGGTTACTAAATACAAAAATTTTCAACACTTTACTCATCCTTGGATTTTGCTTTTTTATATTTTATAAATGTTCTTTCAAAATATGGCTGTGCTGATCTTTAGACGCTCTCTTCAGTTTATTGGCATTATTCATGGTTATATAATCAGAATATTATTTTTTACTAGTTGTGTCTTGATCTCTTCATTAAAAGCCATCTATCTTTGAAGTCTTTTCCTAAATGTTGGGACTAAATCTGACTATATTTAGAATTCCTTGATATAATACAGTCACTTTCTCCAATGTTAATTTCATAAAATGCACATAAATTTCCAGAATATTAGAAAATTCTGAAATTGAATAAATTATGTTTGAAAACAAAGTGCAAATGTAGTAACTTCAATAATTAAGGATACATTTTAAAAGTTGTGTAGTTCAAAATTAACTCAATTTGTAATTTCATAAATTAAGTTGATAATTTGAACATTGAAAATAAGGTAATTAAAAATCACCTTTTTATGGATAAATAGTACAGTGATGCTTGTTAAATCCAACTGGTTTTAATGCTGGCAGCCGCAAACCTAAGTGAAAGCAGAGTTCCTTATTAATCCTTTGGGATGTATTGGAACCCTTGGTCCTCACTTAAGCATCGTAAATAAATAATTTACTGCTTTCACCAAATCTATAAGGGAAGGTACAAAATCCAACTCTATTTAAGCAGAAGATTCAAAGGTAAAAACAGTGGGGGGAAAAAAACCCACATCTTCTACTGAGCTCTTAAAAATTATAAAATGTGGGTTAAATGCCACCCAAAGAAATTGTTGTGTTGAAAATATTCAAGACTACCTGGAGAGAAAAGCTTAAGTGTTCTTAGTACAAATTTTATAAAAATTCTCAAAATTTTTGAGCATTTACAAATAATTTTCAAAGCCTCAAATTATTTGTGTAAAAATATTTAATGACCATATACCAAAGGTTTCTTTTTCTTCTATTATTTTTAGATGTATTATTTTTAGAAAAGGGAAGAAGTAATATATGACACTAAAGGAAGGTATATGTTTGTAGAATAATGAATATATTAAATTTATAATCTTGGCAACTCATGTTCCCAAATCTGGCTGCATATAAAACATGAACAGAACACATTAATGCAAGAATGCAACAGCACAGGTTCTTGCAGCCTAGATTATTGACTGTTCAATTTTAACTGTATTTTAGCCCTGTCTCCATTTCACGTAGCTAACTCTTCTTTTTCTCTCTAAGAACTCAAATTGAACATATAGTTTTAATAAAAGGCATCTGTTTTCACTTTTTTCTCTGTTTCACAAAGACTTCTAAGCTTATGAAATACGAACATACCTAGGAACTGAACATCAGAAGTATACGATAGGATTCCTCTGATATTTATTAGTTTTAATAGATTAATCACCATTTTGCACCAATGAACAACACATTACTTTGCTAATGATTGAATATATCTCTGGGCTAAAAATAAAAGAAAAAAATCAAATTGTAATTTACTTTTTCAACTCTAAAATTGCACAATAACAAAGTTTTAAAAATTTTAAACAAAATAACCAGGAAAGCAATCTCTAACATTCCTATGACACATCACACTATTTTTAAAATTTAGTATATGAGGAACTGTTTAGTATATGTTTTTTAACATTCAAAAAAAAATCTTTGATCTAATTAACCTTCAACCAGTATTTTTCTTGGTAATAAAATATATACATTGATATGTATAAAATATATATACAGATATATATATAAAATTTATATACTAAAAATGTACAGAATAATGGATATGTTAACTAATTGATGAGTGTTTTCTTTTTTTTAATTAATTTTTTTCTATTACAGTTGATATACAATATTATATTAGTTCTAGGTGTACATCCCAAAGTTTAAACATTTATATAATTTTTGAAGTAATTACCCTGATAAATCTAGTACCTATCTGACACCATACATAGTTATTACAATATTATTGACTATATTCCCTATGCTGTATTTTACATCTTCATGACTATTCTGTACCTACTAATTTATACTTATTAATTCTTTCACCTTTTCACTCATTTTACCCAACCCTCCTCCCATCTGGCAACCATCAAAAGGGTCTCTGTACCTAGGAGTCTGTTTTTGTTCTGCTTGTTTATTTTGTTTTTTAGATTCCACATATAAGTGAAATTGAAATCATATGGCATTTGTCTTTCTCTCTCTGACTTATTTCACTCACCACAATATCTTCTGGGTCCATCCATGCTGTCGCAGATGACAAGATTACATTCTTCTTCATGGCTGTGTCGTATTCCATTGTATGTATGCACCACTTCTTCTTTATCCATTCATCTATTGATGGATACTTAAGTTGCTTCCATATCTTGACAATTGTAAATAATGCTGCAATGAATATATATATGTGCATATGTCCTTTTAATTTAGTGTTTTGGGTTTCTTTAGATAGATACCCAGAAGTTGAATTGCTAAGTCCTTCATTGTCTCTTGTTTTAAAGGTTTTGTTTCCTTTGTTTAAAAATATATTTTGTCTGATATAAGTATTGCTAACCCAGCTTTTTTTGGTTTTCATTTTTATGAAATATCTTTTTCCATCCATTACTTTCAGTCTGTGTGTGTCTTTTGATCTAAAATGAATTTCTTGTAGACAGTATATGTAAAGGTCTTGCTTTGTTATCCATTCAGCCACAGTATACTTTTGATTGGAGCATTTAATCCATTTACATTTAAAGTAATTGCTGATAGATATGTGTTTATTGCCATTTTATTATTAATATTTTTTATCTTTCCTTTTTCTTCCTAAAGAAGACTAACATTTCTTGTAATACTGGTTTGGTGTGATGAACTTTTTTAGCTTTTTATTGACTGGGAAGCTCTTTATCTGTCCTTCAATTCTAGATGATAGCTTTGCTAGGTAGAGTAATTGTGCCCGTAGGTGCTCGATGACTCCACATCTTGTGTCTGTTGCTCATGGAGGTGGTTGGGTGGTGCTTCAGCAAAGTCCGAAGCTGTCCAACAGATGTGCTTGCCCCGGGCCTCTAGGGAGGTGCAGGCCAGGATCAGCGGCTGCCTGTGCCCTGCCAGGGGCTACTGAGAATGAGCTACAAAGCTATCTGCAGGTGGCTGCTTCTTGTGCTGAGCTTGGAGGTGTCCCAGAGAAGCCAAGCTGTGAACCAAGGCCAGCTGCCGCTAGTGCCAGGCCTGGGGCAATTTAGCAAAGGGCATGCTGAGACCAGATGCTGCTTGGTTGAGGTTTGTGAACCTTTGAGAGATTTTAGGAAAGTCTGCAGCATGAGCCAAGATAGGATGTTTGTATGGATGAACCACTGAAAATGGCTTTGGTAAGCCTGTAAATTAGGTGGGGTGGGGCCTCAGGGCATCAGCAAGCCTGGGCAAAGAGTGTTAGCCAGGTTGATGTTTTATGAATGTGGGGAGCGAACTCAGCAAGGAACGATGGCTTCTGCCAGCTCTTCTGTCTTGGAGAAAACTGTCCTTCCAGCCCTCTTACCAGTGCCAGACTATTCAGTTTCTCTCCATATGTCCCTGGCATCTTTTGAGCTGCCATCGCAGTGCTAAAACTCAGAGCGAATGAATCCAAGTCAGTCCATGCTTGGACCCTTTATGAGTTATGTCTAGGACTCCAGCAACCAGCCTCATCTGTCTCAATGAGTGTTTTCAATGATTACTTAACACAGCTTAAATAAACGCCATGTTTCATCTAATCTAAGATGCAGATTTTTTTCACATTTCTGAAATCAAGGTATGTCTTAACAAATCACACCAGACAGAAAGTGATTGTGACATAGTTGTCATTGCCTTCCCAGGTGAATCAAAACAAGCAGCAAGGTGATTCAGGCTTGAAAGTGCAGAGATAACAGAGAAGCACACTTTTAAGAAATGTTGCATCATCAACACTCAAAGTCACACAGCACAATTTACATAGAAAAACAAAAACATTGACAACTCTGGATCAATATACCATTCAGAATTGTCCAACTTTGAATAAGAAGAAGTTTTACAAATACATTTTCTAATTTATTTTACCCACACACACATGTGTAGAGGGTGGGAGAAATTTAAAAATCTATGTGTAAAAAATCTAAAAGTTCCTCCTAAATAACTATAAAATTTGATGTCTTAGTGATTTTTAAAAAGAATTATACACACAGTGTAATTGACAACTTTATTTTCTTCCTTAGTAAGAAATAAAATACTGGCGTATCTTTGGTACAGTAGGCAGTTGGGACACCCATCCCCCAACCTCTTGATCTAACTCTGATTTTACCTGCAGTTGTAGTAATGGTATTAGTGCTCATTGACAATGTTCAACCTAAAGATTCTGGCTCCATTTTTGGATTAACCCAAACTAAAACAGACAGTATCCTATCCTGGATTTGATGACTTGATTAATTATGATAAATGAAATAAAGAAGTCTATTTTTTTTCTTTTCTAGACAAAGGTAAATACAACAGTTTATATAGTAAAATAAATATATCTGAAAATTATCCATTCAAATTACTCTTTGCTTATAAAATTCCTGTTAACATAAAAATATTAAAGCCAGCTGCAATAACTTACTATTCCCACCCCTGTAAATGCCAAAAGTGTACTTAATCTCTGACATCTATTATAACTAATATCTCCAATTAATGGAGTACAGGAGTGATATATAATTTAAAACACTTGAATATTATACAGTAATAGGATACAGATTTTAAAAGCACATTTATATGTGCTATAATCACAAACATTTCATAGTGATAAGAAAATGCCTAAAATAGTGAGTCATTTGTAAAAAACAAATTCTTAAGCATTGCACTTTTTTTTTTTTTTAATCTACCTCTACCCTTTCATCCTGGTTAAACATGGAAATCAAAGACTTCTTCAGATGTGCTTATAGTACACACATTTACCCATAGTAACATGACCAAAAACATGTGCTATGCCAGTTTCATAATTTTCACTTAACATCAACAAATTCCTTTTGCACATGTATCATGTTCAATGTAGTATGTGCTATAGAAACTTCTAATGAATGATAAGAAGCGGTCATTATAAGCATTCATGTTGCCCACTGTCGATAAATGGCATAAAATAATAGAATACAACTTTCAAAATATAAATAAAATGTTATTAAAAATCTAAAATGAATGTCCAATGAAGGAAGAAATCATATCTGTTTTGCAAATTAAGGAAGCTTTTCTGGAGGCTGTGACATTTCAGCAGCAACATAAAAATGAGTAGACACTAGCCTGGCCTGGTGGTTCAGTTGGTTGGAGAGGCATCCCATAGGCCAAAATAGTTGCTGGTTAAATCCCTGGTCGGGGACCATAGAAGAGACAACAAATCCATGTTTCTCTCACATTGATCTCTCTCTCTCTCTCTCTCTCTCTCTCTCTTCCTTTCTCTCTAAAATCAATAAAGATATCCATGGGAGGATTAAAAAAAAAAAGAGTAGACACTAGCCATAGGTAGAAGGGAGAAAAATCTGTGCTAAAAAGATATGAACTGTGAGCAGGGACGCCAAGATGATGGCAGCAGGAAGTTCAGCAAACCCAGAGCTGCTCAGTGCTGCCAAGACACGAAGTGAGAGGAGATGAGAAACGGTGGTGAGGACCTGTCACAGAGGCCCTGCATGTGAGACTGAGGGACTGGTGTGACAGGGATGGGCAGCAGGAGGTGAGTAGGAGGAGTGCTAGGTAATGCAAGATAAAACAGTGTCAAAGGAGAGGGGTATCTGAGGAAGAGGAAGATGATAATGTCAAATGCCACAGAAAAAACTGAGGCTAAAGGTGACCGACAAAAGGGTCCTGGCTTCAAATGTCTCTGTTCTCTTAGAGTAAAACTTTATTTATAAAAGCTGCCCTTCGGGACAGCATGGATGGACCTGGAGAGGATTATACTCAGTGAAATAAGCCAGTGAGAGAAAAACAAGTACCACATGATCTCACTTATATGCCAAATCTAAGGAACAGAATAGATTGATGAACAAGATAGGACCACAGACATGGAAGCATGGAACGGATGGACACATCTCAGAAGGAGGGCAGGAAGGAGGGTGGGAAGAAATTGGCCACAGAACTTACAAGCATATGTGCACAGCCCATGGACACAGACAACGGACAAGTGGGGACCTGGCGTGGGGTGGGAGATGGGTGAAGGGGCTAAAGGGGAAATGGGGGACATCTGTAATACTCTCAGCAATAAATAAATAAATAAATAAATAAATAAATAAATATTCACTATGTTCATAGATGGAAAAAAAACAAAACCACTCATTCTAGAATATTTCTTTAGGTTAACTAGATTATTTTTAGGTTAATTCTTACATACATGTGAAAGCTTTTATTATGTATGCCTTGCCATCCAGAAAATCTGTACCAAATCACACTCACACCACCTAACACCCTTGCCGAAACTGGATATTTGGGGAAGGGGGTTGCTCTTAGATATTCTAACTTGTTAAATTACTGTTACTTAGTTCTTTAAGATGAAAGGAATAAGAATTGATCACTTTAATTTTAAATTTGAAATGTTATTTTAAAAGGTGAAGAGATTACGCAAAAAAATATATATATGACACATATATATGATACATAAATAAATATACATATGACATGTGGACAACAGTGTGGCGATAGAGAGAAAGAAGGGTGGTGGGAGGTGGATCTGGGCAAATGGGAGGATAAGTGTGGATGGAAAGAGACTTGATTTTGGGTGGTGAGTGCACGATGCAGTGAGCAAATGATGTTTTATTGAGTTGTACACTTAAAACCTGTATGGTTTTATTAACCAATGTCACACCAATAAATTCAAATAAAATAAGTAAATAAAAATAAAAACCAAATAATTTCTGTTTATTCCTAGAGGAGAAATCTTCATCCTATTTAATTCTTATTAAAAACTTTCCATAAATTAAAATTAGAAGAAAAGTGAAAATGATTTGAAATCTTATTTCAATTCTAGCATGTTTTCTCTAAGAAAGTATGTCTTTTTGTTGATCACATTTGAAAAAACTGACACCTAGAACAGTGCCTGAAACATGGCATCTAATGATATCCGCCAAAGGAATGAATAACGTTAATTTTAGTGAGCATTCTTTTTGTAGATCTCTCAATACATACATATATACACATAATAGAACAGATGCTTTTAACCATATTTGCTTACATGACTTTTTGCCTCCCACCATGTTGTTCTTACTTTCCATTGCACCTGGTGCCTAGAGAACATTCCTGTCCATGGCCTGGTTAAGTGTATTCATATGCACATACTGAGAACTATAATTGTTTAACAAAACCACTTTTCTATTATATAGGATTCTCAGATTTGTTAACTTAATTTTTGTTCTTCTCTACTTATTTCCACTAGGTACTAATGTTGTTTTGCATATCTGTTTGGTCATTTAAATTCACACACATTCACAGTTTTCTGGATCTTTCTTCCTTCTTCCTTTCTGTATCTCCACAACCTTCCCCACTGGTGGATGGTAGGGGTATATTTACTTCTCCCTCTCCAAATATTTCCATGCTGCACAACTCTAGCAGATAACATTGATTGAAACCACTATATCAACAAGCACCCCCAAAGCCACACTACCCTAGTCATGAATTCATTCCTGTCCTTTGAAGTATCAACTTATTCTTTGGAGGATCTCTTATTTGTCTCCCCCAAAGTCTTAACTCTGCTCCCATTTTCAAGTCTGACAAAACCAAAGTACACATTTAAGTGAAATCAAAAGAACTTTTTGTGCATTAGGGCTTTTTTTCACTCTCTGGGTTCCTTTTTGTGTTGATGTTTGACTTGGTGAAGATTATGATCTTGCCAGCTATTTAAATGACTCAAAAAGTTTAAATAAGAGGTTACTTACAAACTGCTCCAAGCCTATCCTGATTCCTGACCTCTCTCTTCTTCTTCTCCTCCCTTTTTGCCCCTCCATCCTTAACTATTACTTGTTGCTTAGAATTTAGTAGCCTTAGTTTCTTATCATTTATTAGTTTTATCCTTACAATTAGTTTTCCCTTGCAATTTGTTTTTCACTTGTATTTCAAGAATCTTTATTACAACTATAAACTCATATTCACTTTATTAGTATTCACTAGATTTTTTAAAAATATGTTTTTATTGATTTTTAGAGAGGGATAGATAGAAACATTGATGAGAGAGAAACATCGATCAGCTGCCTCCTACAAGTCCCTTACTAGTGATCGAGCCCCCAGCCTGGGCATGTGCCCTGACCAGGAATTGAACCAGTGACCTCTTGGTGTGTGGGTCAGTGCTCAACCACTGGGAACACTGGCCAGGCAAGTATTCACTAAATGTTTTTGAAAAGAATATTAAATTAACAAAATATTAAAATAATGTTCATGAAACCAGTACAAAAATACATTGCCTTAAAGAATTATAATGTAAATTCTTTATTTTTTGAAAAGTAAGTAACAGGCAAATTTGGAATCCCTAGATGACCCTCATAGGTCCAGTCCCCATCCTCTATTTTCAGAACAGCTACTATCATTAATTATCCAGGCCATTTTTTTTTACTTCACATAAGTGTATTTGGAAATAATATTTGGCACTGTGTTTTTGTATCATATACTATAAAACATCCTATAATTTTCTTTTTCTTTTTCACTGAACATTTGAGCTCTAGCCATGTTGTTAAATATAAATTTTATTTATTCATATTAATTGCTTTAAAGTGTTCCACCACACAAATATGCTGTAAGATATATATTCATTTTCTTATTGATGACATTTGAAATGTTTCCCATTTTCACTGTTATGTGTAACAAGCTTGCAATAAGAAGTCTTCATATGCATATGTGCCAGAATTTCCCTTGTATATAAACCAAGGAGTGAGATTGCTGGGTCATGGAATTTGCACATTTTCAGCATCTATAAGGAATGCTAAGCTGAAGCCTACATTACCAACATGTGCAGTACAGAAACATCCAGTTACCCCATTCTTTTTTATCTGACTTAATTTTTGAAACTCTAATGAGTGGGAAATGTTTTGTTGAGAATTTTTATGCTAATTACCTTTCAGATTTTTTTCTTCTCTGAACTGTTTGTTCATCATCTATGAGTTTAGGATGTCTAAGTTATTTCATGGTAATATACATTAAGATCCACTGAACTATATTAAATAAATCTTGAATCCATGCATGTTTAGTCCATTTAAGATACTAGAACAAAGTACCACAGACTGGGTAGCTTATAAGCACCAGAAATTAATTTCTCATGGTTCTGGAGGGCGGGAAGTTCAAAATCAAGTTGCCAGTATGGTTGCATTCTGGTGAAGACCTTCCAGGTTAACAGATGGCAACATATTGTGTTTTTCTTTTGCATGGGAAGGAGCTAATGAGATCTGTGGGGTCTCTTTTATAAGAATATTAATCTTATTCCTGAGGGCTCTACCTTTATGACCTAAGGACCTTCCAAAGGCCCTGCCTCCTAATACCATCATATTAAACATTAGGATCTCAACATATGATTTTGGGAGGGCACACAAACAGTCAGGCCATACTACATGTTTTTGCAGTATCATATATTGAAAAATTGGAAAATACAGATTCACTCAGTTTCAAAGTATTTCATTATACAACATAAAAACAATACTCACACTATTAAATTGCATCCAATCAAAAAATACATTAATTGCTGAAAAGTTCTAAAGCACAAAGTGACAGAAATACATTTTCTAAAATTCTAATTTTCACTTGAAAGTTTAAATGTTATCATTGGCAAACATGTCAGTTGTTTTTCTTGAAAGGATAGGTGTACTTTGTTCATTGTTTAATTTTACAGAAATATGTGCCAAATACCCAATGAAAAATGGTTAGTTTAGATGGCAACTCAATCACAAAAAGTACTTTTCTTTAATACAGACATTGCATTTCACTATACAGCAAAAAGGCTCTATGTGTACTTATTTTGCCACATGGATTGTTTAAAAGACTCATGTCCTTCAGCATTAAGATTTAATAATTTAACATTTGTACTGCTTCATCAAGAATATTGAGTGAAAATACTCTTTTACTGTGACTGCATGGCACTCATGAATATAATAAATTCATTTGGTTGCCACTGTAGTGTTTACCTACCATAGCTTGCACAGCACCAGTGTAGATATCAACACAGAGAAAAAAGGCAAATAACATGTTAGCACTACTATGAAATAGTTTTAACCTAACAGAGCTTCATGGGTCCAGGGAACATTCTATGATCTTTACAACTCTTTTATCAATACTCCTATTAATATATCAAAGCACAGGTCTTTCAGGGAACATGTTTTGAAAAAATTGTGAGATCCCAGAGAAAAACTCCAGTTGTAAATTCAATTCCTTGATCCTTTAATGACTTTCCTTCTTAAAAAATAAAAAAATTAAAAAAAAAATAGTGTTCATAACTTGAATCCCTTGTTCCTAAGGGCTATTTATTTAAATTTTCTGTTTACTTCTCCCTAAGTACTGAAGGAGATTTAGCAGCATAGACAAATTCTTACTCAAGATCTTTAATTTAAGATCTTACCAACTTACCCATTTGTATGTATGTCTACCTTATGTATTTAGGGACACTTGAGTTCCTTTGTTTTTCAAAATTTACAGAAGAAAAATATTTACAATCTAAATGAGCAAAATACTTTTTACAGGACATATTTTGGCAAAAGTCATTTCTTATAGCTAATCTTAACAGTTTCAACATTTACATTCACCATCTATAGAAATGTTAAAATAACCCTTTTATCGTTACTTAAAAGCTCTTTGCCTTCCTTGACAAATGTACTTAGAAACTCAGATCTATGAAGATATAAAAAATATAAATTTAACTTAAAATGTATAGTGAAAAAGGAATGCAATAGTTTGCTAACTTTTTTTATTGTCTACATAAACCAAATATATAGGCTAAGTAATGGTTTTGTCTTTTACAAGCATCTGTGTCATTGTCTTTCACATTCTATTCAAGGTTCCTCAGTAAAATCTTAACTGAAATCTGTTTGTGGCTTCAGTTGTAATTTCTAGTCAAGGATAAATTAATATAGAAGAACTTATATAAATCCTTTTCTATAGTTGGGGATTTTCCAAGAGAAGTTTCAGTAGAGCAACCCCAGCAAAAGCCTATTGGAGAGAGATGTAAAGGAATGGGAAGAGAAGAGGTAGAGTCAATGATTATAAACATCTTTCAAAGTGTTTTACTTTCAGGAAGAACAAGGGGAATGTGGAATCAAGGGAGTTTTTTGTTGTTGATATTTCTGTTTGTTTTTACTTTTTAAGACAACATGTTAGTGGATATAATCATGTGGAGGGGAACACAGTACAAGGACTGAGTGGATACCAAGAAAGAAGTCCTTGAGTAAGCAATACAGGGTGGGTTCCAGTGAGCAAGGAGTGGGCTTAATAATCATATAGAAGTTTATCTTTGATGAAACAAAACTACGTAGAATGGGATAAGGAGTTTGAATTTAATGGACCAAAAATCAGTACAAATTATAAAAACTAATCAGAATGTGTGATGTCACTATTGAAAGGTTAAGTTAGGATGTAGCTTTTTGGCAATCACAAATCCCAGAAGGTAACAACTACGGGGGGGGGGGGGGTTGACAGAGCAGAAGAAAATGCCTATGAAATGGTGAAATAAAGAAAATGAAGAACCTGGTGCTGGATGGGCCAACCACATGGATGTTGCCAAGAATGATGTTGCCTAGGAGGGGAGAGCATGTTTATAAGACAAAAGCTTATTAGTGAGTAAATAACAATGAGCATTGTCAGGTGACAAAAATTGGAAGGTTGCGAGGTTAAGAAAGTGAGTTAGCATATAAACCTCAATCTGATGGGTATGTTTCAAGATGGAGGGAATGGGATATTTTGCAGGACTCCTTCTGACTCTCGGGTCAAGGGGTAATCTTTGAAAAACACAGTCCAGAGCACTGCAGTGTAAAACAGTTGTAACATTGGTGGGCAGATTGTAGCACCTCTGTACTGCAGTCAGAGGTCTGGAACAGCGGGAGCATGTGCTCATAAATGGAGCAGAGTCCAAAGTATTTTCCAAGGCCTGGCTTTAATAATTAATAGGCAGTGAAAATCAGCTTTTGTGATAGACTAGTCAGACACCTGTGGATGGGCAAAATTGTGGAATTTTGGGGGGTGAATGGAAATCTCAAAGAGAGACATTTCCTCTTACTAGAGCAAACAAACAAGATCTTTAGTTATTAATATAAATAAATGAATGCATTTCTACTTTGATTTTTGTACAGCTTGTTAAAACACTTATGTATAGATATGTACATATATATTTCCTAAAATAGCCTCAAGGATCAATAATCCTTGGCGACTACATATCTTTGTCACACAGAAGCATATCAATGTTGTGCCAAGAAAACTGGTCAGATATTAACCTCATTACACATCATGACATTCATCAACATGCTATTCATTATTATTTTCATTTTTATTAGTTTACTTTAAAGAAATATCTTAATTGATGCTTTTTATTTTATTTCCTCAAGGCTTAGGGATTACTTATTTCAATTTAAGTTATTTGTTCCTAAAAATATTCATCACTTGTACTTTATTATTCATGTTCTCTCGGTACATCTTGGGGAAAATACATTATGCATCTGCTATGAACTGCTGTTCTAATTTCCAGAGGATACTTTTTTTTGCTATATTGACACATATCCCAAATGCTTTATTTTAGAAAGTTTTACTATTTCATAATCAGTAATACAGTAGTTCCAAATTGAACCTAACCTCAATATTTACCAAGAATGATATAATTAAATTTAAAATATGATTCCCTCCCCTGATTAGAGGCACAATGCTATTAATCTTACTGGCTTCTAATGTGAGATTTTAAAATTGATTTCACAATCGAGTATGGACAACTGTGAAGTAGATGCAATTTTGCAGCTTCCAAGGAGAATTTTACTTGAGAATCAAAACTTTGCTCAGCATCATCTCATTGGTGACAAGATAACAAAATAATCAACAAAGAGGCCAGTATTAACAATTCTTACAGTGCTTTGTTTCCTTTAGGAGGCAGATTTTGCCTCTGCAGACATATAAAGCTTGGTTTTCATATTTTCTTCTATTTGAGTAATTGTTAAATATCTTATTATTTAAACTCATATGTCTGATTTTTCTACATGTCAGGAACAATTTGCATTTTTTATTAAGTCTCCTGTCACTCACTTGTAGAAGATGCAATAAATCCCTTCCCCCTCTCTGTGTTTTTACAATAAATTCTTTAGTTTTGAGTATGTAAAGATTAGGAATCCTAGAGAGGATAGATCAGAATACAGGGACTCAGGAAAGCTAGTGCTTGGCTATTCATTTTTCAGAGCTTATTTTCTGACATGTTGCCTTTAACATTTTAGAAAGACAGAGCCAAATCTCTGGCCCATGGCTAAGAATCCAGATGGGGCTTCTGCTCCTCTCTTGTCAGACATAATTTATCTCCTATTTTCCTGCTGTTCTATATCTTAGAATCACGTGCGACATTATCCAGTCTTCCTCCATGGCTCACCCATTTGGATATAATCTGTTGCCCTGACAGTTTAGATCCTCAAATTCTCCCAGTTCCCCTATAGTTTGCCTTCCTTGGCAGTAACTCAATTGGAAAAATACCGACTTCACTCTTGGCCTCTGTGCTTGGCAAACTTGAGTTTCCTGCTTTGTATAGATGGCTTGAGTTGAAATATAATCCTGGCTTGAGTTGCAGACTTTGTGTTTGTAATTATCTGAAGAGTTTGTTCTCAGTAAGGTATGCTACTGACAAGCCATGCAGCAGTCAGCCTAGTTGACACAGTCCTTTCTTCTGGGCCAAACTAAGCAAGATGTGATCTGATGCCTGCCATCTAGAGGATGTAAAGAACAACTTTACAACATTTTTTTGGTGAACTTAATTCAAAATTTATATGCTGACTGACGGACAAAACAGAAATCCTTTTTATAACTTTAATATGTGTGCCACACCAGTTTGTAACAAATGTCTGTATCTCTTTGCTATTTTTCTCTACTCTCAGCCTTTCAACTCTGAAGTCCCTGCCATTTCAATGAAATTATTTTCCACAAAGCTACTCATAATGGCTTTTCAAAAAATATAACTAATGGTTTGTAGTTCATACTTGACTTCTCAAGGCATTTACCAACACTGGCCAGTCTCTCTGCTGTGGTCTGAAAGTTTGTGTCCCTCCAAAATTCATGTTAAATCTCAATGCCCAAAGTGATGGTATTAGGAAGTGAAGGTCTTTGGGAGGTGATAAGGTCATAAGGGTGGGGATCTCATTAATAAGATTAGTGCACTTATAAAAGAGACCCTACAGAGCTCCCAGATGCTTCTGCCATTTGAGATATCACAGGAAGTCTGTCACCAATAAGAGCATATCATCCAAACATGCTGGCACCTTGATCTCAGATTTCCAGTCTCCAGAACTGTGGGAATAAATGTTTGTTGTTTATAAGCTAGTTGGTTTGTGGTATTTTGTTATAGCAGCCCAAACAGACTAACAGAGCCTCTTTTAAAAAAACATTTTTTCTTCCTCCTTAAAAAAAAAAAAAATCACAGTCTTCTAGCTTTCTTCAGATTTACCTGACACCCCCTTAAAGGTATGTTTTCCTCTTTCTACTCCTCAATTATTGGATTCTTAAGAGTTCCACTTGAGCTTCTCTTGTGTTTAAATTGTATGCACACTTGACCAATCTCATCCTTTCTTATGTCTTAAAATACCATAGTTTTGCTAAATGTGTATGTTCTCTCAGACATTCTCCATAGGAAATCCACACATCCAACTGCATTCTGAGCATCACCACTTGAATGTATACAATAAACTGACTGGACTTCTCTTCACAAAAGTGCTTTCCCCCAACATTTCTAGAAGCATTATTGGTCAAATCAGACACCAGGTAATTATTATTCTTCTCTATTGTTCTGTCATCTAATAAATCACAAGCCTTGCAAATTTTATTTCCTCAGTGCCTGAAATCTCTCTCTCTCCCTTTCTTTGACTTTTGTTTACTGCCAAACCCAGGCCTCCATTATATTTTGCCCGAGTTACTCCAAAATTGGTAACTTATTCCACTTTTAATCAGTTCTGTAACCAAGTAGAGCTTTCAAAAAGAAAATTGTAAAAACCTTTATAGTTTTCTCATAAAGTCAGGATACAGTCCTTAATCAGGGAAATGAAGGCCCTTTCTGCACACTTTTCCGGTTTCAATTTACCACATTCTACCCTCCTCCAAACTCTTGCCTTCTTGAACATATATACTATCACATGTGAACTTTCCAACATGATGCACTCTCTGATTGGCATTCCTCCCTTTACAACCAGATATCTTACACACACACACACACACACACACACACACACACACACACACACACACACACACACACACAAGGGACTCCCTCCTTCTCACTGTGCAGGCCAATTTCTACTGATCTTTCATGTCTCAACTTGCATGTGACTTCCCTTGAGAAAACATTCCTTGATCCATTAGAGACCCCTCTTATTTCTAATAAAATAGAACTTACTTAAATGGCTGTGCTTGTTTTAAATAGTTGTTTTCCAACCAGATTGTCAGCTCAGTAAGGAAGGGTTCTGTGTATCTTTTTTGCACTCTCATGTTTCTAGTTCAGTTACAGACACTTAGAACATTTAACAAACCTATTTTTTTAGTAAATGGAAGAATTATATACCTTCCCAAATAAGATTTATATAAAAGCCCACAAAAGTCTTTACTTCTTACTGAGGAAAAAAAAGCCAAAGTCCTTAAATTACAATACCTTACAATATCTTTTGCTCATTCCCGAAGCAACCTCTGTGCCTTTCTTAAATACACCAGGCATTGCTTTCATGGTGGTCTGTTGGGTTTCCCTCTGACTGAAATAATGTTCCCATTGATGCCCACATAGCTTTCTCCCTAACAATGTAAGATCTCTGTATCTCTCAGCTTTTCAATGAGGTACTTTCTTGCTCAGTATTTAAAATTGCAATTTGTCCCCACCAAAATCCCACACAAATATATACAATGTCCTGATTAATTTCCCTTGCTAACAAAGGCTCATAGATGCAAAGAACAAACTGATGGTTGCCAGACCAAAGCTGGGTGGGAGGATGGGTGAAAAAGGTGAAGGAGAATAAAAGGTACTAACTTCCTGTTATAAAGTGAATAAATCAAGGGCATGTAGTGTACAGCATAGGGAATATAGTCAATGACTTTTACAGTGATAGATGGTTACTAGATTTATCAGGGTGATCACTTCTAAAGCATATACATATTGGATAACTATGTTGTAAACCTGAAACTCATATCATATTGTACGTTCACTATACTTTAATAAAAAAAATATGTCCCCAGTGTCTGAAATATGATTGTTTAATAAATAAGTTAACAATAAATCAGTTAACAATAAATAAATGTGCTGGTAAAATAAGTAACAAGTTGGTAAAACTTTTGAATAAATAATTACAGGTTAGTTTTAGCTTGTTTATAAATTTGTTCTTTAACAATTTGAATACTATTTTATATACAATTTGTGCTATTTGACAATTTCAGGGAACATCCTTCACAGGCTGTGTGCTAGCTTCTACAATAATTTCACTTCCATTGGACAATTTTTATGTCTATTTTCTGTTATCTATAGATCACACTAAGATGCAAAAAATAATTTTTTATTTAAAATTCATTCTTAGTATCACTATCTGAGATTAATTCATGGTATTGCTGCTCTTATTTTTGAAAATTTGGCTGCTTGGTACATGCTCTCCTCTAATTAAAAGACATTTTATCAAAATGTCTTTCTTAGAAACAAAAGAAATAATTTATGAAGATACTGTATCATAATTTCTACTTATCGGAATGCCATTAAATTACTTCCAGTAAAATTGGCCATTTATGAATTTGGCTATTTTTAATATGATTTGACATGCTTAGAATATGTCTGTTAATGTTAACAGAATAGAGACTGCTCATCTCTCTTTTTTTCCTTATAATGAACATATGGAGTTCATCTTTTGCCTGGGACCTGCTATCTTGATGATATCCACTGACCATCTTGATGACACCAAAGAAGCCCAGTATATTTCACTAGAACAAATCTTGCCCTTTACTGTGTTCCACAAAAGACAAGTAAATGAAGCAATATGGTTTCTAGGTCTTATTGAAACATGATTTAATTGAGTAA
Source organism: Miniopterus natalensis (assembly GCF_054644295.1). NCBI lineage: Eukaryota > Metazoa > Chordata > Mammalia > Chiroptera > Miniopteridae > Miniopterus > Miniopterus natalensis. The sequence continues at coordinate 50,282,738 of NC_142090.1, read as the reverse complement.
TAGCTTGTTCGAATTCATGTTTACAGCAAATGACACACAAAATTGACAGCGAAAGACATCCATAGCCCAACTAGCATATATTGTCCTTGAGGAATAATAAGTAATAATGTAGTGTTTCAAAGACTATGAATGCTCCAAAGCATCTGATGTGGTCTAATATGCTTTTTTTTTTTTTAGCCCATGCCTATTTATTTATTTATTTATTTATAAATATATCTTTATTGATTTCAGAGAGAGGAAAGGAGATGGAGAGAGAGAGAGAAACATCAATGATGAGAGAGTCACTGATCGGCTGCCTCCTGCACGCCCCAGACTGGGGATCGAGCCCGCAACCCGGGCATGTGCCCTGACCAGGGAATCGAACCTCAATCGCCTGGATCCTAAGTGACGCTCAACCGATGAGCCATGCCAGGCCGGGCTCTAATATGCTTTTAAAATATCACTTGTTTGTGAGTCTGGATTCCTTTGACTGCAGCCAGTGCTACTCTCTTGATATAGCTACTTAGCTGATGTTGCCATCGACATTCCACTGAAGTTAGAGCAACCTCAGGATGAAATTTTCCAGGTGCAGCACAACAGGTGAATTGCACCTGATGGCTACCATACATTTATTGAGAGATAAATGGTTAATGATTGGACTCCCAAGTGGCTTTAGATGTGTGTTTTAAATAAACCTGACTCTTACCTTTAGTTCTGACACCTCACAGGCTTACAGCTGTTTAATTAGCATGCATCAAAAGAGTCCTGAATCTCCAGAGGTCCATGTGAAGTATAGTACTTAAGTCTGATATAGCCTACTTCCTGCTTAATATTGAAACATATGACATATGAAAATCCCCTAACTAGACAAAATCATGTAGTTACAGACATGCATACACACATGTTAACATTTGTAATGCAATTTTTAGGATTTCTGTCTACTTGGCAGGCTCTATGCAGGAATTCATATTTTTCTGATTTACTTAGTTCCTTATATTGGAGAGAAATTATGAAATTCAGATTACAGCACTGTATTCTTTTTCTTTAAGTATGATCCACGAGCCAATCACCCAGGGTATGTCATAAAATTTTAGTTTTCTGGAACCCACTCAATATTTACTGAATCCCTAAGGTTAGAGTCCAAGAATCAACATTTCTACCTGTGCCAGATTATTTAAACTGCACAGCCGTTTGAGAGCCATTGGTTTAGAAATGCTTGCTGGAGACTCTACCTCAGTTTTTCCACCAGGTATTTAAGTTTACGATTGTAACTTCTATGGTTGCAATAATTTCAAGGTACAGCAAAAGTTCCTCCGAACAAATTGCTATTTATTTCAACAATAAACTATACATATATCATTCTGTAGATTCAAAAGAACATTTTATGGAGGAAGGAAAGTTATCTTATGGCCCATAAAATGTGGCAAATACAATTCTTTATTTTTTTTTTTAGTTTAAATTTTTTTATTGATTGATTTTAGAGAAAGAGAAGAAGGGTGGGGGGAGAGAGAGAGGCAATGTGTTGTTCCACTTATTTATGCATTCATTGGTTGCTTCTTGTATGTTCCCTGACCAGAGATTGGACCCACAACCTTGGCATATTGGGACTATGCTCTAATGAACCCAGTTACCCACTAGGGCCTTGCTATTTTTTAAGTCTTCCTCAAGTGTTTCCCATGGCTACAATGGGTCATTCTATTGGCTACTATTATTTAAATGACAGTTTCTCTGCTTCAAGTTCATGTGTGCAGACCATTTGAAAACACAGACATGCATGCACACCTATGCCCTTATATACCTATACAGGTACCTACATAAGAAAACACATGTACATATAGATGTGTTGATACATTTTATACATGTATAAAACACAAATGTGCAGACACATATAGATATACACCTCTATACATAAAGCATGCAAAAAGTGCATACACATACATGCTCTTGAATACACACACATGCATATACATAACATTTGTAAAAACTACTTTATACTGGAAATGCTGGTGAACATTATGAAAACCTATGTTTACTTATCATTCATTGTTTTCTCTCTACAGTAATCTGTGTTCTTCCCTCAAGTCTAGAATAATTGATAGTGTTAGAAATATCTGTCCATACCTTTCTCATTTAGGTAAAATCTCTAATGACTATATGGACTATGTATTTTACTTTGAACAAGGTGATAGCTAATACTCTAGCACGTGTATGGATAGTAGGGAAAAAAATAAGGGGCAGCATAGAATAAAGAAGTGAATCAGTGATTTGGAGTAACAAACAGAAAGGGATGCCAGGATAAGGAACATCAAAATGTGCAGGCTTCAAGCCAAGAGCAACAGATTAACAGTGGAGAATCCTTTAAGAAGAAACTTGAAGAGCATGCATCTGAACAATTGCATATAACCCTGATTTTTCTTGGAATTAGTTTTCTTTACTTTAAATAATGATTTTTGAAGTTTGTCATTTTTACAAATAAATACTCCATAAACGATATTGTCACATCGCTTTTGTATCTCAAAGTGTATCTTTGTCAATTCATTAAAATAAGAAGACTCTCCATGAGTATATTGTATTATGTGAATTTATTTTTCTTTCCTCTGACTTCTTTCAACCTAAGGCAGTAATAAATAAATTACTTCTTATTCCATCTACTTTTGCTTTAGTTTGACGAGTTCTTATAAATATTTGAATATATTTCTATAAAAATGTTTAAGTTCCTAAGATTTGTTATTTTTCTATAATATCATAATATGTAAACCTTAGCCAAAAATTAAGGGAAATCATATACTTTAATTAAGCTTCAGTTACTGCATTGAAAATTGCTGCTATTAATTTTGAAAATTAAAATAATATTTCCTTATTTACACATAATTTTCTTACTGCAATATACTAATATATTGAAAGAAAGCCCATGGACATAAAATATTATAGAAAACTTAAAAATAACAAGAATGAAAAGTAAAGCTGTTGGTATCAAGGATGTTTTCAAATCTACCTCATTTATATAATTTTGACATGTCAGTAGTCTAATTTAACAAAATTAAGGTAGTCTAAAAGAAACCTATTATTGCCAGCTTTGTGACAGTTCTAAAATAAGAGTGCTCAGTTACAAATTATTATAAATGTAATTTCCATTCGATCCATTTGTCATGGCACACTATATTTTTATATTTGTATATTCTAAGACCCTTCATACTGGTAATTTCAGAATTAAATTTCACAATTTAGTTGCCAAACTTAGTAGATATATTTGTTTTTGTTTCTGTTTTCTTGCTTCAGAAAATAATTTGTCCAGCAAACAGTAACAGAATCAGACTATATAGATTTTCGTATTTTAATTTTATATTCTTGTTATTGTTTTCTCTTGTTATTGCTTTAACAGAGTTATCTAGTATTTGTCATGCAGTACACATATTAGGTACCACAGAGTCATATACTAAGACGTTGATATCTAGTAATAAATTTAATCCTACCAGTAGAGAGAGTTCCATCAATGGGGAATCTGGGGCTCACTTAAGTAACTCCCCAGGTTACGTAGCAGATCATTAGGACCTCCAGGACACAAACTAAAGCAGTCTGACTTGAAAGACTTATTTTTCCTTCCCCTGTTCTATAAGCTATTCCAAGTAGTCATAAAATCTACAATACACTGTTATTATTTTGTTTTAAACTGTCACTTAACATTTTTTAACTTTATATTTTAAAACAATTTTAGATTTACAAAAGAGTTTCAAAGATAGCACAGAAAGTGCTCTTATACTTCTCACCTAGCTTTCCCTAACGTTAACATCTTGCACAACTACTGTGCAGTTACTAAAAGTAAGAACTAACTTTGGTATAATATTATTAACTAAACAATAGATTTAGTTTTTTCATTTCATCAGTTTTTTTCACTAATATCCTTTTTCTGAGATCCAATGCAGGATCCCAGAATGCATTTAGTTTTCCTGTCTTCTTAATCTTCTCCAATCAATGATAATTCTTCAGTCTTTTTTTATCCTTAATGACCTTACCACTTCTAAAGAGTAATGGCCAGGTACATTGTAGAATGTCTTTCAATATGTGTGTCTGATATTTTCTCTTGATTATGCTGAGGTTATGGATTTTGAGAAATATCACAGAGGTGATGTCCCTTCTTAGGGATCAATAGGGGCTGCATGATACATATATGATGTTACTGGTTATATTAATATTTACCACTTGATTAAGGTAGTATCATCCCATTTCTTCACGGTAAAGTCAGTATTTTTTCCATTTGTAATTAATAAATATTTGGGGTGATATACTTTGAGTCTATAAAATTTGTTTTCACCTTAAGCTTCTGTTCTCTTACTTTAGCATGCATTGGTAGATCTTACCTACAAAAATTACTGTAGAGCTCTGATGATGATATTATAGATATTATATTTCCCACATCTCTTTTATGTTTAATAATTAGAACTTTTTGCCAGAGTTGCCTTTTATATCTCCCTATTATTTTTAAATAAATGAAACAATTAAAAAAATTGTCACCCACATGTTTGTGGATGTTGGCACTCTCATAAATCCATGTTTCCATTTGGAATAGCTTTTTGTCTGCTTGAAGAAATTCTTTTAACATCTATTACAGCACAAATCTGTAGAAAACAATGTTTCTCATCTTTGTTGGTCTGTAGAAGTTTTTAAAGTTTTAAGCTTAATTTATGAAAGATTTTTTTGCCTGGCTGGCGTGTCTCAGTGGTTGAGCATGTACCCATAAGTCAGAGTTCAATTCCTGGTCAGGGCACATGCCTCGGTTGTGGGTTCATCCCCAGTAGGGGGCGTGCAGGAGGCAGCCGATCAGTGACTCTCATCATTGATGTTTCTATCTCTCTCTCTCCCCCTCCCCTCTCTCTGAAATTAATAAAAACATATTAAAGAAAAAGATATTTTCACTGGGAAAAAAATTTTCTGTTGAGTTTTTTCTTTCAGCCCTTTTAATGATGTTTTCCCCATTATTTTCTGGCTTGCACAATTTCTGAAGAGCAGTCTACAATAGTACTTATCTTTCCTTCTTCATACCAGGAGTAAATATTTTAAGTTTTGTGGGCCACATACTATTTCTGTTGTAAATTCTTCTTTAAAAAAAAAAAAAAAAAAAGTGTAAAAAATATTCTTGGCTTTTCAGCCATACGAAAACAAGCCACAGGCCAAATTTGACATGGGTCACAGTTTATTTAACACTGCTTTAAGGCTTCTCCTTCCTCTTCTCCTCCTCCTTCTCCTTCTCCTTCTTCTTGTGATTATTATTACTATTTTCAGTAATTTAATTAGGAATTGCCTTGGTGTAGTTTCTTTCATATTTTTTCTTGGTATTTGTTGAACTTGTTGGGTCTGTGGGATAATATTCATCAAATTTGGAAAAATTAGGGGAATAATTTTTCTTCTTACCTCATTTTTTTTATCCCAATTTAACACATATTATACTAGATTGCTTAATCTTTCCCCATAAGTCTCTTTTTTCTGTGTGTGCTTTTTTTTCAGTCATTTATATCTTTCTACTTTATTTTGGATAGTATTTGATTTGAACTAATATTGTTTTTCTGTAGGGTCTAATCTGATACTAATTTTATCCAGTGAATTTTTTATTTCAGATATTTATAGTTTTTGTCAGAAATTCCACTTGGTAATTCCATTTGTCCTCTCATTATATTCATATTTTCCTTTAAATCTCTGAGCATGTTTAAAATTGGTTTTAAAGTCCTTGTTGATAAATCCACCAATTACTATTATTTCTGAGAATGTTTACAATGATAGTTATTTCCCCTGGGTATAAGCGTCATTTTCATGTGTCTTCTTGTGTGTAATTTTTTTCATTAGATGCTTGTGCATATGAAGTTTTGACATTTGTTTTTCCTTTAAAGAGTGACAGACATTATTTTGGTAGGCAGTTAGGTTACTTGTTGATTAGTGTGAGCTTTTCAAAACATTTTAAATCCCTTCTAAAATTTATTTTTTTAGAGCAAGTCTAGAGCAGCATTTCCTCTAGTGCTAACTTAGCCCTAGTCCTGTCCCTGTATTAATTTGAGTTTATACTACAGATGATTAGGACTTCAATAATTCTCAGTTTTGTGTGATCCTTGAGGACTATTTGGCTTACAACTCCCAGTAATTGTTTTTTCCTTAGAAGTTCTATGCCTGCATTTTGGGCTTTTATTCTTAATGTATGTATACTGGAATTCCACCAAAAACTCAGAGTGGTCCTTATTTAGATTACTGGAACTATTTCTCTGTGTATCTGTTTCTGATGTTTTCTGCCTTGTAAATTCTAGACATCTCAGCATCCTAAAAGTCCAATCCTAATGTTGTCAACACAGCAAAACCACTGATGTCTGTTTGGATTCTCTGTCTCTGTGCTGAATCGCACAAATTTTATCCAAACATAAAGCTACTGTGATTTGTTTTCATAATTCCAGGGATAATAGTTCTGCACTTCTGCTCTCTAAAATCTATAATGCTTGCTTCATATAATTTGTCCAGTTTTCTAGGTGTTTATGGAAGCAGAACAAGGCCTTATTATAGGCACTCTTATACTCTTGTGTCTAATCACTGGAAAGCTTTGAGCAGAATAGTGATGCAGTTAATAAAACCTGATGCTTGTTCCACCAAAGAGTCCTCTTTCTATCAGTCAGTGAAATAAGCAGGGCCTGCTCTGTCTATGGCCAGTGCTCTCCTGTGACCTTTCCATCTCCGTTCTTCTGATTAAAACTATCATCTATATTTTCCTTTTAGTGTTAAAGAAAGCTGTCAAGTACTCTGCTCTATGTTTTTCTCATCCTACTGTGGAAAATATATTGAATATAAAACAAGAAATATGTATGAGTTGCTGAGTTTTTATAGCATCCCTTAAAACTGATAATTTTTATATTGATGCATGTGTATCAAGGCTGAGCCTGAAAGAACTTGGCTGAAAAGAATTAACATCATCATGTAATGCAATGGCTTCTGGCACTCACTGACTCAGTATTTATCTATAGAATGTATGAATGAATGAATAACTATAGTCATTGGCAAGTGTTGAACTACCTAGTCTCTTAATTACAAACTATAATTTTCTCTGATTTAAAAGTCACCTAGTGCTTTGTTTTTTTCATCTCACATTCTGTTTCTCAAGTTTAGCTGTAGAATGAACTGGAGCTATAAAGTTATTGGTATATAACCTAGAAGTTATTTGTTCATTAAAACATATCACCTGCCCTGCGGGGCGTGGCTCAGCGGTTGAGCATCGACCTAGGATCCAGGCGATCAGGGTTCGATTCCCAGTCAGGGCACATGCCCGGGTTGCAGGCTAGGCATCGGATCGATGACTCTCTCATCATTAATGTCTCTCTCTCTCTCTCTCTCCCCCTCCTTTCCTCTCTCTGAAATCAATAAAAATATATTTAAAAAAAAAAAAATCCCACCTTAGTGTAGTGTAGTGTACCTGTTCACCCAAGATTGCTGGCAAAGGGCAGAAAAAGAGGGAAGGAGATGAAGAAGGGGAGTGAGGAGACAGAACATTCTTTGGTAGACAAAGTTACAAATTTAGATAAAATATATAAAACATAAATTGTGTTGCCCCACCAACCCCTCTTTAAAGCTTTCATTTTTCTGAGTTCTGGTGAACTTTTTTCCACTTTGAAAGCCTCAGAAAGCTGTAATTCCTATAGTCTCAAAGTCAAGCTTTTAAGTACCAACATCTGTCCTTTTGAGTTGAGGTGTTCACAAAATTGCAGTTAGGCACATAAATGAATAGAGGCACTCACACTTTCCACCTATAAAGATTAAAGGCAACTCTGTTCATTATACTCCTTTATTTATCCTGAAAGTGTCAGGAATTTTCCACTTACAAGTTTTACATCTTAAAATGGTAAGCATGCTCAGCAACACATAATTAACTTCTAATATTTCTGGTTTTAGCCTTCTTTGATTATTTAACACAGGCAAATTTTTGATCCAAAAATATTTTGCCTCTGTTTAATCAGAAATCAAAAAATAATGATAAAGTTTACAGAGTAAGTTATTATAATATGAGCTTATTCTCTGTTGAGTTGCCAAATGGATAAACAATATTAATTATTACCTGCAAATCAGTAAAGACAGTTATGAAACAGACTATCCTAAAACATTATTGAGAGATTTCTGGCCGTAAATCTACTCTACTATACTACTTAATCACTTAGCAGGGTCTTTCATTATGTTGTTATACCATTAACTGTCAAACATGAGACAGTAAAACAAATATCTCACTGTCACACTAAAAACAAATTTTCAGTTAATAAACCACATACTTAGATGTCAAATAAATGAATATATATATATTAATATGCATACACTCATATATATACATATATAATTATATTTATACAGACACATGCATATATATTAATTTATAATTCTACCTGGTTGCAGAAACCTAAACCTTATTAAAAAGTTACTTCCATCAGTACCCTAAACCCCAACTGGGTGTATGTTCTAAATTAGAGAAACTATAAGTAGTCTAATGCAATGTTATGAAAGTGGGATGTAAGAATGTGGTCCTTGCAGTGCATCTATCCATAGCTGGCATCTGCTGAGAATGACACTGAGAAATAAAAATAGCTAACATTTATGAAACATTATAGCCTTATACTGGCTATATATATATATATATATATATATATATATATATATGACCTTCATAAAAGCCCTATGTTTTATAAATAGGAAAACTGATACACAAACCCCAGCCCTGTCTCTTAATTGCTACATAAACTGAGCCTATCTTTTTGGAAACTTCAAAATATTTTTCCATTTTGACTTCAAAACTCTAATTTTAAAGAATTTGAGAATTATCTCTATGATAACCTCCAAACATCTTATATAAAAGTTGCTTAGTGGTCTATTCCTTTTAAAAGAGCTTGGGGGTCTTGGTGCAATTTCTAAGAAGACTAAAGGATCTTCTGTGCTTTTTACACTGTAGGAGTGTAACTGCTTAGAAACTTAATTTCTTTAATATGGCCCCTTTTTTCTCTCTTTTGTTTCCTTTTGACTCAAATTGATCTCCTCCAGCACTCTGTCTCTCACCAGCCTCCTCCCCTGCACTCCATTCCTTTAATCATTAAACCCTCAGGACAATGAGGTTCTAATCAGTATCAAATAATCTTAGGAACAAAGCCTCAGGTCACTGACCACAATCAAACTAAAGATAACATCTAGGCCTCAGTTGTGTTTCAGCTCCAGGCCCAGAAAAGGGGCAAAAACAGATGAAGTGGTGCCATGGCTGACACAGGAACCAGATGCACTGATCAACTACCCTCTCCTTAGGGTCAACCAATCAGCAGAGACCACAACCCTCACTCCCTTAGTCACCAGGATTAATGATTTTTGCTCTCTGTAACACATCCCCTGGAAGCCATCGGGGAGCCAGGTCTTTAGCATTAGTTCACCTAGTGTGGGCCGCTTCCTTAAAATAAACCCTTATTTTCTCTGTTGCAGACTCCTGTTCCTGCCTTATTGGGCTCTGATGCACACAGGCAAATGGACCCCTTTAAGTCTGCTAAGGGGAGGAAAAGTAAAATTACTTGAAAGGAGCCAGAAGCCTCTGGTTCTCCTCTCAATTCTGCCAATGACTAGCTGTGCTGCCAAGGACTAATCACTCAAGTCTTGTTCTGTGAATCATTCAACTAACATTTCTGGAGCATCATCTATGGCTTGGAAACCTAATATATGCTATTTGTTAAACATCTCAATTTTAGCACAGTCAAAAAATTTAAGTAACACATCTAAGATCCTAGAGGAATTAATTGACAAAACTGTGATTGAAGGAAGCTATGCATTATTCAATTATGATATTTCCTGATATCTAAAATCCCACCTATGTCAAAATACTCTAATTCTAAGTGGAAGATGACAGAAAAGTCTTAGCAAAAGAAAATATTTTGTTGGTAGGCTTTAAGGTCATATGTCATTTATATTTTTTTCTTGTTTTCTTAATTTTCACCCAAGGATATTTTTTCCATTGATTTTTTATTAATTATTTATTTATTTTTTAGAGAGAGTGGAAGGGAGGGAGGAAGGGAGAAAGAGGGAGAGAGAGATAGTGAAATAACTATGTGAGAGAGACACATGGATAGGTTGCCTCCCACACAGGGCCAGGGATCAAACTTGCAACCCAGGTACATGCTCTTGACTAGGAATCGAACCTGAGACCATTCAGTATGCAGGCTGATCCTTTAATCACTGAGCCACACCAGCTGGGGTGCTTTCTTTCCTCCTTCCTTCCTTCCTTCCTTCCTTCCTTCCTTCCTTCCTTCCTTCCTTCCTTCCTTCCTTCCTTCCTCCCTCCCTCCCTCCCTCCCTCCCTCCCTCCCTCCCTCCCTCCCTCCCTTCCTTCCTTCCTTCCTTCCTTCCTTCCTTCCTTCCTTCCTTCCTTTCTTTTTTTTTTCTTTTCTGTGATCTTTTGGAAAATATCATCTTTGGATAACATATCTGGATGCTTGCTAGTTAATACAGTTTACCAGCAGTCTTCTCTCTTCTTTGCACCTCTCATTTTGTATACAGTACCTGTATTTTATCATGTCTTTTAAAAATTCTTACACACACAAGGCTTCCTAACCTCTCCATAATTTGTTAATCATATCCATTTTCCTAGCAGTGGTTGTCATGGACCAAAGGAGTGGAATTTATCTTTAACTATCTCCTCAAGGGCTAACATTTACATTAGGGAATGTGTAATGTTTTCTCACCATGCATGTTGTCAGGCTGACATCAATAATGAAAAATGTGGATTAATACTTACACAAGCTAACATGATTTTTGCATTATAAAAATGTCATTTTAAAAAAGACAGTCTACAATGATAAACAATGTGTGGGCTTATTTTGGCAAGAAAATAATATAAAGGCTTTTCTAGTTCCCTTGGAGTATATATTGATTAAGTGAACTATATTACATTTCCTTTTGCACTGAAATACTGAGTTGATGTGCAAATGTTAGTGAATTTTTTTCCAGAACTCATGAATGATCATTCCTTGGCTAATTGTTAGCTGAAAAGGTATTGCACATAATTTAATTTCTTAAACTCAGAGTTTAGAGATTTGATAGTTTGCATCTGGAACCTGGGATTATTTCTTATTTAAGTGATAGAGATGAAAAGTTTAGTTGTGAGTTCTGTCAAAAATAACTCTTTTTAAGACCCATGGATCCTCTGCCTTGCAATTTAATTTTTCAAGTCCATTTTCATTTTATTTAACCAAGTTTTTCTCATTTATCTATCTTCACTAGGCAGTCTGGAAAATAATATGGGAAAGTATCATGAGTCTAGAGCAATACTGGAGAACCCTAGCATAAGTGTATTCCCCTCACTACACATAAGCTTTAGAAAAATGATATGCAAAATGACAGCTTAGTTTCCAAGAAAATTGTGTCCACACGGAAAAGAGATTATGAAAGCTTAATAGCCCCAATTTTCACAAAAGATGATTTCCAGTCTCCTTTTAGTTTTGTTCTTCTGGTGCAGTGGTTCTCAAACTTGGCTGCACATTGGAATCACCTAGGGAATTTTAAAATTATGAATCCCATAACCAGAGATTCTGATATAATAAGGCATTGCCTGGGCACCTGGATCATTAAAAACTCCCTCAAGTGATTCCACTGTGCAATCAAGGCTAAGAATCCCAGACTAACTCTTGCTAAATTCTCAAGTGTCGCTCACTCATGTTTTTGAACTGCTGACCCTACCACCGCTCCCAGCTGGCTGCCTCACTATCCCTTTGCTTTAGGCAATAAAACAGATGTTATTCTCAAGGCAATGGTGCTCTGTTCTGAGTCTGTTGCACCTGATTTTGTGTTTAAGATATGGTTTGTGCATCATTGGTCTATAGTGTTGCTTTGCCCTGAACATTCCGACAATAAGCTCATAACATGTCTGTTGCTGCATACACTTTACTCAAGTGCCTGGTTTCAGTGAAACCTCTATCTAGGCTAGGATAAGACCAGTGCTATATCTCTTGGCAAGTCAGTAGAAAAGATCTGCTAACTTTTTTTAAATTTACTTATCATTTCAAGCAGAAGTCTGAAAAACCCATCTTCTGGAGTTCATTCATAGGATATAGAGTATATCTAGTTTCATTTAAAGCTTATATAGAGTCAGACAGAAATATTTAACATTGTAAAAGGTATCCCTTTTCTAGCAGTAGGGAAATGAAGAAAAAAACAAAGAGAGTGAGAGGAAAACTAATCTGCTATGTTTTTCTGGGTCTTTGAAGCTCTTTACCAGGTAAATTTGTTTAATGAGTGAGGATATTGTCTATCGCAAAGCAAAAGGACTTCAATCCATTTAGGGATTCTGAAAAAAAGTTACTTCTTTACCAACCTGGCACATAGCAACTTAGCAAGCTTGTCCAGATCAAAAAAAGAAAAACAAACAAAAAGAATGTGAAGCAGGTAACTTTCCTAAGCCACTTTCAGTCTCCAGTGACATGAACTCTGGAGGCTGAAGAACTACTCTCAGGCCTCCAAGGGATAGGGTGATGATCTCAGAGCAGAGGGTAGAGATAGGGAGATAGGTGGTTGAGCCCAGGTCCACAAATGGCAAGAACTATGTGGAAACCAAATCACCACAGAGAAATGCCCTGTACTTGTTAGTACCATTGCCTGAGCAAATGAATAAACTATGAGTTCATCCACCATGGACTTCTGCAGCAGAGGCCAACATTGCTTGCTGGAATTGACTAATGAGTAACAAACAGCTCAGATCTAAGGAACGGCATGACAGTCACTTTTACTAACTCTATAAGGAGAGGAAGTCCCTGCATTCCCTCTGGAACACATTCAGATGTCATTTAAGATCAGAGGCATGGAAAAGACTGAGTAATTTTATAAAAGATAAACTAAAAAATTGCTTAAATTTTGTGATTTTGATTAAGCTTTCACAGGATTAAATATTTAGTTTATTTTTCAGATAATATCTGTGTTTGAACTCAGAAGGATCATACGATAGCATTTTTTTTATTTAAAAAAACACACATTATACTTTCTCTGTATACAGCCATATTGTATCAAGATGGAGCCATATTAGAAAGATAGAGCCATCAAACAGAAACAGCCTTATGAACCTCCCCTCCCAAATAGTCTTGGGTTTTACCCATCTTTACCCACTTCCTTTTCACAGTGGAAGACATGTCCTGCATCTTAGCTCCTAAATCCAGTACTTCCTTACCTACTGGATCTTACTCTTTATCTTCTCCCTCCTATGACTTCATCCTTTCTTTTCTATTGCCTCTCTAAACACGTACATGCATCTTCCACCATAAAATCATTAAGCAAAATACATAAGAAAATAAAACACATAGTCCTCCTCAACTCCATATATTCTCAGCTGCTACTCGATTCTCACTTACAGCTGATTTAACTGCATTAATTCATACTCATTGTTTATGCAAGATTTCTCCACCATCACTCTGAAAATATTTTTGCCAAAACCTCTTAATGATCGATTTATTCCTAAATCTAAAGACCCTCTGCAGTCTGTCTTATTTATCCTCTGCAACGTGCCCTTTATCTTTTGCATCTGTGATATGTTTTTGTTGGTGGTGAAACAGCACCAGGTGTTAGACCAGTAGAGTCAGACTGGACCTTGGTTCAGCAACTTCAGTACTTGAGTTCTGGCTAGGAAAGAATTCAGAGACAAGATTCAAACTATAAGAGAAAGTTTATTTAGAAAGTTACAGAGGTAGAACAAGTGAGCCACAGAAGAAATGGGCTCAGGAAAAAGTTACAGAGGCAAAGGAAAGGCCCTTGGAGCTTAGGACAATGAGAGCAGCAAGGAAAGTGTGGGATGAGGGTGGGGGGGATAGGTATCAGTGTGCTCTCCAGGTGTGTCATTCCAAGACCCTGGTCTCCACTGATCTGTCAGGGCCAGGCCCAAGGGTTATCAGTCAGTACAGCTGCTACTGATGGCAGCCATGGCTTCATTGTCTGGTTTTGCTACTTTTCTGGGCCTGGGGCTGAAATACAAATGAGGTTTAGATGTGTTTGATGCAGGGTTAGAGCTTCATTGTCCTGGGGCTTACTGCTTAAGAGCTATTCTCCAAACCCCTTGTTCATTCCCCCTCTAAAGGGGTCTAACCCTCATGACTAGCAACATGCCAGGGCAGGAAAGGTCAGGGGAAGGTTCGTACCATGTGACCAGAGATATGGAAAGTCAGGTGGTCAAAACTGCATGGCCAGCAATATGCTAAGGTAGGAAAGGCCACCCTGGGGGTGAGGTCACAGCCCAGTTTTGCCCGTTGCTTGGTACCCAGGGCTTTCCTCCCTGGTGACCTTCCATACCTGACATATCATCCTTGCTCTGCCCATGTCTGCCTAACTCCTACCACATTTTCACACCTGGCTCCTTCTATCTCTCTAGCCACTTTGTTTTACTCTCTTTTATTAGCTCTTCTTCTGCAGCCACTCTTTATAAATTCAGTGCTTCCAGGATTTGTAATTGAGCAATCCCATCCATTTACATGAGTTAAACTATCTCCTGTATATTTTAATGACTCAAATTAATGTCCACAACCTTATTTCTATTCCTGAGTACAAGACATATTTATTCAAATAAGTAATGACTCTCTTCATCATTCAAGTTTAATGTACGTAAAAATCTTATGAGATTCCACATCTACTTTTGGAAGTCCTAGTGCCACCTCTATCTTCTTGGTTAGCTTTTAATTTGGAGTTGTATTTTACTTCTTTCTCGATGGCCCACTCAGTCCATTTGTTTAGAAACTATACAGGGTGGGGCAAAGATAGTTGCATACAGTTGTGAGTATACAAAACAGAGTTCATTCTTGTATTCTTGTATTATTATTTATTAGTTATTGTATTATTTTCCATACAAACAACTGTAAGCCAACCTTTGCCCCACCCTGTATTAATCAGGCCACCATTTTTACCTTAAGTACCATGAGTAACTTTTTAGTTGGTATTGTTTTACCTGCTATTAATTTCCTATAGAAAATGTCTACTTTTATCGGAGTGACTGTTTTTAAATGCAAACATGTTACTGCACTAAATAGTATTCAGATTAAAGAAAATCTCCTAAATATATTATACCAGGTGTGTCATCATCTCTTCTCAGCCATGATGAAAATTTCTACTCTGTAGTTCCACTACACGTTTTTTTGTTTTTTGTTTTTTTTCTGTCCAAAGGCTCAATTTGCCTGCCTTCTTGGTTAGTTTCACTAGCCCACAGAACTCATTTCAGGTGGCCCTTCCTCCACAAAGCCTTCCAAGTGATAAGTGTAAATTAAGTATCTCAAGTGACAAATGTCAATTCTGTATGCTTGGCAAGCACCCTGATTTTGTTTCTAAACCATGTATGTAAAATGAATCATGGTGTGTTAAGGAGTTTTCATTTCTCCCGTTCAACCATAAGTGTTTGAAGGCAAAATACTCTCTTTTGCATATTTATATTTGTATTTCCTGGAAAATTTCCTAAAATGAGCTGAAATAAATAGATATTTTACAAATAAAGAATAAACACCCCAGCAGGGCATGGCTCAGTGGTTGAATGTCAACCTAGGATCCAGGAGATCCGGGTTTGATTCCTGGTCAGGGCACATGTCTGTGTTGCAGGCTGCAGTCAATCAATGACTCATCATTGATGTTTCTATCTCTCTCTCCTTCTCCCTTCCTCTCTCTGAAATTAATAAAGATATATTAAAAAAAGAATAAACAAATACAGCTATTTCAGTATTCTGAAATCAATTTCATGTACCTGTTATAACTAGTGTAAAACTTTGAGTGTATGAGAATATCTATGCATCTTACTTCATGTTTCTATAAAGAGTAATATCCCTTCAAATCCAACATAAACCCTTATAGAAATATTGACCCTACATATTTTTAAGAATGTCAAAGGCAACCATGGAGTCCTGGCTTATGTAGAAGAAAGATTGGGGTTGATATATAGATTTTCAAAAGTATAGTTGGTATACAATATTATATTACTTATATTAATTTCAGGTGTTCAATATAGTAATTCAATATTCAGGGTTTTTTCCTTTCTTCCTTTCCTTCCTTCCTTTTTACCTCTTCCTTCTTTCCTTCCCTTCCTCCTTCCTTCCTTTCTTCCTTCCTCCCTTCTGACAAGAATAAAAACATTTGAAATGTTCTAAATTAAATTGCAGGGGGCCAGGTAATGAGAGAAAGACACAGAGCAGTTAGCCTAGCCTGTTACGAGCTGGGGACAGCTGAGAAATTAGTTTACGTTCCTGATGTATATTGGAGCTTTGAGTCAACATCCAGTGTCTACTAGCAGGCCACTAGCTGGGCCATTGTTTCCCACACATGCATGAATTTTTAGAACTGCTGCCTGACACAATCAAAGCAGTAAATATTTCTTACTTATAGACAGTGCTCCTATAGTAGAACTGCTTTATCCTGCCCCTCATATCTGTAGCCAATGTAAATTGTTTTAAAACTACTTACATCTTTCTTCCCCCATTTGATGTATGAAAACAACCTGTCATCTCCAGGATGGGGGACATGCTGCCTTTTCCCCTAACAGTGCTGCTGATGGTTTAGACGTCATGCCCCACAACTTGTCCTTTATGTCTCAATGAACCCTTTCTTTCCAAAAGTGTTTCAGCCAGGAAGTAAAGTTTTTTGTTTAACACTTCCCTCATTCTCCTTTTTCTCTCATCTTGGTTCTGTTCTTCCTTCCGTTTCCTCCTCTCCTCTCTTCTCCTCTCTCTTTTTCTCTCTTCTACCCCCTTCACATTTTATTTTTCTTTCTTTGTTTCTGGTCTGTTGTAAATCCTCTCTCACCTCAGCACCATCTGTAAATATGTAGGGCAAGAATATTCTACTCTGGAATTAGACATATTTATGAAGCCTCACTTCATCTGTCATTTAGGTATGAAGAAACAGATCACAAAAGACTGAGATAGTTCAGCAGGTCAGAGGGCATGAATGAAATCAATTATATCTGGAAGTCACCAGCAAACTCAGTGTTTTACTATTAAGGAAGCATGTTTTGTGGTATATTAAGTAATAATATATCCTACTGGTTTAATGTCTAAAAGACCAAACATCAAAATATCAATGAAATTTTACATTAGAGTTCTTCAGACCATAGATGCTAGGGAATTTTATCTTTATAACATTAGAAAAAGCAATGAGGTTGAACAGTCTTATACCATGTACAAACTTTCACTCTTCATATAAAAGTGACTAAATAAATTAATTATCAACTATATATCTAGTGCTTACTTTATTTATTTTATATTATTTTATTTTATATTTGTTTCAGTTGTACAGAACAGTGGTTAGACAATTATATAATTTATGAAGTGACCCCCCTGATAATTCTAGTACACACCTGGCACCATACACAGTTATTACAATATTATTGACTAGATTCCTTATGCTGTACTTTATATCCCTATGACTATTTTATAACTTCTTACTCCTTTTACCTTTTTCACCCATCCCCCAACATCTCCTCCCATCTGACAACCCTCAGTTTGTTCACTGTACCTGAGTCTGTTTCTGTTTTGTTTGTTCATTTATTTTGTTCTTTAGATTCCACATATGAGTACTTGTCTTTCTCTGTGTGACTTATTTCACTTAACATAGTCTTTTCTAAGTTCATCCTTATTGTCATAAATGGTAAGATTTCATTCTTTTTTATAGCCAAGTAATATGTCATTGTATAGATATACCACATCTTCTCTATCCAATCATCCATTGATGGGGCACTTGGGTTGCTTCCATATCTTGACTATTGTAAATAATGCTGAAATGAACATAGGGGTGCATATATCTTTTCAAATTAGTGTTTTGGGTTGCTTCAGATATACTCCAAAAAGTGGAATTGGTAGGTCATAAGGAAGCTCTATTTTTAAATTTTTGAGAAATATCCCCATGGTGTTCCATAGTGGCTGCACCAATTTGCAATCCCACCAACAGTGCACGAGGGTTTTAGGGCCTACTTTATATTCAGCATTATAAAATAGATGGTAGATTTAATTAATGAGTTAATCCTATAAATATTTACTAAGTGATAATATATTCAAGACACTGTGTTAAGTGATATGTAGGTGAGAAAGGCCCCAAAAAAGATTTAATCATAATTGAGAAGCAATAAAAGATAGTTGAAATGAAGTTGCTATCTTAAAAATAGTGTATATAATATTTATGCAGATAGACATAAATCTATTTAAAAAGAAGTTTTCAGTCCTTCTGAACACATAAATATAGTGTACAGAGACATGAGCTTATAGAAGGAAACAGTCTAGCTTTATTAATACATATTTCTCAAATGAGTAGTCACATGAATTAAGATAAAGGTAAAATCATGTAGCTGAAATTTTATTTCCTATTCTTTACAGATCCCAGGGGACCAAAAAAAAAAAAAAAAAAGATGCCATTCACTTAATCAGCTTCTATTTAAGTACTTTATGTTTTTTCATTTCTCAGGAACAGAGCTATTTTAGAGAGAAGGTATGAAATTTTATTTTAAGCATAATTGGAAAGGGGTCTCCTTTGTGATTTTGCTGATCAGTTCATGCATAATATCAAAACTGTTGTTCCTATTGGAGTATAAGTAACTATAAAGAAAATTATTGCTTTTAGCTTGTTTTTCAAAAGAAATAGTGCTAAATAAATGTATTATTTTATATTTTTCATTTTAGATATCTGCATAAAATGATCAGGACATAATCTAGGTGATAATCCTGTGTGTCCTAATTATGTAATTTTAAAAACTTCAGTGAATTCATCTAAAAAATGGTGGTAATATTTATATAATCCTCATAATAATTTGGTAAAAATAATAACATTTGTTTTCTATACACATTAGAATTGGAAGTGAAGACATTATATATATAGTGTCATCTTATATAAATTAAATGAGGTCATTAAATAAAGGGTGAAAAAAATATTGTTCTAATTTTAAACTTACTTAAGGTATATTTTTAATTCACTACATTAACACAGGGTTTAATGAGCAATTTAATGGTTTAATATATACTGTGTTTTTGATGATCAGAAATGAGTTTATAATAAGATTATGATACATACATACTACCATGCAAGCATGCCATGGATATTCGACTGAACTTGAAGGGCAGCTGTTTTAAAGTGACAGGATTTATTATTCTTTCTCCACAAGGTTTTACTGTCTCATTGATTTATTATTCTTTTGCCATAAGAATTCTTATAAAAAAGGAGGGGGTGGGGAGTTGAGTAGAGGGAGTCAATGGGGGAGAAAGGGGAACATCTGTAATACTTTCAACAATAAAGATAAATTTTTTAGAAAAAGAAAAAGGTAGCTTAATTTATAAAATAAACTCACAGTAACTGAATGAGGATATGAGGGTTCGTTTGGCACTAATTCCTCTCTCTAGTAAACCACTAACTGACCACATGCATTTGAGCAAGTTAAGTAACCTTTCTATGTCTTATTTTCTTCATCTATATTATGGGAATCATAATAGAACCTAATTTACACTGTTGTTGAAGAATACCTATAATAAAATATGTAAATGGCTCAGTGGCTAGTTGAGTTGACTCTCAATGAATGTTAACTATAGCTAACCAAACACATCAAAATTTATATTAATTTTTTATCAAGGTAAAGCTTAATTAGATGACTAAAGATAATAGGAAGGAGCAATTTATGCAATCTGATGTTAGAATTTAATCTGTGCACTCTCTTAACTTCAATCTTGTTTCACTATGTACATTCGATAAGTAATTTTTGAGCACTAACATATGTGAGGAAGTGACTGGATTTTCAGCATACAAAGATAAATAAGATCCTGTTACTGAGCCATAACAGTATCTCAAGGACTTAAAAATATTTATAATTGTGCTACAATACTATGATATGAAAGAATTAAGTTACAAAATGGTATATGCAGTGTCATACCTAATGGAGGTAATGACTGAGGTGAGGTTTAAAGGTAGGACAATCATTTAATTCATTAACCAACTGGCACAGCTACAGCTATTCCAGAACTGGCTTGTTCCTAGACTCTCTGAAGTTAACCAAGATTTATGATTACCCTATTTAAAAGAGAATAGGATTGTGCGGTAGCTAAGGAAGACTGTAGAAGAAACTTGAAAAAGACTAAGACCGCTTCCTACTGGAACAATACTTACTAGTGGCTGCCAAAGAACAGAGAGACTGAAAGTTATGGAATTATTTACAGATATGACAGAAGAGCCTTTAGAGTAGAATTGCTTCCTTTTTGAGTGGACCGTGAGGAAAAATTCATTTATTATTAGCCTAATAGTGCCTTGAGGACTCTAAGTCTATGCCATACATGCTGTTTGTGGCCACTGTGGCTGATGCTGAGCTTCCAAATTGTGCTGCTGAACACACTATTACTTTGCATGTAGACAACACAGTACAAACTGATTTTACCGTAAGACTGCTAACATATGCTTGGGAAATCATATTCTGAAAACACTGTGTTTTTCAATTTTCCCCTTGAAATAACCTAGAATATACTGAACTCTGTTGTGGAAAAATAAAGGAGAAAAATGTATCCTGAATCAAAGAATGGAAACTACTTGGAATATAGGAAACAAAATAAATGGTCTTGCTATTTATTCTGTTAACATCAGCTTTTTGCATCAATGCTAATTTTTAATAACATAATAGTGTTTGCTATATGTATATGTAATTTACTTTAGAGAATTTTTTAGGAAAAGGAATCTTAAATTAATAAAACACGCATTGGAAGAGATTTTTCAACATGAGTTACCATTGACTCCATAACAGAGTTTTATAAATCAAAGTTGCATTTGTCAAACATTTTTTCCCATCTTAGAGCATCCACACACTATAAGAATGCACAACAAGAATGCCAGCTGTAAGTGGTGCATGTTGCTTCCATTATGTTACAACGGCTACTAACACACCTAGCCATGAAGGAGCTTGGGAAAGAACTTATGGCTGTATGCCCAGGAAGAAGAGGGAAAAGTGCCACAGGAGGCTTCTTTAGCAATCCAAAAGAAACAAACTTGGACCAAGATGGGTAGGAAAATGGGTAGAATAAATGGAAAATATTAGAAAAGATTAATTGGTAGAGCTTGGTAATTGATTCAATATGAACATCAAAATGGAAAGGAAGACATTCAGATTTAGAGGTTGCAAATATGACTAGTTGTTAAATTAATAATGTTATTAATCAATAACATGAACTCCCAAACAAAAGTTCTAAAGCCACTTTGGGGGGAGGGACAATACACACACATTCACATACACATATGCTGGTAGATACATGTTTACATAATGTGCATATGTGTTCAGTTTTAAAAAGAAAATTGCCATGGAAAATTATTTTATTTCAAGTATATTAAAGAAGAATAGTTGTATTAATAACATATTTTCAATAAAGTTAACAATGTTCCTAAAGTTATTTCATTTAAATCCCTTTAACCCAATGCAAAGGTTAAACTTATCCCTTGCAGTCCAGGTTAGTATGCAGTAAATAAATCAAAACAGAACCCTGACTTGTAAAGTTTATATACCTCATTGCATCTTCAACAAGAACACACCTTATCTTTAACTCAATAAATATTTTGCCAAAGCTACTTTCAGCAATATTATCTATGGCAAAAAACACTTAACTTCAAACTCACAGATTTATCTTTGGCAGCATACACTTCAGCTAACCACCTAACCTTGAGAGACTCAACCTCTGGTAGTGTTCATGAAATATAAATTTTGTAACTTCATATTTAGCAAACTGATTTTAAAACACCATAAAAAACCTTTATTGAACCAATAAATAGTGACAAAAGTGAATAGAATCCTGTACATTTATTCAGGTTTAATTTTCCCTCTTTTACTGATCATTGTCTCAATATCTAATGAAAGTAACAACAACAAAATCCTAGAGGGAAAATAAATCCAGTTTCCACTAGATTGGAAAACTAGTTATGAGTTTGTTATATGGCTAAATAGTTCTAGCAATTCTAATAATATTATGAAGCAGAGATCAAAGAAAATAATGTAATGTTAAGAATATATTTCTATTAATGGAAAATGAACAGAATTGTCCTAAATATTCATGTATCAGCTCTGATTGTGCAGCCTCCCCTTGATATTGTCCTCACATGGTTATTTTTCCTGAATTTTTTGGATGAAAGATATCTTTTATTATTGTTGTTATTATTATATTTTATTTTTAATTGCTTTCTTATTAAAAATTTTTAATGTTGACATAATTGCAGATGTCCCCCTTTTCCCTGCCCTTTGCCTACCTCCACCCACCCCACCTCCCTTTCCCTTGGCTTCCCTTGGATGAGGGATGTCTTAAGTAAGATCCAAAGTCATTTTTGAATTGTGGACTCCATTCCAAAGCATAATAAATATAGTTGCCAATAATGCAAGGAACTTAAACACAAATTTCTTGAGAACCCATACCTTTGATTTAATTGATCCTTTCTTATTTCTGGTCTCTTCCTTATTATTATCATTATTACTTTTACTGAGGATCTGTCTTTTTTTTTTAAGGTTCATCTGCAGATTATCATAGACATGCAAAATTAATTGACACCACATTACAATTTTGTTTAAATTTTGAAAAATTATCCAAAATGCCTACCACTGTTGAGGGTGATATTTGGGTAACTTGCTGTTGCATACGTTGCTGCTGAGAATTTATACTATAGCAAACTATTTGGGAAATATCCTATCTCCCATCTCCCAGCTGAACAAAAAACATTTATTTTTATTTCCCTGAGGAAATGTTGATGTTCAAACATGAAATAGCCCATATCACAATCTATAAACTTGTCTGCATCTATTGCTGTATTTTGCCTTTTATTCTGGTCAAAACAAATAAGCTCAGATTCTATCTAAAATCAACCTCTCCACTGAGCTATTGCTCACATCTTTTATTATTTAATTCTTCTTTTGCTTGTATTATAAAGTTGCCTTCCCTGATCTATCATTACCATTAGCCTACTATCATTGTGAAATTTATCTGTCCTAAAATAATAAAGTCTCCTATATTCCATATGTTCATTTATTTAAAACCCTAATTAAAACTTCATTAAAAGAATTCTTAAAGGAGTTGTCTATAGTTATTTCCAAGTTCTTATCTCCAAATTTCTTCTCTACTTAATCTTAAAATATTTTACTAAAACTGGTTTTGACAAGGTTATTAATGGCCTTTTTCTGGCCATGTCAGATTGTCAGTTCTCAATTCTTATTTATCACAACACTTGATACTGTTGATAAATTCCACCTTTTGTGAATGATTTTATGCATGATTTCTATGATTCCACACTCTGCTAGGTTTCCTCCCACATTCATCTTTACTTTTTTCTACCTCCATTATTGATACGACTCTCTTCTATCTTAAAATGCTGGATTTCCCTCTGTCATAATCTATTCTCTATCCACTCATTTTAATTCCAGTTTAATGATTTTATAACAGTCTTAAATTTAGAAATCCCCAATCAAGCTATCCTTTAAGTCCAGACATGAATGTGACTTTCTACTTGGAAGGGTTGAAGAATGGGGAGAAGAGATAAGTCAGAGAAAAAAGGGAGGCAGAAACTGGCCAGATGGCACTAGGTAGTTAGAAGGAATGATGAGGGGGAAAAAAGTTTCTATCACTGTGGGACTGAATGTTCAATTCTCATTACAAAGTTGTTTGAATTTCTGGGATGTAACACCTCCCTCCCCCCATCCCTCCACTAAATCATGTATAAGGCTATGCACAAGCATTGTTTTAAATGAAAGAGGTTATCTTTGTAGACATTAAAAAAATGGGCCAAGTTCCACATCTGCGTCCATCTGACACCGAAGATGAACTGCATATGGGTAAAAGCAAAGTAATCTATAAACTAAGCTAATTATGCAAAAGTAAAAAAATAGAGCCAGAAGGGACCATGATGATATAAGATCCTCTTGGGACTTTTCAGAGATGGGGGAAAGAAATGCATGCAATGTGATTTAAACCTTTAGAGGTTGTGATGATAGCTGATTTCCAGATTACACATGTCCATTTCCATCTGGAGGTTATTGTCAGCAAGGAGAATGCATGATATGAAAATCAGATGTGAAATAAAATACTTAAATATTTCCTTTAATTAGATTCTATTCAATAGCTGAACAAACAAGTGGAATCTAAGTATAAAAATCAATAGGGACAAATGGACATAATTGAATTTTTTCATTGTGTATCCTTTACCTGGTAAATAATGAGGTACCTTATGCAAAACTGAGTGCCAAAAATAGCCATCTGAATAAAAACACATGGCCTCAATCACACTTCACACACACTTGATTTACATGAATTAAGGTACTTTAGTTTAATGTTGAAAAGAATATTAAAATATAAGAAAACTTTTTCATGTGAAGAGATTTTAGAATTGAGTATATCCAGAAACTAACCAATTTAAATTAACTATCTTAGGGTTTGCTTGTGTATTATAACTTCATGAATTTTTCATAAAGTAAATGAAGGCCAAGTTAATAAAGTGGACTGTACCTTTTTCTTTCCTAAAGTTCTTTATCAAAATCACATTTATATGCAATGTATTAAAGTAATGTGGTTGTAAAATAAGAAAACTAGAGTCCCGGTATTCCTATATACCTGTCATCCAGAGAATAGTGACCACATCTTACATTCCTTAGTTAATGAACTACTTAGAGTTGGTGATGTTTACCAACAACAGGTTTCAATTTATAAAGCCAGCAGCACTCCAGAGGCCATTACTTCATAGATATATTGATCTAGATATTGGTTTATAGCCAAAAAAAAATGCATGGGGATGTCTTGGCTTTAGTTTCAGGCTTTAAACCTTTCCACATCATTTGGGCTTTTCCTATATGAATAGGATTTTATATTAGAACAGCAAAGTAAAACAACCAAAGTAGACTATCTGATCACTTATATAAATATTAATTAAACTATTTAGAACTAAGTATGAATTAGCTAAAGTTAGGCTGCGCTCATTCTTTTTTTTTTTTTTTTTTTTTCATCTATTTGTAATCTTTGTAACTTAATTTTGAGACCCTTTCAGACTTGAGCAAAATTGACTCTCTCTAAGTCATTCTTAGTCAAGAAAAGACAGTCATATCTCAGCCCAGGTTAGTATCTAGTTCCCACACTGTTGTCTCCAGACACTCTTACATTGCTTGGAGATAAAGAGCTGTGTGACTTCCCTTATAGCTAAGAGCTGTGTTAATCTCTAGAACAGTTTCAGGTGTCTTCCCTGTATTCCTTATTAGAATTTTTGAGTATTAAGGGTTCCACTTTCCCTACAGGTAGAAGAGAAACCACTCTGGCATGCTGATTTGCCATTATGGAATCTTCTTAAATGTCATTGAAAAATTTTACTACTTAATGTTATTATCGAAATTATCATAAGAAAATTGATCACAGAAACATTGGACAAAATAGAAATGTTTAGGGGGAAAAACACATCAACTACTTAGAAGCAAGCATTGCATTCTTTTCCTGAGTCTGATGGAACAAATTACCACAGCTTGATGGCTTAAAACGACAGAAGTTCATTCTCACAGTTCTGGAAGCTAGAAGTCAGAAATCTAGCAAGGCCACGTTCCCTGCAGAGGATTTAAGGGTGAATTCATTTTCTCACTCTTCCAGTTCTTGGAGGCTTCTGGTATTTCTTGGTTTAAGACCGCATCACTCTGGTCTCTGCCTTAGAGGTCATAGCTTCTTCTTCTGTGCCTGTGTGGTCTTCCTTTTTTCACTCTCATAGGAACTCTTGGCACCGAATTTAAAGCTCATCTGGATAATCTAGGATGCTCTCATCGTCTCAAGATCCTTAGTTACATCCTCATATATTCTTTTTCCAAATGGAGTAACATTTATAAGTTCTGGAAATTAAGACATAGACATATTTTTTGGGTGTTCTCCATTCAATTCACTATAATCATTTAATATTTTAGTGTATTTTTCCCAATCTTTATTTCTCATAATATTTTTTATTATTGACTTCATACCACATAGGGTTTATTTAAAAAACACAAACAGAAAACTAAATAATATATATTTAGGAACATATTTCTATTTTGTTAAACCTCATTTTAAAAAAAGAGGAATGATACAGATAAGTCTAAAATTTAAATTCTTCTGGAAGGCAATAGCATATGGACAGGGTATGGGATATATGAGGATCCTATAAGTACCTAAAACACTAGTAATTATGGATTAGTTTTAAAATTTAGTGTTTGTTTCATGGATGTATATTTTGTATGTTATGTTTCATAATTTACTTATATGTTACATGTAATTTTGTTTTGTTTTTTATAATCCTTGCCTGAGGACATGCTTAGAGAAAAGGAGAGGGAGAAAGAAAGAGAGATAGATAGATAGATATAGATGATAGATGATAGATAGATGATAGATAGATGAGATAGATAGATAGATAGATAGATAGATAGATAGATAGATAGATGATAGATAGATAGATAGATAGATAGATAGATAGATAGATAGATGATAGATGATGATAGATGATGATAGATGATAGATATAGATAGATAGATAGATATAGATGATAGATAGATGATAGATAGATGATAGATAGATAGATAGATGATAGATAGATAGATAGATATAGATAGATAATAGATAGATAGATGATAGATAGATAGATAGATGATAGATGATAGATAGATAGATAGATAGATAGATAGATAGATAGATAGATAGATAGATAGATAGATGATAGATGATAGATGATGATAGATGATGATAGATGATAGATATAGATAGATAGATAGATATAGATGATAGATAGATGATAGATAGATATAGATAGATGATAGATAGATGATAGATAGATGAGATAGATAGATAGATAGATAGATAGATAGATAGATAGATAGATGATAGATAGATAGATAGATAGATAGATAGATAGATAGATGATAGATAGATAGATAGATAGATATAGATAGATAGATATAGATAGATAGATGATAGATAGATGATAGATAGATAGATGATAGATAGATGATAGATAGATAGATAGATAGATAGATAGATAGATAGATGATAGATAGATGATAGATAGATAGATGATAGATAGATGATAGATAGATGATAGATATAGATAGATAGATAGATGATAGATGATAGATGATAGATAGATAGATAGATAGATAGATAGATAGATAGATAGATAGATAGATAGATAGATAGATGATAGATAGATGATAGATGATAGATAGATAGATAGATAGATAGATAGATAGATAGATAGATAGATAGATAGATGATAGATAGATGATGATAGATAGATAGATGATAGATAGATAGATAGATAGATAGATAGATAGATAGATAGATAGATAGATAGATGATAGATAGATAGATAGATGATAGATGATAGATGATAGATAGATAGATAGATGATAGATAGATAGATAGATAGATAGATAGATAGATAGATAGATAGATGATAGATAGATAGATGATAGATAGATAGAGAGATAGATAGAGAGACATCGGCTGCTTTCCCTATGCTTTCCAGCTGGGGATCAAACCCACAACCTAGACAAGTGCCCTGACTGGGAATCGAATCCAGTGCACAGGATGATGCTTAACCAACTGAGCAACTCTGGCAAGGCTAATCTTTAAACTGATAAAACATTAGATAGTTGAAGTCTTTTAAAGAATTTTTATAGGATGTTTTCAGAATAATATCAATTTTCTCCCTAGTAGCCTCAAGAGCACCTATCATGCTACAGAACACCATCCACACTGCGTTCAGTATATATATATATTTTTTCTACTTGATAAAAAGATAAATGTGTTATATCTTAATTTATATATTTATACCCTTTCTATTTTTCTTCAGGATTGTCTTGTATTTTCTTAAACATTTATTTTTTCACATGTATTTTATAATAAGTATCAAGCTCCTAAGAATATTTGAATTTTGATTGGAACTGCATTCACTCAATATGTAATTGAAAAAATTAACACCATAAAAATGTTAAATCTTCTTAACCAGGTATACAATACAAATCTCCATCTATATAGTTCTTCTCTAATAAAATTCAACAAAAATATAAATTACTTCTCCATAAATGTCTTGCACATATTTTTATGTTTATCCCTGTTGCTGGTATAAATATTCTTACTCTTTCATAAGCTTCTTTTATTTCTTTGAATTTATTCTATTTTTCTATCAGTGAAATATCATTTTTCTAATAGAATAATGGCATAACTACCTTTTAATAATCAGAAGATTACATGTTTCCATGTGTTTACATAAATCTCTCTCTCTCTCTCTCTCTCTCTCTCTCTCTCTCTCTCTCTCTCTATATATATATATATATATATATATATATATATATATATATATATATAATCAAGATTTTAAAGTTGTAAGTAAACTAAAGCCAACTAAAGGTAGCTCAAGCAAGTTTTATATATGGTAAATTCCTGAGCTACAACTGGCCATAGAAAGGACTGGATCAAATTATGTTGCTGGGCTCCTTTCCCATTTCTGGAACTTTATTGAATTTGGTTTGATAAGTTTGTGTTAAGAATTGTTGTGTTTATATTAATTCTGAGGTATTGATCCATAGTTTTGTTTCCTAATATATTTGTCTGGTTTTAGTCTCAGAATAGTTCTGGCCTCATAGCATAAGTGGGAAAGCAGTCTTTCCTCTTCAACTTTTTGAAGAGTTAATGTAAAATTCATAGTATTTCTTCTGTATGTGTAGAATTCTCCAGTGAAGTTATCTGAGCCTACAGTTTTCTTTGGGGGATGGGTTTTAACTTCAAATTCAATTCTTAAATAGACTTAGGTCCATTCAGTCTAACAATTTCTTCTCCAGAGAACTTTCTTTTTTTTCATTTGTGTATCGCTTGCAATTTGTCAATTTAATCTAAGTTGACAAATTTATTGATAAAATGTTACTCCTAATATTCCCTTACTCTTTTAATATCTCTAAAATCTGTAGTGATATCACTATCCCTATTTCTCATATCGATAATTTGTGTATTCTTACAATTTTTTTCCTATATAAGTTTAGCTACCTGAAAATTTTAAGTGTTCTATACATCTTCCATGAATTTATTTATCTGTTTAATATTTCCTCTAGGTTCTAGAAAGTGTGAGATACATTTATATCTGTGTATACTTGTTTTTATTATCTGCTTTATTTATAAGTCAGTTTCAAGTAATTATTTTTCTCCTCCTCATGGGTCATATTTTCCTTTTCTTCTGAATGACTGATAATTTTTATTGGATGACAGACTTTGTGATTTTACCTTGTTAGGTGTTAAATTGTTTGTATCCCTATAGATATTCTCAAGTGTTATTCAGTAACATAGTGTATTACAATGAGCAGTTTGATCTTTTTAGGTCTTGTTTTTAAATGTTTTTCATCTGAAATGCATAAGTATTTAGCATACGGCTAACTTTCCATTTTTCTGAGACAAACTCTTCTGGATACTCCACCCAACACCTCATGAATTACAAGGTTTTTGTACTCTGGCTAGTTAAAAAAGGAATATTCTTAGCCCTGTAAAATCCTCAAAGACTGGTTCCTCTAATCTTTTAAAGTAGTTCTCTCTTCAGCCTTTACTAAGCTTCCCACATAGATGTACTGATTAATGCCATTTCTTTCATATTTCTTTCTGGTATTTAGTTGTTTTAGTCTAGTTGGCAATTTTGATACCTGTTAATATATTTTAGCTAGAAGAATACATGTTTGAACTATATTTTTATGGGCAATTATGATCCAAATGTAATGTATTTATTTTACTCTGATGCAAAATCAAAAATTCAACTATAGTGCAAAGGTCAATATGTTTAAAGGTCATAAAAGTAGAGTACATGATGTACAAACTGGAAAATTGGGCCATTTCCTTTATGATGTGACATTATACTGCCACTGAGGAACACAGTTAAAATAACACTGCTGAAATGAACTGAAACGTGTCACAAATATGACAATAACCATGTATGCCTTCAAATACCTCCCTTGGAATTGACTCGCCATCTCTAGACATCAGTATGAGGACAATTACAATTCTATTAAAGAATAAAAAATCATACTTTTGAAATTTCACTGAAAATTTTAAGGCCAAGACATTTTGGGTTCATTTCACTTAATCTCCAGGGTCAAATCTTATGCTTTACTCAAAATCATATTAAGCCTTTAATTTAAATCCCAACCCAAACTGATGACCTTCTGATTGAAATTCTTCTCATCATTTTAAGCTGACAGGGTCAGTTTATATCTTAGTTTAAGGGTCTGACTATAGCCATGTGCATTCAGGTAGGCATTAGTTACTTTAACCAAATGCAGAAGTTCTACAATTAGACTTGTGTTTATCAGTAGTTCTAATTAGGTGTTGTCACTAACCAGCTGTCCAAACAAGATTTATTGAAGTTTCAATTTTCTCATTAACGTTCTTATTGAAAAAGTTTTCAAATTTGTTAGCATCATTCACATGGATATGAGTGTAAAAATCTGCAGATTTGTGACCAGGCTAAAATTACTCTGACAGTTTGAATTTGACCCTGTCAGAACTCCTCCGATAGCCATAAAGACAGTGTTCAAAGGCCATCCCAGTCAAGCCATAAGCTGTTGGTCTAGAAAAATCTCTAACAGTATTACTTCCATGACTGACAAAATCCTGTTTATAGGAAGCCTTAAATTTTCTGTGTTTGGTTCAAAGACCATTTCAAGAGCCACTTGGCAACCATTAGTCAATTATTTCTCTAAATTGGTTTCTGTCTAGTAAGTATTGTCCTTATTTCATTTGTGGATGAAGCTACTTAATCCTTCCAGTGATAGATTGGCTATTCAGCAGCAGTAAGATTCCTTGGTAAAAAGGAGCACACATTATTGGACCATGCATAGTACCCATCCCTACCTCTGTATACGGAGTCATTGCTCAAGCATTGGGGTGGCTGAGACTGGCATACATCCAGTGGATAAGGCCCACTTTCCACCTGTTGCTGAGTACCTCCTCTGTTAAAGATTCTTTCTAGTGCACACTGATATGAGACAAAAATCCACAGACTTTGTGTCCACCTACACAAGTCCATCCTATGCTTCTTCCTGAAATTACTTTCTTATTATTTACAGGCCCCTGCTGAACCAGCCAATACATTCAATGCACTTTTGGAGTCTGTGCATATATTTACCTCAGATTAATTATTTTTTATATAAAGTTGATAAGCAATGAGTTGTTCATTATAGAAATAATATGATCTATTAGTCATCACTATAGATTCTGGCAAATGAAAGTCCCAGAGTTGCCACTCTTTTCTTGCCATTATGACATCATATCCACTTTGTCAACGATGATTATGCATCATTGCTTGTTTTTTCTTATCATGGGAATCTATCAGCTCTATTGTTAATAATAAGAAGAATATCTCTTACTATCAGTTTTATAATACAGATGACAACTAACATTGAGCTCTTCAAAGATGTTGGTGTTCCCTCACTGGTCCTTTCCGAACAGCCTTAGGGGAAAAAAATGACCTCTGGGTAACCTGGATAACAATCTGTTCCAATAGAATACTATACTTAACTTTTAATATTCCCACTTTTCAGAGCCTTCTGATATCTACCTTAATACTTTGACAAGTCAGTTTGACAAGTCTCTACCTCAATTTTACTAGTCCATCATCATGTCCAGATTTCAAAGAACCACGTTAGTAGAATTGTGGTTCTCAAACCTTAGCGTGCATCAGCATTACATAGAAGGCTTCTTAGATCACTGATTTCTGGACTGACCCCTTCCCCTGCATTTGTTTCAAAAGTTTGGGACAAGACACAATAATATGTGTTTCTGAGAAGTTCCCAGATGATGCTATTGTTTCTGGTCAGAGACCACACTTTAAGAACCATTGGTGTAATCAGTACTGTATCTTCTACCTGTATCTCCTTCCAACCCAACACAAGTGAGAGTCATAGGAAATGTGAAGCTGAAGCATGCCTGGGGTTGTCACCATCCCACTTAGCAAGTATGTTATCCTTAATGCCATATGACTGGTGGGTGATCCAATTCCAAAATCTTAACTTGAAGGGAAGCTTCTTAGACTCTAAAGAACTAGCTGTCCTGGTATGGGTTCTTTCTAAAAGCCAAATTTGAGACAAGGACCTGGAAGGATATAGTTTATTGAAAAGGCAATCTCAGAAATTGGAGGACATGAAAAAAGTAAGATGAAAAGTGTTAATTGACAATAAAGACTATGTTACCAAGTTGGTTACTACTGTGAGCAACTGACAGACTATCCTTTTGGTTACTCTCTGAGATATAATGTAGAACTTGCCAAACAATTAAGACATCAGAGAATGGGAATGCTGGGGCACCTAAGTCTCCACTTTCATCCCTAATTATATTAGAAGGTTGTCCCAGGGACATTTCTTTCATTTCATGATTGAGCCATCCCATGGGTAAATGGCATTTTTGTGTGGAAACAGAGTAGTTAGATGTGGAACACTGGCAAACATGCATACAATGTCCACCAAGTGAGCTAAGGAGATGTGAAATGCTGCTTCACAAATGCTGCTGGAGCATACTATTTAGATATATGGAAGTAAAGACTAGAGAAAACAGCTAAAATAATTTAAAATACTTCATTCGAGGAACATTACTCAGAGAGTTGCACACTGGGAAGAAAGTGGGGCATTAAGGGACTTTAGTTTTTTACATTATACTCTAGAGAGCAATTTAACTTTAAAAATTATGCATATGCATTATTTCAATTAAAAACTAAACTGTATAATTGACAAATGCATGGACTATGAACTAAAACATGGGGTTTGGTATTCCTTAAAAGTTGAGCTAATGCAGCATCTACTTCTTAATTTTTTCTTTAATATATTTTGTTTCTGTTCTCTTTTTTCCCATTGCTTAAACTAAAACATAACCTAGAGAGAACAGGTTCTTTTAAATTTCCTTTTAACAGATGGTTCTGGATTTATTTGCCAAAGACCCACCCAGGAATCCTGACTCAGTGAAGAAGGGTGGAGATTTTCTGAGCTAAGGGAGGTTGTTTTCTCTTCCACCTCCTCTGAGGCAACTCCTGCAGCCAAATCTTAAGGCCAGAATCAGATAATAGGAATTCAAAATCTGACTTCACTCTGAGTTACAAGGTCCAAGACCTCCAGCATCTGCCAGTTTCACTGAGTTACTCATAGTTTAGGAAGTAAACAATGTTTTTCTGTTTTGCTTTAATGAAGATTAAATGAGAATTGTTATCACATTATAAAGTTTCTTTTCAAAATTAAAGTACATAGTTAGTCCTGACGATTTTTAGTTGGTGGCAAAAATCCAAGTGCTGAATCCAGAAGTAATTTACCATATTATACTTCCCTGTAATATTCTGCACATGTTTCTCTGTGTGTAGCTGAGACTGTACCTTTCCTGGGAACAGGCCCTTCACCTCTTTCACCTCTGTACACGTTTTCTAACCTCTGAATATTGGACATTATAATTATTGATAATTAATGTCTAATAATATTGATACTTAATATTTTTGCTGGAATAGTAATGTTAGTTAATGTCCATGTTTTAAAGACAAATGGAAACTCCAAATTCTTGTCCTCATTTTTATACAGATTCCAAATTGCACTTTAACAAACCATCTTGGTAAAAGGTGCCTTAAAAGTTGTGTTTATTATTATTATTTTTATTGTGAGATCTTCAAGCCAGCAGTGCGACTGGACAGATGGAGAGAAGAAACTTATTTGGGTCAAGAGAAACTATTGCACTTCACACAAATCATACCACAATAGGTACACCCTAGTTTGTCCACACTGCTGACCACTGCTCTCTAATAAGATCACTTCTTTGTAATTTATATATATATTCTGTACCATCAATTTCAATATTTGTCCTTCAAAGGAGAGGCTGAAATAGATGTTTTGCTAAACAACAATTTTATGAAATTTCATATTCATAAAATTTCCAAATTGAAAGAAAATTTATAACTATTAAATCCAACCACTTACTTCTAAAAATTAAATAACTACAGCCCACTGAGAAAATAAAATAGCCCAGCCGGGCGTGGCTCAGCCGTTAAGCTTCGACCTAGGATCCAGGCGATCAGGGTTCAATTCCCTGTCAGGGCACATGCCCGGGTTGTGGGCTTGATCAATGACTCTCTCCTCATTGATGTTTCTATTTCTCTCTCTCCCTCTTCTTTCCTCTCTCTGAAATCAATAAAGATATATTTAAAAAAAATAAAAAATAAATAATAAAATAAAATAAAATAATAAAATAAAATAAAATAAAATAAAATAAAATAAAATAAAATAAAATAAAATAAAATAAAATAAAATAAAATAAAATAAAATAAAATAAAAAAGTTTCTTAAGTGAACAGGTGCAGAGTTGATATCTGATATGGATCACTCATTGACATATTTTTTTCCTGAATTTAACTGAAATGCATTTGCTGGCTGGTGAACTTGACAACCAGGCAGACTAAGTGATCTGTGAATTATAATATTTCATTTATAGTGTAAGCATAAAATGTCAATTCTGGTTGCTGGCAAAGTAAACCAAGATGCTAGAACTTTAATAATAGATGATCTCTAAAGGGAAATTAGTAATTATTTCATTCAAGAAATGGCAATGGCATAATAGGTAACTACTTTTCATGAGAATAAAAATAACAATATTCCTTCTCAAAAGGTTAGAAACTTTGAAAATAATAATTTTAAGAAAATGTGTGAAATGCATAATCAGGTGAAGAATGGGTTCGATCAAAGGTTCACAGTAGCAGTAACAAATTTGTGCAACAATTTATATTACAACGGACATTCAGAAATATTACCTTAGGCCCTGGCCAGTTTGGCTCAGAGGTTGGAGTGCTGGCCCGTGGATGGAAGGATTTCGGTTTCGATTCCCGGTCAGGTCAGGAGCACCTACCAGTTGCAGGCTCCATCCCCAGTCTCAGTTGGGGAAGTGAGAGGGAAGCAACCAATTGATGTGTCTCTCACATCCATGTTTCTCTCTCTCTCTCCCCCCTTTCCCCTCCCCTCTCTCTAAAAAAAAAATCAATGGAAAAAATATCCTCGGGTGAAGATAAAAAAAAAGAATATTTACCTCAATTAATCTTTAAAAGCCTAGGAATATTATTGTATTTTCTGTGTTTTTATCATTTAAATAACCAGATTCAGAGGCATAAGGAGGTTTAGCAAGGAAAACAACTGCTAAGTGCCAACTAAAAACTTAAAGTCAAAGTTTACAAACTTAAAGTTTACTGCCCATAAAACTTTGGTTTTGTTTGTATTTGTTCATTCATTTGTTTCATTTAGCTACTTCCCAGCAGTTAAATTATACTCTGTTGCATGAACATTTCTAATTAGAAAAAAAATTAAGAGGAAAAAAATCAAAATATGAATATTACTAAAAAACATCTGAATTATTCAATAATTTTTAAAGCTTCCCAAGCAGGCATAACTTCTGCAAAATATAACAAATATTTAAAATGTAACATAAAAAAGTGTTTAGAAATGCTAGAGTAAATATCACCATTAGTTCTGTTCATTTATTTTCAGTTTGAACGATTTCCCATCTGTTTCCTAAAGGTTATGATGTTATTTATTTCTAAATATTTTACTATTTTGCCCTGGACAGTTTGATTGAATGATTAGAGCGTTGGCCTGTGGACTGAAGGGTCCAGGTTTGATTCCTACCAAGGGCATGTACCTTGGTTGCAGGTTCATCCCCGGAGCGGGTCGGGCAATGTGCAGGAAGCAACCAATCGATGTGTCTCTCTCACATTGATGTTTCCCTCTCTGTCTCTCTCTCCCTTCCATTCTCTCTGAAAAGCAAAGGAAAAATTTCCTCCAGTGAGGATGAAAAAAAATACATAAATAAATACATAAATAAATAAATATTTTATTATTTTAAAGCAAAAGTTGTAACTAAATAGCTAACTTATATTACTTGATTTTTCCAAAGTACTTCTTTCATTCAATAAATGTTATATAATGCATGTTTTTGTTTTATTTTGTCTTACCTTTGGAAGATAATTACAGCTCTCATTAGTCACCTACTCAAGAACATCTTAGTGATTTAAAACAATCATAGAGTAAGTAGTAAGTAAAATACATGAGCTGTAATCATTAACAAGGTAGAAATTTGTTTTACATGTGCCATTAAGAAGCTAGCAAATAGGTACGTGCATCCAGGAATCTAGGCATGGATCAGGCAGGAGTCTTGTGAGAAACAGAAGTGGACACCCACAAACAAAGGAAAAAAATAATACACTGATATCAAGTAGCTCACAAAATTAATGGAGAGACTTGACAATATATTAACAAACAGGGAAGCACCAAGACAAGCTAGAAGAAAGGAGTAGAGCCAAGGCCAGGCCCAATAATATTATCAGTATGCTCTTAGTATTAGTAGAAGTGAGACTCTGCCACTGAGCGCCCAGTGCCATTAGTGGGGTCACAAGGCTACCATCGCTACCATTAACAATTTTGAAAATATTTCTACATCTTACTGTCACAAACTTATGATCCAAAGTCTCCAGTGAGGTTATAATCGGCCAAGTTTAAGGTACATGTCCATGCCCTAGTTTATCATGGGTCAGAAGAGGCTGTAATTGTCTCCCGTAGCTTACTTATTTAGTTAAGGAATACTTCTCATGAAAAGTCATACCAAGGAGTATTTTTCCCCAAAAAACACAAATGTTCACATGCCTGGTGTAAACAAAAAGACAAAGGTTTGCAAAGTGTATCTGTATTAAGAATTATAGTTGAAACTTCTTCAATCTCTATCAAAATAAGAATTGTTTTTCTATTGGTGCATGTTATATTATTATTTTGGATTTTCATAAGTTCTTCTCTTAGTCTATGCCACTCATCAGTGGCACAGTTTTTAGAAATAAAACCGATTATAACTTCATTGGAGAATTTGGATCATAAGTTTGTGAAAGTAAGATGTAGAAATATTTTTATTTCTAAAAAGGCCAGTTAAAAATATCATTTTTAATTAAACACTGATTTTTGAACAATTTTATGTTCAAAATAAGCTTTAGGGAGAAAATAGAAGTGCATATACATATGTTTATGGTATGGAAATATGTCAAGAAGAGTATTTATAGTAGTTAAGTCATAAAATATTATGTTTGTATAATTGAAAGCCAGCAATAGAGACAGTCATATATGTATACATGTATATATTAGCACTTTTATCAGTAGCACTTCCTACATATTCATCACATATATATATAGCATTTTGGAATTTTGAGGTGAGCTTATATACATTATGTATTTCCATCATTGAAACAAATCAGAGAGGAAACTGAGGCTCAAAGACATGATACAGTGTTAATATCAGAATATAGGCAAGAGATATTTCATTGCATCATTTCTCACACTTTGCTGAATACTGTGGAAGCAGAGATCCATCAGACTCAATTCTATCTACCTCAATTCTATCTGCCATGCATTCATCTTCTAAGGCTGTAGATAAAGTGTTCTTTTTCTGAGCACTTTATAGGAGTTCAAATGTGTAATCAGGAGCAATGCCAACGTGGCCCAGTTCCAGTGTTGAGGGGAGTTTAGAGGCATTTTTCTGCCATGAATTTTTGCCCCAGGTCCAGAAGAAGTGAGGTTCTATCTTTCCCATGAAGTGATATCCTCCACCAGTACTCATTCTCTGCCCCTTTATCTGCTCCCATTCAGCAGGAAGTATGTGGACTTATTAAAACAAACCAACAAACAAAACAAAACAAAAAACAACCCTATGTGGTAGCTATGGAAGTTCTTTCATTTTTCTTTTTAAGTTTCCTAATCCCTCTAATTTTAATGATGAAAAAATATTTTGGTCATATCATGAAGTTAGCCTTGAAAGCCTCCTGATGTTCATCACTAATCTAGATTGGACCGTAATTGCCCTCCTCACATCCCACTTAAATCCAGAATCAGGTCTGTGACAATACTGTGGGTTGGCTAAACCTCATATTCCAATCCAGCTCCACACTTGCTTCTCAAATTTTCTGGCAGCCAGGAATATGCTCGCCAATCAGACATCAAGTGGAGTATGGGTAGGAAGCTGTGAAACCAGTCATTTTTCTAAGGGTGAAGAATGTATGTCATGTCCAAGGAAGAGAAAATTTAGATCTTCCTTTCATATTTGAAACAAACTCTTTCTCAAGTTAATTCTAATTTAGCTGAAATTGATAACATAATCCTTGATGTAAGCAAACAATCTCCAGGGATCAGGAGTGACTAGTAAAATTTGAATGGAGACAGGGTCTACAAGCCAACGTATTACATAAATCATATAAACACTTCATGCTGAGACTCAGCAATGCTGCCCAACATCATTAGTGCTATTCGATTCAGTCAAGAATCTCAGGCTACTATAAGGATCGAATCTGTGAATTTATCTGAAAGTTATTGGAGAACTGTAAGCCTCCAAATACAAGGCAGAATTCTGTTACTATCTTTTCTTCTAATGACCCTTAACCTTTCACACTTCAACACTTGACTCTATTTTCACCACCAGGGTTTCTCTGAGTAAACATTGACAGTTGTTGAATTTCCATTTGCTCTAAGAGTAAACAGCCTATCAGTGGCTCTCTCTAGTTCCCTGTATCTAGACCACATCTTGGCATCACTCTCAATTGGGCAGAGTTTGCTATGGGAGCTCCCAGTTATCTGCAATCCTATGTTTAATTCCCTGCTAGGTCCTTAACTGGAAAATTAAAAGGCTGTTTAATAAGGGCTTAAAGTGTGAACTTTTCAGAAACCACATTCAGGACAGTAACAAATGATGGTGTTTGACTGATAGTCAGTAGCTTGGGAAAACTCACCATCTAAGCAACCAGCCACTGCTCTGTCTGCCCCCACAGCCAATTCTGCCTGTGGGGCAACATTGCTGAGACTTGCCTGTGATCCTCACTGAAAATTCCTATTCAACAAGTTCTTCAATTGTACATTTTCCCCAGGGAAGACACAGCCTGTGGACTCCTGAGATTTAAATGCACCATTCAAATGAGGTTTCTCTTTTTCCCACCCTTGCTGCT
Organism: Miniopterus natalensis; assembly: GCF_054644295.1. Lineage (NCBI taxonomy): Eukaryota > Metazoa > Chordata > Mammalia > Chiroptera > Miniopteridae > Miniopterus > Miniopterus natalensis. Next base: position 50,243,760 of record NC_142090.1, on the reverse strand, counting down.
AATTATTTCATGGTGGTGGATTTGGCACATTTGCCAGCCCCACAAGGCGTACAAATGGGTTCTCCATGGAGATGAAATTCTTTATTGTTGCCATTCCAAAAATGTATGCTTTGAAGAGAATGTGCTATGTTCTCTAAATACCTCTCTTACCAACACAAGTTTATATCTTAACTACTGGAGTCTGAACATTTTTTTGTTAATGGAGGCACATAAAAAGTGACCTCTCAAAGTATAAGTGTCTACATCTGACAGGCCTGCTTGCAGACACAGCTGAGCTGACCTTTCTTTTTTTCTCCTTTAATGACGCATCAACAGCTGGTCTCCTAAAGGGATGGGCGAACCCGGTCATATTTTAAGCCAGATAACTTTTCAAAAAATTTGTCAAGTATTTTGCCAAATGCTTAAACTTCTCTTTCTCTAAACCCTTGTGTATTTAAAGAAAAAAATTTAGTCCACATGTTTCTGAATAACTTTAACTCATCAAAATATTTCATCAGGAAAAAAACCAAAAAACTATCATCCAAAAAAGCATATATTCAATTAACTTGTTTATAAAATAAATTTATATATTATATTACAAAATTTGGTTTGAGGCTCAGATTGCATTTAGTTCAGGATGTTCTAGACTGAAAAATAACACATTGATATGAATAAAATAAGGTTTTTATTCTGAGGGGAGGGATGCCTGTATATACACAATTTATAGCTTTCTCAGTCCTCCCTCCCTCCTTTCCTTCCTTCCTTCCTTCCTTCCTTCCTTCCTTCCTTCCTTCCTTCCTTCCCTCCCTCCCTCCCTCCCTCCCTCCCTCCCTCCCTCCTTCCTTCCTTCCTTCCTTCCTTCCTTCCTTCCTTCCTTCCTTCCTTCCTTCCTTCCTTCCTTCCTTCCTTCCTTCCTTCCTTCTTTTCATTCCATGAAAGTGGCATTTGTGTTATTTAATTTGCTAGAGTGCTGCATTAGTTACATAGTTTCTGGAAGGCCATTCTCATTCCATCTAGCCTGCATACACTGCACTCCCTGGATCTGTGTACAGCATAACCTGCAGTCCTGAAATCCACACCCAGGAGAAGCTACCCAGATTCAAAGTATAAAATAGTAATGAATTAGTTTAGACTGGTTACCTTTCTAATAAATGATAATACAGCTAAACTGATAATAAATGAGCACAAATTTATAACAGATACTGTTATAGATTTAGACTATTTCAAAAGAAGAAGAAACAATTTCAGTACAAAAGATAATGCAATTTTTCTGACTTTCGTTCTTGGGAAGAATGTGGAGGAAAGGAATAACATGAATTATTGACCTCATGCAGGAACTTTTTGTTTCAGGCAAACAAGGAGCTTTGCCTTATTGTCTAAACATGCGGTGAAAGAGAAGCCAAGGAATTCCACAGAAAATCCTTTCAGGCTAGAGTGATCTTTGACCACTGAACTACCTTCGATTGTTCTCTAGGAGGTGGAGGAATAGAAAGAGTCAGTTCTAGTTGCATCATAAGAGCTTTTTTGTTCTTGGTGTTTGTTTTCCTTGGCTGGCAGTGCACAGCTTCTTATGGAAAATAGCCCCCTTGGTCATGTTTGTCTTTCTTGTATGTGTGTGGGGCTGTCTGACTCAGAGCAAGTTCAAGCCAAACCAAGAGTTCTGGTGTGTGACGAACCTAGGCAGCCTTTACCTTCAACATAAAGAACATGGCCCATCAATTCGACCGGCCCTTCCAGAATTTCACCAGTGATGCATGCAGAAACCCATCACAGAGGAATGTATCACTTCATTTCACGTGGATCCTTGCCCAGAAACTTAGTAAAACCTCAGTCAAAAATTCATTCAGGAGTATGTTTGATAAAACATGAATATTAGTGACTATGAAAGAAACATAAGAAAAATAAGGAAGTTAAGCTTACCCAGAACTGCCTTTATCAATTTTCTCTCAGTTCATACCTTCCCTACAAATCACATTACATTGCTTAAAGTAGTCAGTGTAAAACTAACAATCATTAGAACTTATCAGGAACCAAACAATGGTATACAGGCAAACAATGAAAGTAAGAGATGTGAAAATAAATAAGGCATCACAAGTGTTTCATTGGCTTTTGTTTGTTTGTTTTAAGACTTACAAACTGTAATTTCATGTGGAAATCAAAGTCTCAACTTGACAATGAAACAATGGAAATTTCTCAAATGCATTATAAATTAGCAATATGAAGATGAGAACGTTTGAATACCACAAATCTACATATGAATTTTTATGTGAGCTTGTACCTAGGTATGGATATGGGAAAGAAAAAAAAAAACACAGACTATTTTAAGATGACTTTCCCATGAGCATAAAAAAGTAAGACTGTATCAAAAACTTAATAATGTAATAATAAAAGTTTGATGTAATATTTTTCTTTCATTCAGTAAATATTACTTTTATATAGAAAGTTCATTTTATAATGTATTTCAAGTCCTAAGGGTGAGATGGGAGGCACATTTATGGTCTTTATTATTATACCATATGATGGATTAGTTTAGAACACAAAACAATTTGGGCATCACATAAATTGGTTACAAAGGATCATGGATATTTATGTCTTTCCTTAAAATGTATAAGCTATAAAGAGTCAATAAGTTTCAGCCCCTGGCTTTGGATTGTGATATTAAATATTCATGGTAAACTTTCTTCCTCATTTGTAGAAAATAATGTTCTGATATTTTATAATATTGTCCTTGCTTAAATATGAATTGTCAGTGCAATTGGTTAAGAAAGGTGGCATAGGAAGACTTGAAGAATCTAGGAATTTAACAGGGTTTTAAAAGACAGCTCTTTTTTTTAATCTTTATTGTTGAAAGTATTACAGATGGCCCCTTTTCCACCCCATTGGCCTCCCTCCAGGCCTTCAACACACTACTGTCTGTGTCCATGTGTTATGCTTAATATGCATATAAGTTCTTTGGTTAATCTGTCCCCACCCACTCCCCCATCCCGCCTTCCTTCTGAGATTCCCTCAGTCTGTTTCATGCTTCTATGTCTCTGGATCTATTTGGTTCATCAGCTTATTTTGTTCATTATATTCCACATATGAGTGAGATCATGGGATACTTGTCTTTCTATGACTGACTTATTTCTCTTAACATAATCTTCTCAAGGGGAGGGTCTCGGGGATACACTTCCCATCAGTGTTCATGTAATGCATGTGTGTTGCTTGGTTTGCGCATGGCTCTAAATCAAAACAGAATTCTAATGGGACTCAGTGGAAGAACAACTAGGTTCAAGCTGGTTTTCCTAGAAGTAATTTCTTAACAGCTTCTAAAATTACCCTTTCTTAAATAACAATTACCAATGATCTCTTTAAGAGTAAATGCTCTCACTTCATACACTCCTCGTTTGCTGAGTTTTTAATATATAGCAAGTATTCATAATAAATAAACACAAAGTTCAAATATTAAAATGTTTCCTCTATAATTCTCCTTATGTTTAGATGTCAATATAATTATTTCACATTGTAGAACGTTACTTAAGTAGATTACATGTTAACTGTATTATACTTTAAATTTAGAGACATCTCAAGCCCTACATATAAACATATTTAAATTAAATGGTTTAACTTGTTTGAGTGACATTTTAAAACTCTTGCACTGTTACACTTTTTGAGACATCCAGTGCCCTGGTTAGTTTTACGTACTAGCTTCTGTGGTTGAGCAGATGGTTTAATCTTTATTCTCAGTTTTTACTTTGCCCTGGGAGTAATAATGTTACCCTTTATATAATGTCAACCAATGTCAGCTTTGAAGCTGAAATGTGAGAATAACAAAGGTAGGCATAGATAAGTATTTAAACACAAAGTTGTTTGTTATGATCTGATTAATATAGTACAATATGAGTAAGAAAGTATTGAGATTTGTGCACAAATGAGTTATTGTAATATTAAAGTTGACATAGTTGAGGATACTTTTTCATATAATGTTTATAAAAAATGTTTATCAGTAGAATGTAAATATGCTGTAAAAGGCCTTGAAATTATAAATTTTTTCAAGTTTTAAAATTTGTACTTAAAAATAATTGATTGAAGGCAATAACTAGTAAATCAAACCTAGTTTCTGCAATTTAGAAATTTCTGTCTATGATACTGGAAATTATTTCTGTTTGAATATGATTGTGGTTGTACAAGACACTGCTTACCAGTGTTCCTCCCCCAAGTTTAGAGGAGAGGACAGCCAGCAAGGAAATGGAAACATTAAAGAAGGGAAATCTGACCATTAAATCTAAGTACAAATAGGGAAGGCAGTATTCCTGGAGAGTTTTCTGTAGACATAACAACTATCTGATAGCTTATGACTTGTAATTTATGATGTATTTTATAGTGCCTTAGAGGACCATAGAAATGTATTGATTCTGTAGAAGAAACACTTCTTGAACTACTAGCTATTTTGACTGCTGGGTAAGAAAAGTATACTAGAAAATGCTCCCATGGAAAAGATGGTGTGTCAAAGTAGGCAGACAGCTCTGGGGGAAGAGGGGGAGATTGGGAAGGTGACGGGATTGAGCAAAAAAGAAAAAAAAAAGAGAGAAATATGAACATGGACAGTAGTATGGTAATTTTGGGGGTGGAGGGGGAAGGGTGGAGGTAGAAGAGGGCATAGAGGGGATAAAAGGTAATGGAAAAAATAAAAAAATAAAAATAAATTTTGAAAAACAAAAAAAAGAAAAGATGGTGTCAACTAGATCTGAATTTGAGTCTTATGTCTCCTTTTGTTATTTGTTATCTTGGGCAAGTGGCTTAAGCTTGTTTAGGTCCCTGTATAAGAGAATAACAATACCAACTCATTGAGTTTTTGTACAGATCAAATGAGTTAATTTATATACACTAAATATGGATTTTTGGTATGTAGTATATATTCAGAATATGCTAGTGATTATTATTATTATTTATCTATTAAATCTGTTAACTTGTCTATGTCTATTATATTTTATCTGTTATAAAATGTGGCAGTGATTTCTGACTTCCCTTTGTTAACTGAAAATTTATTTCATATTTGGCCTTCATATATGGCAAGTAGAGGGAAATGACCTAAGCCTTGTGGTCCAATACAGGACAAGGACTGATTTCTCCTAGTCATTGCCTCAAAAGTCAGCAATAGTTTTTCCTCTCTCTCTCTCTTCAATGCATGTTGAAGAGTTATATTCTTTTTGAGGTATGATTAAGTTATGATATATTAATTTCAGGTGTAAAATGCAATGATTTGAGATTTGTATATATTGGGAAATGATCATCACAATAAGTCTAGTTAACATCTGTCTCCAGAGTTATATTCTTAAATATAAAGAATAAAATACCTGAGAATGGGAGCCCATCATTTCCAATGTCTACTGCACCCTAAGCAGCCTTGTCTTTTAATCTCTGAAAGAACACAGATAACAGGTGATGGTAACCTGATGATGCTCATACCAATAAAAAAAGTTGTATTAAGAGTCACTTTAGCTCACTAAGATTCATTTCTGATGAATTTCTTTGTTTCTCTTTCCTTCTTCTTATTTACATTTATTTCTCACGTTCCCTGGATCCTGGTCTCTCTTAACAGACCATAATATGGAACTCCAATATATTTGAAAACATTTAACACATCGTTTATTGATCTTCTTATTGCTTTTCAATTGAATTTAATATAATTTATTTTTTCTTGATTTTAGAGATACAGAAGGTGAGAAAAACACTGATCTGTTGTTCCACTTATTTATGCAGTCATTGGCTGATTCTTGCACTCCCTTTGACTAAGGATGGAACCCACAACCTTGTAGTATCAGAATGTTACTCTAACCAACTCAGCAATCTGGGCTGGGCATAATTTAATATATTTTAACTGCATTATGTGAAATGTTTTTCTTTCCCTTTGAGCCAGACAATAAAGACAAAAATATCCCCTTCCCTTGTTCTATCTAGAACATAGTTTTAAAATAGTTTTCCAGTGATAAATAATGAGTACTTCTTTGTGTTTGCTTTGAAGTGAAAATATGTGTTTAAATAGGAGGCTTTCCATGTTTTTGGTATGATTCAGAAGGAAAAATTGTGTATAATTTTAACATTTTTGTACCTCACTTTCATGTTTTAAGATCATTTATAAAACAAATGCTTTAGCTACAATATAGAGCCAGAAGTCTTTCAAACAATAGAAACCATGGAGGATCATTTTTGCTAACTCCTAGCCTTCATGCATGCAAATTTCATTACTTCCATATTAAAATTGAGGAGACTGAGAAGTAAAGTGTTCAGTCAATTGACTTTTTTGCAGTATTTGAAAACAGAGTGGTCATATTCTGAGACCCATTAACTTATGATATCTTGATACATACTTGATACTTGAACATTCAGTCTGAAGTATTCAGAATGTATCAGATGGTTTAGTAAATGAAATATCAACTCTTGGGTGGACCCTCTTGTAGTTGATCATATGATGGCCTTCTGAAAATATATCTACCAGAACTGTGAATGTGACCTTATTTGGAGGAAAGGTCTTTGCAGATGTAATTTAGTTTTGAATCTTGAGATGAGATCATCCAGGTTATTCCAGGTAGGCCCTAAATCCAAGGTTAAGTACCTTTATAAGACACAAAAGAAGGAAACACAGATATAGAAGAGAAGTTCAAGATAGAGATGCAGAGGAAAAGGCTATGTGAAGACATAAAGGGTAAGACCATGTGAAGACAGAGGCAAAGATTAAATCATGCTTTCATAAGCCAAAGACTACCTGGAGACATCTAAAGCTGGAAGAGGCAAGAAAGTCTTCCACAAGGGTTTTTGGAGGGAGTGTGGCCCTGCTCATACCTTGACTTTTGACTTCCAGTTTCCAGAACTACAAGAGAATACATTTCTGTTTTTTGAAACCACCAAGTTTGTATAAATTTGTTATAGCAACCCTAGGAATCTAATACATCATTTGGCTTCTACAAGTGTATGCCTGAACAGCAAATTAACATTGTTAATGAAAATAGTAGAATAGAGCTAACTACTTCCAATTTAAATTTATAGATATTAATAATGGCAAAATTGAAATAGATTCCAATTCTCAGACAGTTTTCATAGAAAATATGTTGACATTTGCTAACTTCCCAATCACCTTTAATGCACTTCAATCTAGTTTCTATCTCTACCACTTCTTGAAAAGCACACGTCAAGATTATCAGTAACCTCCATACTGCCCAAACCAGTGAATCGTTCCCTCTTTTCACATATTAGACCTTTTTTTAAAACTAAATTTATTGGGATGACATTAGTTAATAGGATCATATAGTGTTAAAGTGTACATTTCTATGATACATGATCTGTATATTGCACTGTGTGCCCACCACCCAATGTCAGATGATCTCCCCTCACCATATACTAGGCACCCTCCACCTCCAAGCCCCAACCCCATTCCCTCTGGCAACCAGCACACTGCTGTCTGTGTCCTCAAGTTTCAGTTTTATATCCTACATATGAGTGAAATCATATGATTCTTAGCTTTTTCTGACTGACTTATTTCACTTAGCATAATATTCTCAAGGTCCATCCATGTTGTTGCAAATGGCAGTATTTCATCTTTTCTTATGGCTGAGTAGTATTCCATTGTATACATGTCTCACATCTTTTTTACCCCATCCTCTATCAGAGGATTTTTTCTTTTGAGTGCAACTAATCTCCATTGTCCTTTGCCAGTTCAGACCTTTATTCCCTCCCCTTTTATGTTTTTGTTGTCACAAATTATCCCTGTTTATGTTTTAAGTTGGTTGGTGATCTTACTAGTAGTTTTGTTTCAGGTAGAATAACCCCCTTGAGTATTGCTCTGGAGGTTTTCTGGAAATAAATTCCTTCAGTCTCTGTATGTCTGAAAAATGTCTTTGTTATTCCCTCATATCTAAAGGATAACTTTGCTGGATATATTATTCTTGGCTGGTAATTTCTCTTTCATTCATTTGAATATTTGGTTCCACTCCCTACTGGCTTGTAGAGATTCTGCTGAGAAATCTGATGACAACTTAATGGATTTTCCTTTGTAGGTCACTACTCTTTTTTTCTGGCTACTTTAAGAATTTTTTCTTTGTCATTAATTTTTGACAATTTTAATACAATGTGCCTTGGAAGGGGCCTCTTTGGATTAAGGTAACTAAGTGTTCTATTTACTTCTTGGATTCAAGGATCTAGTTTATTCCATAGTTTTGGGAAGCTCTCATCCACTGTTTGAATCAGCTCTTCATTCCCTTCTCCCTCTCTTCTTCTGGTATGCCTATTATTATTACATTGTTTTTTTCTGATGGAGTCACATAGATTTCATTGAGCTCTTTCATTTTTTTTAATGCTCAGATCTATATCTTCTTCCCTCTATGTCATTTCTAGGTTCCTATCTTTGATATCATTAATTCTTTCCTCCATCTGGTCGGATCTGTTTCCTATGTCAGTAGTTCATTCCTGATCTCCTTAATGGAATGCTTCATCTCCAGGGTTTCTCTTTGATTCTTTTTCAGATTTTAATCTCTTTGGCAAAGTACTCATTTTGTTCATTAATTTGTTTTCTGGGTGTATTAAAACACCTGTCTGTATTTTCTTGCATCTCACTGAGTATTTTCAGAACTGCAATTTTGAAATCTCTGTCATTTATATCACATATTGTCCTGTGTCCTAGTTTGCTTACTGGGGATTTTTTATTTTCTTTCTGTGCTGCCTTGCTACCTTGGTTATTCATAGTATTTAAAAAATATATTTTTATTGATATTTTTATAGAGAAGGGAAGGTAGATGAGGAGAGAGAGAAAAACATCTATTGGCTGACTCTTGTGTGCTTCCTATTGGGGATTGAGCCTGCAGCTCAGGCATGTGCCCTCACTAAAAATCAAACCAGTGACCTCTCAGTGACCAACCAACTGAACCACACCAGCCAGTGCTGTTCATGGTATTTGGTGGGCTTCTTCTCTGTCTAGACATCTTGTATTGATATCCCTCTAGCTGCCTTCTATGAAGAGGTCTTTCTACTATTTTCCAGTAGGTGGCATTGAATCACAATCACAAGTTTTTTAGCTCCGTGAAATCCCAAAGCTGACCTCCGTGGCTGCCTTCAATGTAGCTGTGGTGCTTGGGGTGGGTTTTGTTTTGCTCTCTTGGTAATAGTGATTCCAGACCTCTGTAGACTTCCCCCATGTACCCCAACCAGAGATCAGTCACAGAAGGAAACAGCAATTCTTAGGTATGAGATAATGTGCTATGCAACCTGACACCAAGGGCTATGGGAAGGGAGCTTTGGGAGTCTAAGGGGCTGCAGGGCTTTGTGGCCCCATTTCTTTGTTTGGAATACTGACCACCTAACATCTGACAACCACAGCCAAGCCCTTGCTCTGTGTCCTAGTCCAGGTCTCTCAGCTGGCTCTGCCACATTGTTCACTTCTGCAAGAATGCCCACCTAGACTCTCTGATCCTCCCATCCAAAGGAAGTATCAGCTATAGAATACTTCCTCCCTTCTTCCGGCAGAGCCCACTGCAAGCTCCAGACCACAGGGCTGTGTCCATGGCTCTCTGAGCTCTCCTCCCTTCTTGCCTCCCCTGTTTGTTTCCATTTGCCAACCTTTAGATGCATCAGTGCACAGATATCTCAGGCATGCCTCTGTGCTGAGCAAGGAAACCTTTGTTGAGTTATAGCTGATCAACTCTTTGAGATTTCAGGGGGAGAGAGCAAGGGGACCTCTCACACTGCCATTCCTCTGACGTCACTCTATACTGTACCTTTTAGGAATCATTAATAGGATTGTCCTTTCATCCTTTCTTAAAACTCAGTTTTCTCTAAATTTCCTTAACACTGTACCCTATTGGTCTTCCTCCTTGCTTTGTGGCTCCCCTTTTTCTACTTGAGTTCTTAATTTTGATGCTCTTCAGTATTTAGTGCTGTGTATTCTTATCAAAAAGAAAAGAAAGAGGGAAAAGAAAGAAAAGGAAAGGAAAGGAAAAAAAGAAAAGAAAAAAAGAAAAGAAAAGAAAAGAAAAGAAAAGAAAAGAAAAGAAAAGAAAAGAAAAGAAAAGAAAAGAAAAGAAAGAAAAGAAAAGAGAAGAGAAGAGAAAAGAAAAGAAAAGAAAAGAAAAGAAAAGAAAAGAAAAGAAAAGAGAAAAGAAAAAAGAAAAGAAAAGAAAAGAAAAGAAAAGAAAAGAAAAGAAAAGAAAAGAGAGAAAGAGAAAGAAGAGAAAGAGAAGAAAAAGAGAAGAGAAAGAGAAAGAGAAAGAGAAAGAGAAAGAGAAAGAGAAAGAGAAAGAGAAAGAGAAAGAGAAAGAGAAAGAGAAAGAGAAAGAGAAAGAGAAAGAGAAAGAGGAAGGGGGGAGGGGGAGGGGAGGGGGAGGGGAGGGGGAGGGGGGGGGAGGGGGGGGAGGGGGAGGGGAGGGGGAGGGGAGGGGAGGGGAGGAGAAGGGAGAAGGAGGAGGAGGAGGAGGAGGGGAGAGGGGAGAGGGGAGAGGGGAGAGGGGAGAGGGGAGGGGGAGAGGGGAGAGCGGAGAGCGGAGAGGGAGAGGGGAGAAGAGAAAACTTTTTTTTTAGGTGATGCCACACAGACTCATATCATTATATTACAGAAAATCTAACACACATATTTATATCAAGCTCAGAACTAACACCTGAGTCGTATTCCATCACCTACTGGACGACTAGTCATCTTCACTTAGAAGTCTCACAAAACCCTCCCCCTAAGTTTTCACCCAGTTCCAATTTTCCACACTTCAAAAAATAGCATCACTATCCCCCAGCTGTTAAAACTAAACGTATAGAAGTCATCATAAATTCCACACTTCCCTTCACCTTCTACAGCCCACCTAGCATAAAATCTTGTTTATGACACTTACAAAATGTATTTCAAATTTGTTTAATTCCTCTCAATTGCCACCTTTCAAACACAGGCCACCGCTATCTTCTGCCACAATCTCCGACTAAATCAAAAGCCTGGCTGGGCTTCCCACTTCTAATCTTCCCCTTTGGTGATTTGTTAGGTCATGTCATTTTTCTGATAAGAGCCTTTCAATTATTTCTTCTTATATTTAGAATAACAGTGAGATTATTTCCCATGGTTATAGACGTTCCACTACGTAACAGTGTCCTCTCTCTTTAACTTTAACACATTCTTTTCTCTCATTGCAGTCTAGCCTCATTGGTCCTTTGTTCAGGTTGTAAACACATCAAAATATAACTTTTTCAGGGTGTTGCGAATGTTCTTCCCTAGCTCTTCTCACATAAGTTCATTTTCATTCTCACATTATCAGCATAACTTTTATCTAATCAAAGATGCTTTACTTAACCACCTATATAAATTACTTCTCATTTTATTATTGTTTACTTTAGTCTCTTATTTTTTTTTAGTGACATTGATAATTTGCAATTGCTTAATCTGAATTTTTAAAAATATTCTGCTGCATTAAAATGAAAACTTTATGTTAATAAGGAAGAATATTTATTTTGCCTCTGGGCAGCTTTGATACATAAGTCTGCTCTTTAAGAACAGATAATTTATCCATTTTAGAATTATTAGGAAGTTCAATTTAGACAATCATATAACAAATGATGTTTAAGGGATGCGATAAATGGTAATACCCAAGCATTTTCTTATTTATTACTATATTTATTTTAAAATAATTATTGATTGTTAACTATGCATCCACAACCATGAGCTATAGATGAGCTCACAGACCAGTGGACTAGACTACATTACTGTTCATCAGTGAAGAATTAAAAGCCAGAGATGAGATAATATTCCTTCAGGAATATTTATATGAAAAGTGAGTCTTTAATCCAAGCTTCTAACATTAGACTCATACACTTCACATGCAATCTTTTGTGTGTTTTTTCATTATAATTATCATAGATTCCTCATAGTAACATTTTGAATGACTAAAGCAAATTAGAAAACACAAATCATATACATTAGATTACTCAATGTTTATTAGGCATATTATAGTTACATTTTCTATCCAGATTTTCCAGTTTGATGGATCTTGGGTTTTGTTGTATATAAAACTACAAGGTAGACTTGGAATATAAAAATCTACAAATGGAGACTTGGAATTTTTGTTTTAATGCTTTATTAGGGTCCTTAGAGATTTTGGACTGTTGTATGACTTCAAAGTAAAGCAATATAATAAAAAGCAATAAGGGGTATAAAAGGATTTGGGACAAGCCAAAAGTGAAATTAGTGATCTGAACATAAATATGCTACAAGTAATTAATTCTCAGCTCAAATGATCATGAAACAATAGCTTCAGACAAGGACACATTTGAATTTGAAGTGATGCTCTGTCACGTGCCGATAGTGATGTAAACTACTTACTCTTCATTTTCAAGTGCCTTCTAGATCATCAAGAGACAGGTTAAATAAAGTGAGATCCTGAGCTGGAATTGAAAATATATAAGTTCATTAAAAAAAATTAGTGATTCTGCACCATTTATGGCTACTCATTTCTCAAATTTCTGAATAAGAGAGTTTACAGATCATTATAAAAGGGGAGAAAGGTTTTTGGAGGCAGACACATAGACAAAGGCTGCTCAGGGAAAACTCTGTCTGGATTAAATATCACAGAAAAGTGGCATGTATCAAGAAGGAGTGTAATTTGCATGTTGAATGCTGTAATTAAGAACAAAAGCCTCAACAAATGAGACAATCCTGTTTCATTCTTCTTTAAAAAAAAAAGTGATAGCTAAGAACAGAAAAATGGCCCTGGTCAGTGTGGCTTAGTTGGTGGGAGTGTCATAGCACACAGAAAGGTTACAGGTTTGATTCTTGGCCAAGGCACATACCTAGGTTGCAGGTTTATTCCCCTGCTCTCACGGGGAGGCAGCCAATTGACAGTTCTCTCTCACACCCATGTTCCTCTTTCTCTCTCTAGCTCTCTCTTTCCCTTCCCCTCTCTCTAAGAGTAAATGAAAATGCCCTCAGGTGAGGATTAAAAAAAAAAAATGTACCAAAGTAGAAACATAAATAACACAGGTCAGATAAAGAAAGATTGATATGTTGTAAACCAAGCTAATAGCTCGGAATCACTGTTGATGTTTTTCATGAGCCTCATGAAAATATGTAAAGTGCTTAAAAATCTTGTGCTCAGTCTATATGAAACAAAATAAAAATTATCAGTCAGTGCTTGATTAATTTCCATTCTAAATAATTACAGATTTTACTGTTATTTTATACAAGTATTGCAGTTTTTCTAATTATACTCTTAAATACCATTTCAAGATATTACTAACTTCGCAATCTGTTTTCCTACTTGCTCATAGTTTTTTAAAAGCTTCAGTCAAGGTACCAGAGATCTTTAAATATGAAATAAATATTTTACACCCCCTCTAAAAGTCTAATTTTCAAAGGAGAGTGACAAGTTAAGTACTGATGGTCTGAGAGTTTACCAGCATCAGTCCCTTGGTGGTCTCCCCAACCTGAGAGGATTCCACCATATTTGGAGACCAGAACAATGGATCATGTAGTCACTATGCTTTGTTCTTTCTTCTGCCCATTACAGATAATCTGAGTGGCTGAAATTCAATGGCTGGTATTACAGACCAAAGCACAAGTTTAGGAAAGGCTATGTTGTTGTGGGACCAAGCTCTTGGGATTTGATCATTGATTCAAGAAGCCTTCAGGGGGAAAGAAAGAGCTCCAATCAGATGGTGCTTAAGAAAAAAAAAAATCTAAAGCTCTTTCACATAAATCAGCCAATTAACATGCTAAGTCACAAAAGATAAATTTTGATGTTGCTTTTTCTCAATTCCAAAGATGTTCCTTTCTGATGTTTCCTCAGTTTTGAAGCTACTTTGTATTTTCCACTATTTTTAATTTTCAACTATAGAAATAAAAATTTAATATAAAAAGAAATGTACAATTATTTATTCCAAATGTTGGCAACCTGGCCTAGTGGCAAGAACACAAGTTAAGAATCTGTTTTGCACCTGGTTTATACTGCTTACAATTTAACAATTTATATAACTTCTCTAAGTATTAATCTCATCTATAGGGTAGGGTGCACACTATCTTTCTCCAGAATTGTTTTAAGGATTGATTGAAATAGTAGAATCATGGTTAAAGGATTCACGATTAAAATTTAAGTTATGCCAGCTGAAATGCAGACAGAAGGAACAGAGCAGGTAACACTGAATTAGACCCACATAAATAGAAGAAATTGATTTCTCCCAAGGAGCATAGATAATTCAATGGAGAGGAAACTTTTTCCCTACAAGTGGTGCTGAAACAATTGAGCATCCACCTGAATACATGCAAACAAATGACCCTAAGCCTAAAGCCCATTCAGTACAAAAGTTCTCCTTCAGGGTGGATTGAAAGCTTCAATATAAAGCATAACACTATAAAATTCTTAGAAGGAAACATTGGAGCCATCTTTATAACCTTAAATGAGGCAAAGAGTTCCTAAATGAGACACTAAGAGCATGATTTGACAAAGAAATAATTGGTAAACTGTACATAATTAATAATTAAAATATTTTCCATGCAAAAGATTTTAATAACTAGCTACATACTGGGACTAAAATTTCCAAACCAAATATCTGGCAAAGGACTTGTACTAGAATATATGAACTGAACAATAATAAACTTAAAATTCAGTGGGTGAAAGACCTAAACATACACTTTACAAGGAAGACATACAGATGGCAGGTACGTATACACATAGAAAAGATAACCAACAGAAATAGTTACTAGGGAATTGCAAATTATAAAGCAAATTATATAATGAGGTACCGCTGCACACCAATTGGAATGACTAATGTTCTTTTAAAGTGAAACAAACAAAAACAATTAATAATGACGTGCTGCTGAAGATGCATTTTGCTGGTGGGAATGTGAATTGATACAACTACCTTGTAATATCATAGTACCTTTTTTTTTTTTTTTTAAGTTAAATATACATTCACCAGACTCAGAAATTGCTTTTAGGTATTAATCCTAAAAAAATTGGTTCTTATTGGTGACTGACTTTATACCCAGAGGGCATGTATTACAGTCTTGAGACATTTTTGCTTTTCACATCTGTGGGTGCTACTGGCATCTAGTTGGTAGAGGCCAGGAATGCCACAAAACATCCTACAATGCCCAGGACAGTCCCTTATAATAAAGAATTATCTAGCAGAAGGTATCAATAGTTCTGTAGTTGAGAAATATTGTCCTAGAAAAATGAAAAGGTTTGTTACACAAAAACCTGAGTGAAAATAGCAGCAACAATCATAATTGCCCTCTGTAGAGCTAGAGAA
Source organism: Miniopterus natalensis (assembly GCF_054644295.1). Taxonomy (NCBI): domain Eukaryota; kingdom Metazoa; phylum Chordata; class Mammalia; order Chiroptera; family Miniopteridae; genus Miniopterus; species Miniopterus natalensis. The sequence continues at coordinate 50,228,535 of NC_142090.1, read as the reverse complement.
AACTTAGTGGTTGCCAGGGGTTTGGAATGGGGAGAGTGTTTGACTATAAAGGACATTAAGAGGGAATTGGGTAATAGAATTGTCCTATATCCTGTCTTTCATGGTGGTTATACCAAGCTATAATAGGTTAAAGCTTAGAAAACTACAACAAGAACAAAAAAGAAACTTTTGGTACGTCTATTTTTCAAATGATTAAAAAACACATAAATCTTTAAAAACTGACAAAAGTGTAAATTATATGTATACACATAAATATATACATGTACATATATGTGTGTTTTAAATGACTACACTTCTTAATGAGATATTGTGTTAAGATAACAGACTCTGGAGCAATAATAACTGGGTTCCAATTCCAGCCCTACTACTCACTGGTCCTATGATCTTAGACAACTCACTTTTGAAAATTAGTTACTTTTGTTGTAAAGGACACAATATTTATATAATACATACTTCTATATTAATTGTTCTTTAACTGGAATAATTTAAAAGACATGTAATAAATTAATAACATGAATACATTTGATCAAGTTCTAATAAATACCGTATTATGTTAGATGTTAAATATATCACAATTTAAAATTTTTGTTATAATTATCTTATGTTGATAGACATCATAAAATCCATCAGTGTGCATTTTCCACTTCTTATATCATATTTTTCCATTTCAGTAAATTTTTATCTAAAACATGAAGATGCTTTATTTGATATCCCACTACTGAACATTTAGTTCACTTATAGGTTTTCAAAAAACATAGTTTTTCTCTAATAGAATTAGTTTTATACTAAGATGGAGTTTCTGGCTATTCCTTCTCTGAGACATTTTACTAACATCCTTTTAAAAAATCAAAGCCCTGTCATCTTGCATTCACTAGTTATTATATATCTAACCAGAATTTCCATTCTGCTGTAAAAACAGGATGAGCCCTGGCTGGTGTGGCTCAGTGGTTGGAGCGTCAGCCGCAGACTGAAGGGTCACGTGCTTGATTCCTGCTCAAGGGCACATACCGGGTTGCACATATGGGGTTTCACCCCAACTCCAGTTGGGGCGCATGCAGTAAGCAACCAATCCATGTGTTTCCCACGTAGATTGCATACGTGTTTCTCTCTCCTCTCTTTCTCCCTCTCCACCCCCCTTCCACTCTCTCTAAACATCAATAGAAAAAATACCTTCAGGTGAAGATTAACAACAACAAAGAACAAACAGACAAACAAAAAGTATGAGGAGATAGTGTGATAATATTGAGAATACAAATTTATATTTCCAAGAAGCCTATATACATCTGTGTGTGTATATATATATATATATATATATATATATATATATAATTTTTTTTTTTTCCACCCCAAATAAACAAAACAATAAATCCTAGTTCTGTCCTCTCTGATGAATCTGTAACTTCATCTTTTACAAAGTGACCTGGGGCTCTGTGTTTTGCACACTGGCTTTCGATTCCCAAGTCCCAGCCTAGACAGCCATGGAAGATGAGTCACCTGCCCTGAGAGGGGACCCTTCTGTAGGGAGAGAGCATTACTTCTATTAGTTGCAGGGGCATAGGTCAGGTCTCCACTATGAATCTTCAGAAGAACATGTCGAAACAATCTGAGCCATACCTCACTGGTTGAGAATGTGAGTTTGTAAGGTGTCCAAATTGCATGCTTCCTAATGCCACCTCGGACAGAAATAAACACTTTGTCCAACAATACATATATTTTCTCCTAGATTATAAACTCTTTAAACCAGGAAATTTATATAAAATCCCCCAAATATGCATAATGCTCAAATATTTAATAAATAATAAATGCCTTGTGGAAATATTTTTAAAGTAAAAATATATGTACATATGGTAAACGCTTAATTTCTTTTTTAAAGAAACATGGAATAAAAATCTCCTAAACCTAAAACTTCACTCTGCTCTATGAAAATATGATCATATAACTATATAATTAAAGAATTGTTCAAATAAGCCAACTTTTGGTTAAAATAAGATGTCATTGTTGCTCTTTGTTACTTAAAATGTGTGTGTGTGAAAACTTTCAAAAACAAGTACTAAACAGCAAGAAAAATATGCTAAGTTGAGGGAGTTAGTATATCTATATGTAGGTTATTTATCATCCACATTAAGTTCAATGTCTACTTTCTCAATTATAGAATTTCTAATTATCATATTTGTTCTTGTACAATTATTTTTTTTTAATTTAAGGATTATGTAAACTCTACTATCTGGCATTAATTATTTCTCTTCAAGGTGATTGTCTCAGCTGTTAATTTAGTTAAATAGCTACAAAAATTTTTAAAAAAACCTAAATAGATAATTATAACTCTTCTGTTGGTAAAAAAAACACATAATTTTTGTTAGTTTATTTAGCTTCTCAAAATTCTCGATAAGGAATAAAAATCATTTTAGATTAATCTCACAATCAAAAATAAATACCTTAATTTTTAAAAAATTTCCAAGTGATTGCATGTTAGAGATAATTTATGAAAACCAAGCAGGAAAGTGTTGGGAAGTATAATACCATAAGTCTTCAGCTGGGCTTAAGTTGGCTGAGAGATTAATAACCCACTTGTTATTGCAGGGGGAATATACACAGGGTATATTGAGTTACTTTAATGTGCATAGTTTGATGTGTGTATTATGTTAGAACTACTCTATTTGACCTCTGTTCAGTGATGCATTAAAAACATGAAGTATTGTACTTCCTTAGAAAGCAGACTCAATGCATTTCAACCCCATGCTGGTTGTTACCCAAAGCAAGCATGGTTAAATTTTACGCATCTCTTGGTTTTAAAGGAAGGGGAAAATAGGGGGAGGAGACACATTTCTCATGGATTAGCATCCTCTGATCCAATTTTGCATCTAACCTAATACAAATTCGGTATATTGTTTTTTCAGGGTTGAAGAGAAAAAATTTTTATGTCTGTGTTTTTTATGTTGGAAAGATCTGAAAAAAATGAAATCATAGCAAATCAAGTGGTCTCTTTAAGTGTAAATGTTTCATACCACATGAGAATACAAATAATTTTTATTGAAAAAGTAACTCTGAGATTCTTCCTGGTGTTTTTAAACTACCTCATATATCTGTATCCTTCAATACGCACACACACATACACACAGACCCAGTGGCATGTTCCTATACTAAGTTCCTAATGGTTCAGAATCATTTAAGTTCTGGGTATAGCACTTATCTCTATTTCCCATTGTATTATGCAGTATTGTATTTAAACAGTAGATTCAAACTAAATGGTGAAAGCACAGTGAGTGTAAGAATAAAGAAATAACTTGAGTAACTTTAATTCTACCATTCTATGAGACCAGTTAGAGTTTTTACTTACATTTAATATTTTAAAAGTGAAATAGATTGTGACCATTAAACAGGTAATGTGTTTTGGGAGTGGCATTAAAGTACATATTTTAAATAATACAATAAATATTTTATTGAATTTGAATAATATATTTAAAGCTGAAATTTGTTCGTTAATTTGTTGTTTGATTTAAAATTAAAGAATGACTTACAATAATGATTGTTAGTAATTGTCGCAAAGTCATTAATGAATTATAGTTTTGTTATAGAAATAAATAGGATATTTAAAAATGTAGGTATCAGATATGCAAGTTATACTTTTGTTCAAATAAAAAGGGGAGAAGAAGTTGAGGAGAAAAATGTAGAAGTGATATACTTCCTAACAGTTTTCATTTATTACATCAGAACATTTCATTTCTTTAGTATTTAATTGTTACTTTTTCCTGTTTTTTTTCATGAGTAAAGCACATTATTTAAAATGTGTTTTTATTGATTTCAGAGAGAGGAAGGGAGAGGGAAAGAGAGATAAAAACATCAATGATGAGAATCATTGACTGGCTGCCTACAGAGGATTGAGCCCAAAACCCTGGCATGTGCTCTGACAGGGAATTGAACCCTGACCTCCTGGTTCATAGGTCAACACTGAACCATTGAGCCTGGGCTAAAGCACATTATGTGGACTGAAATTATTATTCATGAGACTTAATTTTAAATGTTTTCTTTTCTCAAATGCACTTGTTGTAAGACTTGGAAAATGATAAATTCCTCCTGGCTGAGTTATTAACATCGAACAGTGTGTTCAAATTGACTACACTATGCAGGGCACAGTCAGAATCTGTGTGAGTTATGCTTCTTAGAAGCCAAGAGAAAGTAAATCCTTGCCTATATAACATCCAATGTACTCAATGTTTTAAATATAAGTCGTATTGTATAGTTCCATACAAGAACCTCTGAGGCCGAAGTGTCTATTGGAATTTGACTTTTATTTGAAATTTAAGAGGAGCCATTAGAAAACTGATATGGACTCATTCGTTGCAGGAAAACCTAATAAAAAGGATTAAAATATTAACTTTTAATGAATGTCACTGTTAATTGTAATTTACTTATCAAACACGATATTAACTAAAATGACATATCTTGTGGAATCCTGTGATTTATTTCTGGGTGGCCTCTTAAGGGAGGGTGCTGTGGTTATGATTAGAAGATACTGTAGGAAGCATCAAAGAAACCAAGAGACTGACTGAAGGATAAGAAATTAAATCAGACTTATGACAGCTGTTCTACTGAAAAACATAGAATTAGAATTTGTTTTCAAATAAAAAAATAAGAAATAGTCCAATAAATACAGTATCCAATTGTAAAGATGAAACTGAAAATCTTAAATGTATAAGATTCTCATCATATTATGTTAAACAAAGAATAATAATACTTGCATAAAGTTCTAGTCTTTTATGATTACAGGAATTAAAAATTACAATTTTTGCTACATGAAAGTAATACTTCTAAGAATATAATGATCCACTTTCCATGACCTTGACTAACATATTAGCTCTCAAGTTTTATTTTGGTGTTGGTAAAATGAACCACACATTTTCACATATCAAATGTGGGCTTGTGTCTCCTACATTCTTTCCATATTCTTGGCTTTAGACTCCTTCATTTGCAGTCACATTTTCTTTCTTCATTAATCCTGTTTTCTACCTCTTCTTTTAGTCTAAATTGGTTACCTAAGCATTCCTCCCCACCCTATACTTCTGGGCAATATGGGATATTTGAGTTTTCAGGAACAAATGAGTAACCTTTGCATGAAAATGAAACTAACAGTAGAATAGCTCTCTGTTTGCTTTCATAGCAGCTATTCAATAGTGGTTATTCATTAACAAGTTCTCTTCCAGGCTAAAGTGTTTGAAAATAACTGGTTCAGAATGCGGTCTTTGTTTCCAAGTTTTCCTTTTATCTTGGTCTGTTCCCTATGTCCTCATGCCTGAAGCAGTCACTCTGTCCCTGTATGTCAAACTGTTACAATTACCTTCACATTCTACTCCAAGAGTCATCACTCACAAACTCCCACTCAGTGTCTCTGTATCACTTGGAATGAAGCATAGTTGATATGATTTCCCACCAATTCAGCACTGAAGTCAGAAATATAATGCATGGTCTAAATGTCCCAGATGTGATGCCACTCCTATTGAAAGATACAGTACAGGAACTAAATATATGTATTTGAAATAATTTTGTGAATATGTGTAGCCCCAATGATTTCAATAAACAGGCAAAGCAAAACAAAACACATTCTAAATATGTGCTGAAAGAGAGGTGTAGCAAACTGTTTTGGCAAATCTGAAGTCAGTCATCTATAGATTCAGCTACTAAACAACATTTTCGCAGATCAAAAAATATGGAGGTGACGTTGAACCACATATTGAGATTATTAAAAAGATTGTATAAACATAATACACAAAACATTTTCAACTTTTGTTTAGAAAAAAAAAAGTATCTTTTTAAAATTACCAAAATAATTTTTAAAGTCAATATAATAATACTTGGAAAGAAAAAAATTTTAAAAAAAGCAGAAAATCATTATACTTTCTGTTATGGGTTAAGGTCGGGCCCCCAAAATTCAGTGTTGAAGCCGTAAGTACCAGTACCTCAGACTGTGACCTTACTTGGAAATAAATTTGCTGCAGATGTATTTCCTTAAGGTGAGAAGACATTACAGTGGGTCCTCATTCAATATTACTGGTGTCTGTATAACAAAGGAATTTGAACAGAAGGGCATGCACACAGGGAGAAAGAACATCATGTGAACAGGCACAGGAAGAAGATGGCTTTCTAAATGCAGAGGGGAAAGGGCTGAAACCTAGCTGTCTCTCACAGCTCTCAGAAGGAATCAACCTTACTGACACTTTTTATCTCAGACTTCTAGACTCCAGAACTATGAGTCAATAAATTACTGTTTCTTAAGTCACCTAGGTTTTGGTACTTTGCTGTGTACAGCAGCACTTTACCAGAGATCATCTCTATAAAAATTTGTTATAAATTCTTTAATGTGTGACTTATTTCTGTTTGTTGATTAGTATGTTTCACATAAAGATAAGTTGTAAACAAACTTTATTTGGCTATGGCAGTGAGTTTTTGTATCCTACCCTGAAATCTATTATTCCCTGTTCCTGGTAACAATATTGTACACCAGTTTTAGTGCTAAGCTAAATGATAACATTTCCCAGGCTTCCTTTGGGGCTAGCTGTGCTATTTGTCTAAGTTCTGGACAAAGGGATAGTACCAGAAATATTCTGAAAAACTGTAAAAATTGCAAAGTTTTCTGAGATTTTACATTTCCTGCAAACAAACAAGTGAGCCTACCACTGTTTCCTAGGAGTGGGCAGAAGATATGAGATTGATGGGTCAGGCTTAGTGATATGTAGTCAATAAAACTGACATTTAAAACATAATTTTTCATGATGTTAAAGGAATTTCCCATATAATTATATCATAATTTACTTACATAATCTCATTTTATTCTGTCCAGATTATTCTGTTTTTGTTACCAGGGAGATGATGAGGAGACTTCAGTTCTTGTCTTCTTGAGGGAAAGATTTCAATCAAGAGATAAAGTATAGAAAGAAAGCAAGAATTTATTGTCCTCTTGTTGCAAGTCTCATGAGATCCCCTCTGTGGGGAGAAGGAAATGGTGCTGGTGTGTTCCCCTGGGGGTTGGGGGGAAAGGACTCCTGGAGTCCTTTGTCCTGAGCATATTTATCTCTTTCTTGCAGGTGGAAATCTTAGGGGAGGTCTCAGGGGAGTGTCTCAATAGAATATTCATCAGCTTTCCAGGTGTGCTCTTCAGGGCCTTGGTCTCCAGTGATAAGTTGGTGCCAAAGCAGGAGGTCATTAGTCAATGTATCTGGTCCTAAGGCTGTTACAGTGTCACTCCTCTGGTTTTGCTGCTTATCTGGGCCTGGAGCTGAAATACACCTGAGGCCTAGATGTTATCTTTAGGGAGGAACACTCAGGGGGTTTGGTTCAGGGGGGTCCAATTTATATTTGTCTTATTTAAAATTTTTCCTTTGCTTACCAATTGTTAATGCTTATAAATTCAACCTTTTTTATTTACTCAATAGGTTACTTTTCTACTAATAATGACATGCTTGATCAACAAACATTGGTAAATCAGACTATTTGGATATATTATACATTTGATAGTTTCTCTTATTGAGGTTGAATAATAGAACTGTATTTATAAATTTAAAACTACATTGGTGTGTTTGATAAGAATCATATCCTCTGAGTAGCTTTTACCTCAGGAATTTGCAATGTTTTTAGGTCTTAAGTCAGGATGTCAGCACATTATCTTGATATATATACTACAGAGAAAGCATAGAAATTTATTTAAGGGTTAACATTCAGATGCATAATTCATATTCATAAAATTTGTCTTTTTTGTGTGTGTGTGAAATGGTGAGTTCAGGCCTATTACTGCTTATAGTTTACCTGCACATAGCTCTGCTTAAAGCTAACAGATGAACAGTGTGATTGAACTAGCTGCTGTGTGTGTGTGTGTTTTGTGTGCCTGTATTAACAGCTGAACAAATGCATTTAGTTACTTAGAGACAATTATCTAAGAAACTGATCAAGGAAAATAATTATGTGTAACATTCACTGATATGCTAGTACTAATACTGTAGAGAGGAGAGAATTAGATCTGAGGACAAATGGCAATTTTCTTCTGTCTGTGCACCACTAACACATCCTTAGTCAGTATTCACTCATAAGAACTAAATACCATACCTAACACCTAGTAATAGAGAGCCTTTCTATAATCAGATATTAGATTAGTTCTTCATCACAATTTTAATTAAATCCAATGATATTAAAATCATCTTATGAAGAAGACATTATATTGCTGTAATTCAACTCTTTATTATTGATAAAGAACCAAAGCTAAGTAAGAAGCTGAGATGAAACCTTGGAATGTTTAAGAAGCAAATTTTGCAAATTATTGGTAATAAAGACCATCAACAATGCTTAAGAAATTCAGGTGGAGCTATAAACAGTTCAGAAGAGTTTGATCATTTATTTTGGGAAAAATATAATTTAAGTTTCTATTTGGCCAAAGATTAGAGTAACAATCCAGGTAGAAATCAAAATCAACCACAAGCAAACAGTGAAAGACATGTTGCTTGCTTTTGAGCTAGTTAGCTTTGAAATGGTTTTCCTTTGGTTAGGCAGTCTGATGCTTTGTGAGATCTGGTAAAGTCTTTCTTCTGAAACTGAAAGGGCCAGATGTGTGTTCTCATAAGCCCTTGGCAGCTCAAATACAGGCATGTGACTCAGCCTGAGCTGGGATCTCTGCTCTACCAGTCAGATCTGCCTGCCCTAGATGGCATTTGTGTACTAACTGATAGTTTACAAATCCTCTGGAACATTGTGGTGGCATTAAAAATAGCCAGAGTCCAATGACCACAGAGGCAGCTGCACTGAATTCCAACAGTTCAGCAGGACATGTCCAGTGGTCCTGGCACTGGAGGCAGTTGTCTAACCAGGCTGAGTGCAGGAGGCAGTAGTGGCTGTGTTCTTGGCCATCTGGTTTCCCTTTCATCCTGCTACTTGTTTTTTCAGCCCAGTTCACCAACCTATCTGCTAGTTCTGGAAGGTACCAGGTACCATTCCAATATTTTTTAAAAATGTATCCTTATTGTTGAAAGCATTACACATGTCCCCTTTTTTCCTCATTGACCCCTTCTACTCTGTCCCCCAAGGCCTTCACCCAACTATTGTCTGTGTCCATGGATTAGTCATAAATGCATATAAATTATTTGGTTAAGCTCTTCCCACCCACCTACCCACACCTTGCTTCCAATAATTTTTCTGTTAACTTGACCAAAGGTAGTTTCACTGTTTGAAATTAATATCACTTGGGTATTCTTTTCTTTTTTTAAAAATATATATCTTTATTGATTTCAGAGAGAGGAAAGGAGAGGAAGAGAGAGAGACAGAAACATCAATGATGAGAGAGTCATTGATTGGCTGCCTCCTGCATGCCCCCAACTGGGGACCTGGCCCGCAACCCAGGCATATGCCCTGACCAGGAATCGAACCCTGATCACCTGGATCCTAGGTTGACACTCAACCGCTGAGCCACACCCAGCTGGGCCACTTGGGTATTCTTATCCTCCCCAAATCACATAAAAAATATAACCAAATTACAGAAAAACTGTCATTTAGAACTGCGTGAAATCTAGCTGAAATGAAGTCCTACAAATAAGAATATAAAAAAGCCACATCCAAGCCCTGCCCAGGTAGCTCAGTTGGTTCTAGTTTTGTCTCAATATGTCATTAGCCAAGGTTGTGGGTTTAAGCCAGGGTACATTTTCTCTCTCTCTCTGTCTCTCCCTCTCTCTCCCAAATCAATAAATTAAAAAAGAAAAAGCCATGGGATTCATAACAAGTTGATCCTACACAGGCATGTGAAGAATAAAAATCAGGAGGAAAATATTGGCTACAGGAGGTCTCCCCTAAGAAGTGAGGGGTCCCAGGCCCACACCAGGCCCCCCAGCCCAGGATTCCAGTGCCAGGGAGAAGTCTCCATAACTGCTTGCTGTAAAAACCAATGAGGATTGTGGTTGAGTGAGAGAGAAATCTGTTGGAGTCCCAGGGCTTCCTTTAAAAGGGCCCAAGCATGGACTTACTGAGACCCACTCCCTCTGAGTTTTAGTGCTGATGTAGCAGCTTGAAAGGAACCTGGAACACTCAGGGAGGAACTGAAGTGTCTGGCATAAGGGCAAGAGCTAAAGGGATGTCTTTCTCCAGGACAGAAGTGCTGGCAGAAGCCACTGTTCCTTTTCTGAGCTGGCCCCACACAGAACTGGCAGGCAGGCACCATATCTGAGTCTCCATCAACCTGGCAATCATTGTACACCCTGCCATGGCAATTCTGAGACCTCCCCCCAGACAATTTTCTGGCCCACCAAGCTGTTTCCAGTGTTGTTGTTTTTTTTCATAGGAATGGTCTGTCTTGGCTCATGCTTCAGATTTTCCTAAATTCTCTCAAACAAGCAACATATGGCCCTGGCATTCTCGTACCACTCACTAAGTGGCCCAGGCCCAGCACTAGTGGCAGCTGGCCTTGGTTTGCAGCTTGGTCTCTCCTGGGCATCTCTAAGCCCAGCACAAATAGCAGCCATCTGTAGATCACTGTAGTCATGCCAGGTGGCCCCTGGACAGAACAAAGGCAGTGGCTGACCTTGGCCTGCACTTCCTGGGAGGCCCCAGAACCAGTGAACCTTAAGGACAGCTTCACACCACTACCCAAAATTTCCACAAGTGACACACTCAAGGGGCAGACTCAGCAGGCACCAGAGCCCTGCTGAGGTAAGTCTTGCTCCGTTGGGTTGGCCCCTTCACAGCTGATCCTCCATGGTGGTTGCAGCCAGTCCTTGCAGTCAATTGGTCTGGGAGTAAATCACTCCTGTTGAGGTGCCAACAGCAATCAAGGCTTAACTTACAGTAGGAGAGTAAACACTACCCACATGGGAGGTGGCACCTGGAGTGCCCAGCTCAATGAATGGAGAGGCTGTGCGGCTGGACCCTATAGGATACCTACTACATTAGGCCACTCTACAAGCCTTCAAGACATGCCAGCTCTACCTAATACATAAAAACAAACACAGGGAGGCAGCCTCTCTCTCCCCCTCTCTCTTCCTCTCTTTTTAGAATCAATAAATACATTTTTAAAAAAGAATATATTAAGTGTATAAAGATACATGTCCCAAATGAAATAATAGAACAAAACTTTAGAAAAAGAGTTAAACAAAATGGAGACAAGCAATTTACTAGATGCAGAGTTCAAAACACTGGTTATAAGGATGCTCAATGAACTTGAGGGAAGACTAGATTAACTTAGAGAGAACATCGACATCATAAAAAAATGAGCATAAAAAGAACCAGTCAGAAATAAATAATAAACTAACTGAAATGAAGACTAACTTATGGGAGCCCTGGCCAGTGTGGCTCAGTTGATTGGAGCATCATCCTGTACACCAAAAGGTGGCAGTTTGATTCCTGGTAAGGGCACATACCCTGGTTGTGGGTTTGATGCCCACTTAGGGTGCATGCAGCACATAGCCAATCAATGTTTTTTTCCCTCTCTCCCCCTCTCTCTTCCTCTCTTTTTAGAATCAATAAATTTTAAAAAAAGAATATATTGTGTATAACCTTAATTTAAGCAAATATTATGTGCATGTCATTGAGAATACATGATGTAAACTACAAGAGAATAGGCTGAAGTATTCTCAATCATTTTTCTAACCCAATGTAAATGAGCAACCTATTATTAATAATGACTGACTAAAAGTAAGATTTTTTTGTTGTTGAGGTCTCTTTGACATGGTCTTTGTGGTACAATTAATATGAATCTGTTACAATGTAGAGTCATTGATTTTTTAAATTGCCCATTAACATATGGACAGAAAACCCTAGAATTAGTTCATTCCATTACTTTAACCTTGGTTCTGGCCCCCCTTGTCTCTGGATTCTAACCCACATAAACCTGAGCCTTAATGTATTTGTGATTCCAAGAAATGGCAATCACTCATAAGGTCAGAGAGAGTGTACGACTAAGGAAAGTACTGAGAAAATCTATTTCACACATTACTTAGTAATTTTAAAAGCTTCAAATTTATATCTTTCTTAGTGTTTAGTGAAAATGGCCATGTCAGGTTTTCAGGGTGACATATATCTTGGCTCATAATTGTGGTAATTGGAGATTGGGAGACAATAAAACCTTCCAGAACATGTCATCATTTTAGGAGTAGATGTGTTATTTGTAAAGCAGTTGCACCATTCAAATCACTGTGTCTAAAGCATTCTGAAAAAGAGTAACAACATGAACAACGGAAATGGTGCCAACTTTTAATGTTGTGTACATGTATCCATGTGTTTCCTGTATGCTAATGTTGGAAAGGTCTATATATAAAGAAATGAGTTTGAATGGAAGAGTTTACATAAATTACATTAGATACCTTGCCCCTATACTGTTGACTGAATTGTGTTCCCCAAAATTCATATGTTGGAGCCCTAACTCCCAATGTGGTAGGATTTGGAGGTGCTGCTTTTGGGGTACAATTAGGTTTAGATAAGGTCCTAAGGATCAGACCCCGGTTATGGGATTAGTGTTCTTTTAAGAAGAGACACCTGAGAGCTTGCTGGTTATCACCACCACCAGAACACACAACAAAAAGGTGGACGTCTACAAACCAAAGATTAGAGCCCTCAAAGACCCAACCATGCTGGCACCCTGATCTTCAGGCTCCAGAACTGTGAGAAATTAATTTCTGTTGTTTCAGCCACCCAGTCTATGGCATTTTGTTCTGGCAGCTTGCAAAGACTAAGACACCCTACATACTAGAATTTTAACTCTACTGTGGAACTTATAACAATTCTTTCACTGATCAAACATTCATCATTTTTTATAATATTAATGTGTTTGCTTGGAGGAAACTAAAAGAAGAAGATTCCAAGATCTTTGTTTTTGAGAAGCTTAGAACTTGGAGAAAAATTCTGTGTACATGTAAGTAGCTAGAGAACAACTCTGAAGTTATATAAACAATTATACAAAGGGGATGGAGATATATATATATATATATATATATATATATATATATATATACACTAAATGTTAAGTGTTGGGTCAGTCCAGCTTCCTGGAATAAATTTAGCCAAATAGCTCTACCACTCTGGAGGGATAGTTTGACGCTTTTGGGCCTCACTGGCCACATCTTTGATTGAGGAGATTAGTTTGCATATATTTTAGTCTTTTCCTAGTTCTCATGGTCTATGAAATTGTAATTCTCAGCTTAACTCCAGTGGAGTGAAAGTCATATATTAGAGAAAACAAAGAGTATGGCTTTCTAGAAAGGCAAGCACAAAGTTCACTAGTTAGACATTTATCCAACAGATTTTATATGACAGGTCTCTGACAGGTCTCAGAGACTGAGGAAATGGGCCTATAAATGTATATTTATTGGCTGGCTAAATGAGTCAGCTAATTTGGAGTCTTCATATTTACACAATAATGTTAATATAGACTGTCACTTATAATGTATGTCATACGCCAAGTATCCTACATATTTTGTCACTACCCTTTACTATAGCTACTAAAACTATGTATGACTGTATTCATTTTACAGGTGAAGAAATTTAGGCTCAGAAAATTTTACATGACTAATGGTGCAGGATGGGGATTTAAGGACAGACCTGACTGGTCCTGGTACACAGCATCTTTTCACTTGTAAATAACACAGAGTTCTCAAACATTTAATGAGAGTCTATTAGGGCTTTGTTTAAATGTCTTGTGGGTATTAATTCATTTAATTCTCCAACAATAACATGAGATAGGTACTTTTAACCCTATATAATAAGATGAGGAATCTGAGGAAACAGGTTAAGTAACTTGTGGGCGATTACACAGCTAGCAAGAAGCAGAACTGGATACACTATGAGCTGAATTCTCCCCTATACAATGCTATGTAAATGCCACATAGATGTGTGTGATCATCACTAATAGGATTAGATAAGGAAAATAACCCATTTTATCACATCTTAGTTATTTTTTAACTATTGGGTAAAATAAATAAAATGGGGCACAGTAAAGAAGTCTGACCAAATATTTGCTAAACTGTTTGATCTACCAAGAGTCAAAGCAATTCACTTGTGGAGACAGCTTAATTGATTTTCTTATCAGGCTGATATTAGTCTAATAAATATGGGTAAATTTTTATTTGCAGTTACTACATAGCTCAAGATTGTAGGTGAATTCAAATTTTAACTGCAATTATCCTATAGTAGCAGGGGGTATCTTTTCAAATAAATTACATTTTCTGTAGATAAAATTATCCCATATGAAATCAGTCAAAGAAAATTTTTTGTCATGTTATTACATGAAATAACTGAGGAGAGCCTCGGAATGTTTTCAGATAAGAGTGAAATAAGTGGACAATTTTTTTTATCTTGTCTTTAGAGATTTTTTAGAAAGTAAATGTATCTGAAGTGAAAAAAAGTAGCAAGCATCAATATGGAAAATATGGACTTTCTCTTACAAAAAATAAGCAAAAGAAGATATGTATGGGACTTTATGTCTAGGAAAATTTTCTTTTTATCCAGTCCGTATATCAGGAAGATTACTTTCTTTCCACATCCCAGATCCAGATGTCAGGATAATGATATTCTCTGTGATTTTTATTAAAAACATTACTGTGACTTTACTGTAATGTCATCATGACTAAGGTCAGGAATCTAGGTCTACATAATCCTTTTAATTGTCAAGTTATTAAGAAATTCCTGAAGAGAATTTTATTCAAGTTTTGTGATTCAAGTAAAGGAATACATATGATTGAAATAATGTAAAAGAGAGAAGAGAGGACAGAGAAGGAAGAGAAAAGTTAAGAGGGCAAAAGATTACAAATACTCATGTTAAAAACAGTATTTTAGCCAGAAAATGATGACAATTATCAACTGCTTAGAAGAGAGGCTCTAGATCAAAGTTTGCTAAACCTTTTTTTGTAAAGGGTAAAATGCTAAATATTTTAGGCCTTAGGAGCAATGTAGTGAGAAAAGAGTCATAAACAAATGTAAACAAATGGATGTAGCTATGTTCCAACAAAACTTGATTTATAAAAAGAAGTGGAGGGCCAATTAGGCCCTCAGGCTCTACTCTAAATCATAATGCTAAGATTATATCACACTGCTTTCTGATAAAACTTTCCACTTTGAAGAAAGTGTTTTATATCTGTGCTGTCCATATGGTAGCCACTAGTCACAAGTGGCTATTGAGGACTTGAGGTGTGGTTAGTGAGAGTGAAGATCATTAATTTTTATTTAATTTAAATTATTTTACATTTAATAGTAATCTAATTAGTGGCTACATCTTGGACTACATAGCACATTTTTTTAACCTGAGAGTAAAATTTCACAATTTTTAAAAAATTTTAATTAACAAAGACCAATGTTTAATATTTTGAAAATTTTCAAAGTACAAACTTTGAAAAGGTGAAAAAACTTTTCACTATAACAAAAATTAAGTCGAAAGGCTATTTAACTTCACTTCATAGTATGTAATAATCATGTACCTAAATATAAAAGTACAATATGTAACTATAATTAAACATACTAAAGGTTCCTTTTCTTCAAGAGAAATTATGAGAAAAGATACAGATGTGAAAAAACTATAAATGAAGTATGTTTGATTTTGTTCCTTCTATGTCTTTTTTCTGATTAATAAACAAACAAATGAATTTAATATCATTCTACATAGGAGTTTAGGGGTTTTTAAAAATATATATCTTTATTGATTTCAGAGAGAAGAATGGAGAGGGAGAGAGAGATAGAAACATCTGTGATGAGTAGTCATTGATTGGCTGCCTTCTGCACACCCTGGACTGGGGATCAAACTGTGATCTCCTGGATCCTAGGTCGATGCTCAACCACTGAGCCACACCCAGCCATGGGAAAAGCATTTTCCTTAAAAGATGACATTGTTGTAGGAATTAAAAGTCTTGAGTTCAAGACCCAGCTTCATCATTTACTAATTAAATGACATTTTCAAAATATTACTTAATTTCTTGACTTCACTGTTTCAGTTTCCTTGGCAGTAAAATTGGTATCAAAATATCACCTACTATAACAAGTTTTGGTGAGATTTGTGGGATTTATATATAATATGTACTCAATACATATACTATTAACTAGAACATAGGTATCTGCTTTTATCATTCTTAGTTAGAGAAAGAATAAATAAGTATTCCACAAGCATTCTGCCTAAAAATATCTGAAATTAGTCATGCTTATGCCTCTTAGCAGTGACATTATTCTGCAATTAGCAATCTCACCATTTGTTTCTAAAGAGAGAGTTATTTTGTATCAAACAAAGTCAGGGTAAAATGTTTCTTTAGCCCTAAAATTTTTGAAATACCTTATAAACTCCTGTCTGCAGGAGATGGATAAAAAGTAGGAGGAGGAGCTTGCTAAGAGAGAAACAGAAAATAAATTGCAGCCCAAGCAGGTTGATAAGGGAATGGGCAAAAATTGATTAATTCTGCTTTACATTTACAGACCAGGCTCAATTCGATCTGTGTCAAAGCTCTTTCCCTATAGCCCAGCCAGGCATGGCTCAGCAGTTGAGCACTGACCTAGGATCCAGGAGATCGAGGTTTGATTCCTGGTCAGGGCACATGCCAGTGTTGTGGGCTCTGATCCCCGGTTGGGGGTGTGCAATAGGCAGCTGGTCAATGACTCTCATTATTGATGTTTCAACTCTCTCTCCCTCTCCATTCCTCTCTCTGAAATCAATAAAGATATATATTTTTTAAAAATCTCCTTCCTTATAAACAACTAAAACCCACACAGAACAACATCAAAAGGTATTAAATGATATCAACTTGAAGTCGAACTGCAGGAAATACAACCATGTCTTATAGAGAAAACATGGGAAACAATAACATGTTTCCTCTTTCTCTTTTTTGGGCAGATTTTTCATTTCTGATGCTCTCAGTCTGTTATCAACAGTAGAGTTTTCCTTCTGATTTCTTTCTGATTCATAGTATCTCATTCCCATAACCCAGCTTGCCCTTGGTTCTCCCTTGCTGGAGCAGCAAGCTGACAATGTTCATGATCACTCAATTTCATAGTTCACCACCAATTTATTTAAATTCCTGTCAAAGAAACAAATTATTCATTTCACCTGTAGTTAGATGAGTTTCTTTGAGTCAGTGCTCATCCCCAGTCCAAACAGCTAGGGCCACATAAAAGTCTGTAAGGTACAAATCTAACCACACAGACCCGCTCTTTTAGTAAAGGGTGACCTGGGCAGGCGTGAAAGAACACACATGCTACAGTGGTGTGGAATCCTTGTTCACCAGCAACTGAACAATTTCTGGAAGACAAAACCATACATAGCAGGCTTTTACAAATGAATCTGGAGTGTGAGGAGCTTATAGCTAATTAAAATACAATTTTAGAACTATAATTTCTGTAATATATTCTGAATAAAAGAAAAATGGTGAAAATTCAATCTAAAAATCACAATAAAAGTCCTGTAAATGTTTCTTGCTTATCTCAAAGATAACATAATATAATTGAGCAAAATTACATTAATACCATATGATTCTAAGACATATATAAATTTTTATTTGGGACATCTTTCATGATATAAAATTTTTTAGAAGATAAATATTCTGATATAAATCTAGCAAGAATAATTATAATTCTGTGTAAGCCTGTGCATAAAAAATAGTTATTTCTTAAAGTAATTTTCCAAGCCTACAAATTAAATATGGAAACATCTGTGATTTTCATAATTTTTTCATTAATCACTACTTACAAAGACATACATTTCTTCCATTCCATAGATATATCATAGACTTATAGTTAAGGACTAGGTGCATTTTCTTTCTATATATTTTTAAACACAAAAACTAGAATGCAATTCAGCTGTTGGTTCTAAAATGATTGCATGTGAATTATGGAAGCAGCAGTTTTGGGAAAACAGTTTATGAGATAATTTTAACTGTCTCATAATGTAGGAATTCTGACAGCTGGAACATATATGTCATTCCCAAAATATTGTTTCATAAAGAAAAATGCATATAAATTGAAATATTATAGCTATATACTCAAAAGTTAATACTAACAATTAAATATTTCACATTTTGTATACATGTAAAATGCATATGTATAGTTCAGGCATGAAAATGAATTTGTTTCAAATAACACCACGTACAATTGTTTAAACAGAGATGAAATGTTCACTGACTGACAAATAAAAAGTAAATATAGTTTAAGAGGATGAAAAAGGAAATAGTAATCTACTTTCTATTTTTTATTGTACTTAAAGAGTTCTAAAGATTTATATATGTAAATAAAAATATTAATAATACAATGAAGAATTATTTAATTTCTTTAGTAAATTTCATTCACACATCTATTTATTCCACTAATATATTACTGACACTATACTAAGCTCAAAATATTATGCTAATGCTACTGCAAAGCTCTTGAGCATGTGTTGAGAAGATGTTGGAAATACAAAATCCACACTTGGCATACATAGTAGGCCACTTCTGTTTCCTACATTATTTTAGGAATTTGTATCACCTGCTATTTCAGACTCTTTTGTCATTAAGAGAAAGTCACCTGAATGTTAGCATCCAATTGTTTTTTCAAGTATTTGTCTATGAAATTTCAAGTTTCAAACTTTAAAAAGAGCTGATTTGTTTTAAAAAAAAAAAAAAAAGATAGGCAGGTTAAATTTTTCAGGAAGAAAGAAGGAAAGAGTAGGAAGGGAGAGAGAAGGGGAAGCAGGAAGGTAAGGGGAGAAAGTTTCAAAACTCACTGAAGAATGTACTCACATTCTCCCACTCAGTCCCTCAACAATGGAAAAACTTCCTTCCTCTGAATTCCTTTTGCTCAGTTAAAATTCCATACTTTCTTTAAAATATAAGTAATCTAAGACCTGCCTCAAATCCTAACTATTCAAGTCCATCTTGATGGTTCTGTTTTCAGAATTCCCGGGTCATTTGTGTTGAAGTGTGTGTGTATCTATCAATAGATATACATTTTTTTCATTGTCTAATTTTTAATGAAGTCTTGTCTCCTCACTAAAATTTTCTCAATAATATTGAGTCATTGTTTGGGCGTATATATGTTTCTTGCATAGATAACTGGTGCCTGCTTTACTAAGCTGTGAGAGACTTAATTGCTTAATGTCGCCAAGTGAGGTTGTATTGTGATGAAATAAAAAAGCAAACTGTGTAGGTTAAGTTTTTTTAAATTTTTTTAATGCCAATTCTCAGAAAGAAATAACCGTTTAAAGTAAAGTAGGTACACAGACATTTGTACCTAAATGTATAACTGCAACAAAATTTTACATAATACTTTTCTTAACATTATGCAATGTAATCTGATTATTTTCTGTTATGTTTATTTTTTTAAAAAAAAAAACAACAACTTAGTAACAAAACATTACATTGATTTCATAACTCACTAATGAATTTATCAAAATAATAAAATGCATGAAAATAATTTTCAGTGACTAAGATGTCAATGACGGTGGCCTCAGTGCAAATATTTCCATGAGTTTTGTGCAGTTTTTTCTATCAGTGCTATTCCAAAGGATTATTGTCCTTTGTTGTATGCAAGTCTCCTCTCCATTGTGGGGTATTTACTGCTCATGACCCTCAACCACAATTAGAAGTACCACTCAATTATTGACAACCAAAACCACCCACACATTTCTAAAGTTTGGAGAGGAATGGTGCTGTGTTATTGCCCTGTATGAGAACTCATAAAACAAGTGCTGAATATAAAATTCAGTTATATTATTTATATATCATATTTGTAAAACTCAAACCAATAGTATTGAGGAATATGTTATGAAAGGGTAATTATAGCAATAAAATAAAGACTAAATCAATTAATTCATTGATTATTATTTATTACCAAATAATTGTGTTCAAGAACTGATAAAACCCTGTTGCTCCTCACTTTCAAGAATGCAGAAAAGTTTATATCTCAGATCAGCCACTTGCTGACTCTTTAATTCCTCATCTGTAGTTTGAGAATAGTTCCAAATTAACAGTGTTTTTGTGAGAATTACATGAGAAAATATATTTCAAATATCTCACAAAGTGTCTGGCACACGGTAGCTGCTCAATATATTTACTTTTAAAGATGAGCTAAGAAAGAAAGAAATACACACATGAAGAAATATGTAACTGAGCAAGGGGATGTTTGCTGTTAAGCTGAACAGTCCAAATAACATGTAGTGTCAGAGCCCCAAAGCATCTTCCCTTGTTCACCAGCGGTCATGTAAGAGGGAGAAAATATAATTATTTTTGGAAAATTATTTGCCTAAAATATGTGGAAAGAACTACTTATATTTTCTTTGTTCACTGTTAAATTAGAAAAAGTATCTAGCTTGTTTCTGTTGTCAGTTTATTCAAATTATTATTAGCATCAAAAAAAGTATACTAGGCCTAAATCAGCATTTTGGCCTCATGGAAAGATGAAATAAACAATACTTATTTTTTAAGGAAATTATTTGAAACTCTTTCCCTTTAAGAATATTTTATAAAACTCAATTTCATACATGAAAGGTTAAGGTCGGTGGTGTGCAAGCAGGCTAAACAGCCATCTCAGTCGGTGAATAAAGAAAAACTGAATCTATTTAAGGAAAGGGGGTGGGGGGCAGGGCTATCCAAAGGGAAGGGCTACACAGCACTGAGTCAAAGGGTATTGGGCCCATGAGGGCAGCAAAAATATACTCAGAACAGTGAAACAAGGAGGAGCATAGAAGCAACAGGAGAGCCTAGGCTGGGCTCCTTTGGCTCACTGAGAAGTCAGGGAGAAGGGGGCCCTGGGACAGGCTCAGGGGATAAGCCTGGGAAGAGCTACTCATTGCTCCCCAGGTTGAAAGTCTCCTGGGGACCCTTGGAGAGAAGAAGGGGGGTGGAGATGGTGCTGGCATGCTCCCCTGGTGGAGAGAGTGCACTGGATCCTCAGTCCTGAGTGTTTTTATCTCTTTCTTGAAGATGGAAATCTTAGGCAAGGTCTCAAGGGAGTATCTCAATAGAATATTCATCAGCTTTCCATGTGCTTTCAGGCTGGTGGTCTGGTCACACTGGTTGGTTGGTGCCAGAGCAGGGGGTCATTAGTCAATGTATCTGGTCATGAGGCAGTCATAGCTCCACTTACCTGGTTTTGCTGTTTTTCTGAGCCTGGAGTTGAAACACAATTGAGGGGTAGATGTTATCTTTAGGGAAGAAATGCTCAGGGGTTCTAAAATGCAGGACCAGTGATATGCTAGGAGAGGATAGGTTACCCTGGGGACAAGGTTCTTTTATCCCAGTTTTTCCCATTACTAGGCATCTGGGTCTTTCTACCCTGGTGAGACTCTGTACCCAGGTTTCTGTACCTGGGTTTCTGTATGTGTCCCATCTAACAATACACACAAGTGATATAAACACAAGATTTAGTTCAATGCCAAAATCCTTTAAATATTAATTGTGTATAGTTAATTACATGTTTGGTTGTAAGAAAAAAATAAATAAAGTGTGGTTCAAAGAAAAAATTATTTTTCATAATTTCAAATGATAAAATAAAAAGAACAACCCAGTTTTTTAAAACTGCTCTGAAGTTTGCAGACTGATAAATTTACTCATATATTATTAGGAATGTACCACCTAGTTTACTTATTTAGGATGTCTCTAGGAAATATTACTATGTAGTAGTAGAAAATGACAAAAAAAAGAGTACATGATCCAATACTATCTCTTAAAATTACTATCTAAACAGTCTGCATTTTCTTTTTAAAAGTAGCAATTAATTAGTAACTACTAATTTATCTCTAAAGTATGTCAAACTTATTATTATCATTATTATTATTGAAAAAATAGAAAATTTGGGATCTGCTAGGCAGAACAAATAAATATTTGTAAGTTTCTAACAGTGATCAAAACTTTTGCATCAATGAACTCTGTCTCTATAGATTATTTTCACTATTTTACTTTTTAAATATATTTCCAAACACCTTTATTGTTCCAGTTTTAAAATATTTTGCACTTTATAAAGATATAAAAGACATACATGTATTATTACAACAAATAATACCATTTTTGATTCAGAATGTAGCATTTTATTTCCAGGAGATTAATGAGATTTGTATTCGAAGAAAGTATCTCTAATACTGGTGAACTGAGATTATCTCAGATAAAATCATTCCCAATAAGAAATACTATTACTCCTCTAGAAGAATTTTCCACCAACTTATCATTTTTAATCACATCAGTGTTCTTATTACATATCATTCAATGCAGTTTCAAGCTATTTGCTCTTACTGTGTTATAAAAACCAGGATATTTCCTCTCTCCATGTGGGGAATGTCGGAGCCAGAAACAGCAGAGGGGTCTCACAAATCTCAACTACCAGCTCAGGTTACAGGGCCTCTCAGATAAAGGATCCTAAAGTTCTGAAAAAGTAAATAAACATTTGCCTCACCTTTGTGAAGCTATTGCATTCTACGATCACACAAACATTAAAAAATAAATAAATAAAAATAAAGCTTGTTTTGTGCTAAGAAAAACTCTATAAATGTGTTTTTTATTGAGCCACATATAAATGTTTCCTTTTCTATTTAACATACATAAAACTTTGTGCAGCATAAATGAAAAGCTCATAATTGCCTAATGTATAAAAGAAATGATCATAATTTTTTTAAATATGAAGACAAGCTAGAGTACCTTTGAATAATATCTAAATATATTCATTTTCAGTAGGTAGAGGTACTAAAAATATGTATTTTAACATTACATACCTTTTAATGATTTTTAAAACTTTTTCCAGAATGACAATACAGGTATCTTATAGAATCTGAGGTTCCCTTAAAGTCCAGCCAGGAAAGGTGGAATGATGGTAGAAAGGATGTCTTGGTAGTGGGGTAGTGTAAAGGTCAAAGCACTCTGGTCAGGAAAAATGATCCCACTTGGGAGAGAGAAGATGATTTAATGCTCCTAGGAGACAGCACTGATACGTTGATATGTCCCCAGAGCACCCTGCTGGAATTGTCAAAGTTATTTGAGAGACCCTCCAGGGGCAATTTTAATTTATCATCCAATGGCATCGACACATTATTGAATCCCCTATTCTTTTTATCTTTATTAAATGGAGAAACCCTAGTGAAAGCCTTAAGTCAGACCAAAATAAAGTGAATCTACATATGTCCAGTAGATTAAGGCAAAGTATAATCAAAATTCTTGATTATTATTTTTTTGTGTGTGGTAAAAAAAATGAGCAAAGGCACTGGTAGCTGATACTCTGTTGAAGCCACACATTTTATCTCTCCTTTTGTCTAACCAGAGACCTGGAAGGTTGAGAGATGTACATTATTCCAAAGCTAGGGAAAATTTGTCTTGAACACATTCCTAGTATTAATTTATTTTTTAATGTAAATTTTTTCTTTATTGTTGAAAGTATTACAGATGTCCCCCTTCCTCCACCATTGAGCTTCTCCACCAGGCATCCACCCCACCCCCAGGCCTTCCCCATACTATTGTCTGCATCCATAGGTCATGTATATACACATCTAGGCTCTTTGATTAATCTTCTCCCTTCTACTCCTCACCCCCATTTTCCCTCTGAAATTTGTCAGACTACTCTATGGTTCTATATCTCTGTATTTATTTTGTTCATCAGTTTATTTTGTTCATTAGATTCCACATATGAGTGAGATCATGTGGTACTTGTCTTTCTCTGACTGGCTTATTTCACTTAGCATAATCCTCTCCAGGTCCATCCCTACTGTCCCACAGGGTACGAGATCCTTCTTTCTTACAGCTGCATAGTATTCCATGGTGTAAATGTTCCACAGCTTTTTTATCCGTTCATCTACTGATGGGCACTTGGGCTGTTTCCAGATCTTAGCTATTGTAAATTGTGCTGCTATGAACATAGGGGTGCATAAGTTCTTTCTGATAGGTGTTTCAGGTTTCTTAAAATATATTCCTAGAAGTAGGATCACTGGGCCAAATGGCACTACCATTTTTAATTTCTTTGAGGAAACTGCATACTGCTCTCCATAGTGGCTGCACCAGTCTGCATTCCCACCAGCAGTATACCAGGATTCCCTTTTCTCCACATCCTCACCAGTACCTATCATTTGATGATTTGTTGATGGCAGCCATTCTGACAGGTGTGAGGTGATATCTCATTGTGGTTTTCATTTTCATCTCTTTGATGATTAATGACTTTGAGCACTTTTTCATGTCTCTTGGCCATCTATATTTCCATTTTGGATAAGTGTCTATTTAAGTCCTTGGCTCATTTTTTAATTGGATTGTTTGCTTTCTTTTTGTTAAGTTGTATGAGGGCCTTATAGATTTTGGAAATTAACCTTTTATCCGATATATTATTGGCAAATATGTTCTCCCATGCAGTGGGATCCCTTTTCATTTTGTTGTTTCTTTCACTGTGCAGAAGGTTTTTATTTTGATGTAGTCTCACTTGTTTATTTTCTCCTTTGTTTCCTTGCACTAGAAGATGTATCAGCAAACATATTGCTACAAAAGATGTCTGAGATGTTGCTGTCTACATTTTCTTTAAGGATTTTTATGTTTCCCCAATTTATATTTAAGTCTTTTATCCATTTTGAGTTTATTCTTGTGTAGGTGTGAGTTGGTGATCTAGTTTCATTTTTTTGCATGTACCTGTCCAATTTTCCCAACACCATTTGTTGAAGAGACTATCTTTACTTCATTATATGTTCTTGCCTCCTTTGTCAAATATTAATTGAGCATAAAGGTTTGGTTCGATTTCTGAGTTCTCTGTTCTGTTCCACTGATCTATATGTCTGTTCTTGTGCCACTACCAGGCTGTTTTGATTACAGTGGCTTTGTAGTACAACTTGATATCTGGTATTGTGGTTCCACCAACTTTGTTCTTTCTCAAGATTGCTGTTGGGTTTTGGGGTCACTTGTGGTTCCATATAAATTTTTGGAATGTTTGTTCTAGATCTGTGAAGTATGCTATTGGTATTTTAATAGGGGTTGCATCCTACTCAATGGGCAAAAACTAAAACCATTTCCCCTAAGAAAAGGAACAAGACAGGGGTGTCTACTTTCACCACTCTTATTCAACATAGTACTGGATGCCCTTGCCATAGTGATCAGACAAGAAGAAACAATAAAAGGCATTCAAACTGGAAAAGAGGAAGTAAAACTGTCATTACTCGCAGATGACATAATATTGTACATAGAAAACCCTAAAGACTCCACAAAAAAAACTATTAGATTTAATAAATGAATTTGGCAAGGTAGCAGGATATAATCCCTGGCATTTTTATACACCAATAATAAGCTCATAGAAAGAAAGGGAAACTAAAAAGGCAATCCCATTTACCATTGCAAAAAAAAAATTAAGATAATTAGGAATACACCTAACCAAGGAGGTAAAAGACCTGTACACAGAAAACTACAGGGCATTGAAAAAAGAGATAGAGGAAGATATAAACAATTGGAAGAATATACCTGTTCATGGATTGGTAGAATTAACATCATAAAAATGTCCATACTACCCAAAGCAATCTATAAATTCAATGCAATCCCTATTAAAGTACCTAGTTTTGATTTATATGTATTAATACTAAGTGCCGAAAAGAGGTAATGTTTTCAAGATCTCAGACAAGATAGAAGGAGACAGAATCATACATCCTTTGAGTGTCAATAAAATTTGGGGTTATAGTTATTGGAATATAATTGAATAATTTCAGGCTCAAAAGTAATTTGCCAAGTAGAAGTCTTTTTTGTCAGATACATCATGGAACATCTTACTTTCAAGGAATTCTCATAACATTAAAAGAAAAAAGAAAAAAGAAAAAAATATAATCACTTTCCAATGCACAAAGACTATGGGTTCCCTTTTAGCATAAGGGTCTGAGAAAAATGTAGTGTGCCTATCAAACCTGAGATGAACAGCACTAGAGCAGAACAACACTTGCTTCTTTTACCTTCTCATTTTGATGGCCCTCTATTCACAGATAACTTCAAATCAATAAGAGAAACTCTTTTCCACCTGTAACTTGATAAGGAATATCCCAATGCACTCTATCCCATGCAAAAATAGGAAGTTCATCCTAATTCCTTTATTTTCTTGACATTTCTGGGTTTTGTGGATTCTACCTCCAAAATAATTCTGGAATCTATATTTGTGTATTTGTGACTAGCTTAATTCAAGCTCTCAGCCTTCTATCTTTTACCTCTGAAAACTCAAAAAGATTCCACCTCAAAGAACTGCCTTCAGTGCAATCTAGTATTTACCCAAATTTGCAGAGAACTGAAATCATTTAACAAGTTTGTTAAAATGCATACCCCAGACCCTGCCTCCTACCCCATCTTTTTGAGACTGTAATTGAGCAGAGTAAGGGAATACACATTTTTAAGAAGCCTCTAGTTGGTTCTGACACAAGAATGGACTGGAAGTAAACTGCCAAGGAAGCCATTAGCCTGAATTTAAAAAACCCTTTTCAAAGAGGATAATGAAAAATAAAGGAGACGAACAAAAAAGCTCTCCCAGGGGAATTATGTCTCATTTAAGGAATCTCCTAACCTGCTGGGCAAGTGGCATTCACAGTAATCTCAGAATAGCTACGGACTGACTGTTTTTTAACTCACATTCTTCCCTTTCCAAGGGGACTATTTTTGTGTGAATATGGCTTTTCTGCCTCTATTCTACCATCATAAAATCGGTGTGTATGGGATAACCTGTCCTCTTAGTTCTGGGGGTTCAAGGCCAAAAGGAGACACACAAAATCCCAGTGGGGTTATTGCTACTTATTAACTGGAGATTTTGGACTTTGAGTTGAATTTGTTCACTGTACATTACATTTAGTTGTCTCCCAAGAAAATCAATTCAATAAATATATTTCTATCCACAGATTCCTTAAGTAATTTTGAACTCTAAGTTAAGAATCACTGGCCTAGATAAGAAAAAAAGGAAAAGAAAAAATTAGTTTAGAGAGGAGAGCTCCCAAACCCCTTTTCAAGCTTTATCTTCTTTAAGGGTACAGATATATGCTGTGCTCTACCTGAGTAAGCTAGGATGCTCATTGAGCCCTTGGGTTTTATCAGCTGCATTCATGGCGGTAAAGAGAAATTTTTAAAATGTAATAATAGCTTTAACAAATAGAAGGATTATCCAATAAATATTTGGGTTCATATACCCAATGGAAGGCTGTACAATGAGGCTTAGAATGACAGAATCAAATCTGGATGGCATGCTCAAAAGAACCACATGAATCCAACCAGAGGAAATAATTAGATTGGTACCAGAGAATCCAGGAAGATCATAAAAAAAACCCACAAGTTTCCCGAGCAAAGCTGCACACAGACACAAATATATCTCTAAAAGAAAGGAGAGAGTTAATTAAAGAAAGAGAGAAGCTGAGAAATTGGCATTCCCAGTCAAGTTAGAGAACTGATTTAGTGGGTGTGGGGAAATGGAAAAGAAAACAAGACAGGAAGTTTTGATTATACATGCCAAGTACAAAGTTTGAGTTGTTGGACGTGTATGCACTGATGAGGTCCAGAGTGGGGCTGTAATACTGGGTGGTCAATCTAGAGTGAAAATAACTTAGGTCAGTGTTACTGAGGGGATAAGATGATGTGAACTTGAAGAGTTACATTGATAGCCAACATTAATTTGGAAGTCATGAAAATGGGGTCAGCCGAAGTTGATTGGAAAATATATATGTGAACAATCTACTGGAGTTATCCACAGAGATGGAAGTAAATTGTGTGGGGTTGAATGATAACAGTGATAATTTGAACAAGGTTGTAGACTTTAAAGTGCATAGCATTCAAATGAAAATAAAAGGGAAACTTGGGACACTGGCTCAAAAGTTCTGCTGGAAAGAAACTAGTACAATATTTTCATTTATGCTTTCAGCAGAGTTGAAGAAAACCAGTTAATTCAGAACAACCCAACTATCACACAACAGAAGTGCCTTTTCTAGAAACATAATATAATGGGTAGGACAATGGTATCTACAATAAACCTTACCATCATTATTATGTGAATTATTGATCAAAGACACTCTAAATACTAAACTTTGTATTTTATTTTTATTATAAAAGTGATTTTTAAAATGCAAATATCAAATGAGGTATTATATAAAATAAAATAATGAATGTTATCCAATCCTCTTACTACCACAACCACCAAATACACACATGCAACCCCCCAAGAATCTTCACAGTTGACTTTGTTGTTTAGATTTTATAAAGCAACAGCTTTGTGCTTATTTTGTTTTACAAGTAGAATTACTGTCCCTTTATATTTTACATATATTAAATATTATATGAGATATGAACACATGTATAACTCAGTTATGGAGAGAAAAACAATGATGCTTTGAGGACTTCAATTAATGTTTTAAAAATAAGCATTCCAAAAGGAAATATTTTTTTAAATATACCAAATATTGATACAGGTTATCTTGGAGAGCAAGGGTGAAAAACATCGTTGTCT
This sequence comes from Miniopterus natalensis, assembly GCF_054644295.1. NCBI lineage: Eukaryota > Metazoa > Chordata > Mammalia > Chiroptera > Miniopteridae > Miniopterus > Miniopterus natalensis. Next base: position 50,200,161 of record NC_142090.1, on the reverse strand, counting down.
TTAAAATTTTAAAGTAATGCATTTATATAAAATTTGAACTCTTAATATATGTTTTATAAAGAGTTCATTAGTTATGTTAATAAAAATTGAAATTGTGCATGAGAAAATTGGAAATCGATTAGTTAATTGTATATTTTCAAAAAAATAGGCATTTAATGTATTTTCTTGATTTGTATACTGGCTCAATTATATACTGTTAAAGAAATAATTATTCTGACACTTGTTAAACAGTAAGAAAGACTTTATTCACGACTATTGCTATAGGTGTCAAGATTATTGCAATAGGCGAAAGAGCTCAAGCTTTACTCTAAATTCAGCAAGGACAAGTGAGGATTTACAACCATTGAACAGGTGGAGGGGGGTTGAATGGGTAGAAAATTACTAAGAGGAGACATCAAAGGTAAGGGGGATTTTTGCTAAGCCTACTTAACTGGATTCATGGTGAAAGCAGGCCAGGGTCCTGAGTACACAGATATTGATAGGGAATATCTCTAAACTGACTTAGCAGGATTGTTGTTACACTAAACTAGGCAGGTTTAAGGACAAAGTCCAAGGATAAGGCTAGTCTAAAAAAAGGCTAAGAGGAATCTGACTAAAGTTTGTTCAAAGTGAGAGTTTTTATGAGAACCACCACATTATAATGTAGCTATGATTTTAATTGCTATCTAGTTTAAAAGCAAAGGTTCTAAACTACAAGCTCCTCTACACTAGGTCTGATTATAACTTTAATGATGAATAATAAGCTTGCATGTTTCTTTGAGCCTAATTTGATATTTAGCAGCAATATTATTTATTATTTGTACCATCCTATTGCTTTTTTATCCCTCAATGCAGGACAAAGTAGAAAAGGCCTCAGCATTGTATTTTGTTGTTAACAAGCTACTAAAACTGTTCCCATAATAGTGTTGCCATGGTTGGTGTTTGCTGTGAAAATCATAGTAATTTGTTCTTAACAAGTCATAAAATTTATGTTCTCCATGGCCAATTTGAAGCAAGAATGTTAAATAATGTAAGCTTTACCCAGAAACCTAATTAAAATTAACACTTCAAATTATTTTTTGTTTTTGTTAAGTGTACTAAATCATTTTCTGGAAATTTGTTCCTGTTGACCCTTAGTGATTTATTTGGTACAAACCCTGAACTAAAGCTTAATATCTACAAGCAGTAAATCACCTAAGAAATGACAAAGAACTATTTTGATGTGACTAATCCTTTTCTAGATACCACCAAATACAAAAGAAAAATGACACAAGTTATTCTCAGACTAAACTTCCTACATTTACTTCACTTTAATAGGGATATACATCATACTTGAGCTGAAAGCGTTATTAACAGGAATGAAGCAAACCAGAAACAGTTTGGTAGCCCATTCTCATGATGTGGTGTGGTACATGTTTAGAAAAGACAGTACTGAGTCTTTAATCAGACAATGTCAAAATATTTTGTCACTTGCTTTTCTTAGGTATAGGTATAATCTACTTTAATTAAAATGTTATTTTATTTTAAATTGCAAGTCCTTTGCATCAAAATTGAAAATCAGTATATATGGTATAGCACCACAATTATACAGGGTGTCCCAAAAAATGTGTATACATTTTAACAGCTGATAGCTGTTATGTTTTGAAAATGAAATGTATTTTAATAAACAATGTCTTTATAATTATTCAAAGTGTGTGTGCATTTTTTTCGGACACCATGTATTTATAGTATTATACTTGTGAATCCACAAAACACTTTTAACTATCATCCAAATTTCAAATTGATAATTAATTCCACTATGCTAAAGGGCTTCCTTCACAGAAAAAAGAAAAAAAAAAGTAATTGTATAGTTTTAACTTAGTGCCCATTCAAGTGCTAAGATGAGTATTTTTATTTAACATATAAAGCTCAATACCCATTCATGGGACAAATTGATATGTTTTTTCTAATTCTTTGAAACTGAAAACCTGCAAGTAAGAATTTCACTTTAAACAAATTAGCTTTAAATACCTGTAATTAATGCTCCCTATTCTGACTTTATCAGGATTGTGTTTTTCTCACTTCTCTCTCCATTCCAATGGGACAAGAGCAACAGATCATTTACAGGACATTTCATTTATCAGTTGAGAAGATGAAGAGAGTGTTGATGTGATAAGAATGGGAAGTGGAAGATTTACCAGTGTAAGTTTCAATGTAACAATTAAAGCATTTATTTAGATGAAAAGTTAGGTAACTGGCAGAATCTAAGGAGTCATTCATTATTCCAGACAACCATTGTAAAATTGATAAAGCAAGTTGAATCAGAAACATCTTGGCTTTGCTCTCATTTCCTTCTCATGTTATAAATATATGGCATCTTTAAAACATGATTTCTAAATTCTAATTTTAAAACTAATATGAATCTGGTACATAGCCATGAAAAATTGTAAAAGACTTTGAAATGTACAAAAATAATTAGTGACAGTCCTGAATAACTAATCCTCCAGGTAATCTCCACCAATTTAGAGCATTATTATTATTGCACGTATTAACTTTTTTTATATGCAAACAAATTCTCCCTAGTGAAGGGACAATTAATTTACCTTCCTTCTTGTGGGAAAAAGCCAATTTTACATCTATTTGTAAATTCAGTTTGGCATTTCTGATTTACCTGTATAAGTATAGTATTAGTATTCTCCTTGGAATCAGTTGTATTCTTATTAATTAATGAGTTAAATAGAATAGTTTGCACATGTTCATTTTGAATTTGTATGAGAGCAATGAGTTTATCTTTTAAAAACACAAGACCCAAATATAATATTTACAGACATGGCAGACATAAAGTCAAGTTATTCTAATGAATTTTCTTTTTTTTTTTTCTTTTTTTAAAATTTTATTATTATTTTTCCTAATGAATTTTCTTGAAAATGTCAAAAGAGAATAATACTCAGCATAGCAAAATTTCTTAAAAGTTTACTTTCTCTTTCTTACACACACACACACACACACACACAGAGCAGGAGAGAGAGAGAGAGAGAGAGAGAGAGAGAGAGAGAGAGAGAGAGAGAGAGAATTACCATCACCCCACAAATAATTCTCCATCCATTCTCCAAATTTTCCTATCACCATCCATTATTTCTTGTCTCACTTTTCTTTAACTCTCTTTTCAGGTTATTTCTCTTATCTGCACTTTACTATGTGTTTGAAACATGAGGTCTTTGTTTCTCAGCCTACTACACCTCACTTTTTATCACAGTTTTCCACAACAAAAGCCCACCAGTTAATCTAGTAAACAATTCTCCTGTATTGAAATCGGGGAGGTAAAGCTATTCCTACCAATGAATTAATTATTATATACTATTCCATCATAGAGATGACAAAAACAGTTTTGGAAAATGTATAGAATATGAAAGTAGTTATAATTTATGTTATGGCTGTCAAGGGCAAGAGCACTCTAAGGGTCAAGGACAGAGGGGCTTATCATGGGAATTTAAAATCCAAAGAGCTACGTGCAAACTTTGCTGTATTCTCAAAACAGTTTTGATCACATTACACTTTTTTGAACAACACTGAGAGGAAAATGGAGTTAGTTTTGGTGAACCTTTGTCTCCCCTGCAAATTCTATTCTATTCTACTTGGGGAGCACCTACAACAGCAGAGTAAAGTAGTGCTTTCTTTATACTTTTCTTTAAATTCATCTCATGTGCCCACTGCTTGCTTAATTATACCTAAATTACTCAAGTCTCTCCAAAATTAGAAATGGATTATTTTTGTAAGTTTTTAAAGAGCCATGCACTCTATTTTGAAGATACACTAGTCAATTAATCCTCCACAGGAAGTAAATATGAAGTCCAATCAATATTTTTATTCAAAAACATCCTATCATGCACACACTAAACAGATTGTCCAGATATTTCTTGTGCTGCAAATCTTCCCCATCCTGCCTCCCCTTTCCCCAGGTCTATTAGGCAATGTCTAGACAAGTAGGTTATTTTGTTCAGTTAGAGCTGGATATTTACAGTGCAAAATAATAATCTTCACAAGATAAAAGAAAGTTTAATATCTAAGGGAAAATCTCAGTGGAGCTAAGCTAATCCTATTTGATGGCTAGTTTGTATCATTAGCTTCCCGAACTTGATGTTGCTTCACTTTATAGAAATGTGTTCTACCTGTGTATGTTTTAGTTATCTTCACATAGCCAAAGGCCCAAAGGCTATATTTAATAGCTAGTCTTCTAGCAGAAACATAAATCTCTCTTTAGTGTGTGTGTGTGCCTATGTGCGTCTGAATGTCAGCGGTGGGGGTAGAGGAAAGAGAACAGAGCAGGCTTGTGTGGCAGGAAACAGACTAGTATAAATATGCGTTGCTCTGTGGTTAACATAGTTTACAAAAATGAGAACAAAATAACTGTGACATTTGCCTCTAAGGTCTGTGAAATCAAAGAGGTCTGGGGTGATCACACTATACGGAAACACTCAAAAGTTAGATTTCCAGTTTCTTTATAAAACTTAAAAAGACTTTGTTTTAATAACTTGAGTCTAATACATCAATTAGACTTATTATTTTCACTTGCAGTATCCTTTACCTTTAAAAGCGCCTTTCTGACTATAGACTGTCACAGTAAGTCCATTCTTACCATCATTCTCAGAGTTTTCCGTTTTATTTCTTGCTGCTACACACACACACACACACACACACACACACACACACCCTGATGAAAATCCACTACTCTAAGACAAAAGTGTCATCCTCTGAAGCCTTCTTTGCACCTCACTAGACTTAATGGCTTGACCACTATAATTGAACACATCATACGTGCATTATATTTAGTAATATAGGTGTCTATTTTAGGAGACTGTTAGCTACTAAAGAGCAAAAAGTATGTATAATTTATGTTGCTATATCAACCCTTTCATTCTTTAACCTGCATTTGTGTAAATAAAATTTCACAGAAATGACTAAAGGACATTGACAGTAATTTATCATATTTAAAATAATTTCAACTTTTTATATGTCCATTCTAATTCATATATTTTGTGGTCTCCAAAATAGTACTTTGTCATCAAGTTCATCTTTACAAATTTACCCTAACCAGCTTTTCCTAGAAATACATTTTAACTGCAACATGTCTGTATTGCTGGAAGAAAAAAAGAATGAGCCCTGACCAGTGTGGCTCAGTTGGATGGAGCATTGTCCTGTACACCAAAAGGTTGCTGGTTTGATTTCCGGTCAGGGCACAAAGCCAGGTTTCCGGTTTGATCCCTGGGGTGCGTCAGGGAGGCAAGCGGTTGATGTTTCTCTCATACATTGATGTCTGTCTCTCTGTTTCTTTCTCTTTCTCTCCCTTTCCCTCTTTCTAAAAAATCAGTAAAACATGTCTGTGGGTGAGAATTAAAAAACAAACAAAAAACAATGAGAATACTTAGCAATATTCAATTTTAGGGACATAGTTTTGAACCCTACATCCTATGAAAAAGCAGTCCTTTCTTTATGGAAAAGGGAGGTTGAGAATGAATAGTTAATATGGCCTTTGACTCTTCCTTCACTATAATATTGGCAAGTCATTTATTGCCATTATAGCAATTGCACCTGAAAAGCATTGAGCACTTAAAAAAGTGTAACTCATGTCGTTGCTGTTTTTCCGTTACTGCCGCTCCTCATTCTCATGCAGCCCTAGATCACCTTCTAGATGGGAGAAGCAGTATTTTATTCTTTTTTGTCCCCTCTTTCACAACACAGAGGGAGTCCTTTACATAGTATATGCTCAATTTGTGCTGCTGCATGGTATTGTTCTAAATGCCTCCTAATCTTCTCTATCTTTTCTTTTTTCCTTTGACTCCTTTATCTTCCAAAAGAAATGGCCTTCCCAGATCTCAACTGTATGGGCCAGTGGCCGCACTTGCCAAACTATTTGGCATGTACATTCCCAAATTCATTGCAGCATTATTTACAACAGCCAAGACATGGAAACAACCTAAAACCCAGCAATCAGTGTTTCAGATTATTTCTTCTTTCTATTAGGATATCAAATACCACCTGTAGTCACTGGGTACAGACTATGAATGTGTTTACAATAAAGCCATTAGTTGTTTTACTAAAGATTTCATAAATGATATTCATATTCATAAATGATATTCATAAATGATATTTCATAAAACTGACTTTTTTAAAATGTCAGTTTTTATAAATATATCTAAATGTGCCTTTCCCCCAACAATTTGGGACTGCAAAATGTTTTCTTTGCAATAGCTAATTATATTTAAACACAACTAGGATAGTCACCCATATTTTTTCCCCCCAGCAATTAAATATATCATGGTGGAATTTCTTTTTTAATCCTCACTTGAGCACATTTTTTCCATTGCTTTTCAGAGAGAGTGGAAGGGGAGAGAGAAACATCAATGTGAAAGAGACCCATCAATGGATTGGTTGCCTCCCACACTCCCCAATGGGGCAAGCCTGCAACAGAGGTACCTGCCCTGGGCTGGAATCGAACCCAGGACCCTTCAGTCCCCAGGCCAATGCTCCAACCACTGAGGCAAACTGGCTAAGGACATGGTGGAAATTTTTAATACTACCTGTCTTTCTTCCAATTCTAATCAATCTCTGCAAAATATCTATAAAAAGGAAAAAGCAGGTTATTCATAGAGTATTCCAAGAGAAAAACATGTCCTATTGAGCAGTTCTGTATTATGCGACACTTAAAAATATATTAATATTCTAGTAATATTGTGTTAATATTGTAATACCCTCAAATGAGGTAATTATGTTTTTAAAAACTAAAATGTCTAGTTATTATACAAATTACCTCAGTACATTTAGTATTTTAAAAATCTGTACATATTTTGAAATATAATTTGAGCTAAAACATGCATACTCTGTGGAGAATATACCTTCTCTTTTACCTCTGAATAAAATGCAATGGCCCAGTACTTTCCTATGGAATTTACAAATGTGGAAAACACACAGGCCCTTAACAATCTCATTTTCTTATACAGCAACAAATGAACTGTGCTCTCCAAATTGATAACAGTGCCTAGGAAAGATTAATTGTATCATCAGTTAGTGGTGATGGTTATCTGAGTACAGAGAATTTTTTCCCCTTATATGGCTTGAGTCTCCTTTAAATAAATTGAAGTGAGTAGAACTACAGTAGCTGTCCTCTATATGAAACCAAGCCTTCAAAATATTCCCAGGTGACATAAGTGTAATTTTGTTAAAACTATTCAAATAATAACTCAACCTAGGTATTGACTTACCTGTGCCCTTGGGTATTCACACAATGTGAATCCTTGGTTGTGTTTCTAAAACTTATATCATGTTGAACAAATCCCTGGAGAAGAGTCAAGAGCCATGTATTATATGGTCAACAAAATGGTAATTTTGTTATTCATAAGCTTTGAAGACAGATGCTAATGCAGGAGCTGCTGTTATGAACATCTAGGAAGGCTGAGCATCTGGTGTTTAGGTCTCTTAGTAAACATATTACAGGCTTTTATTAGTTTAAATCACTTCCCCAGGTTTATCAAGTTGTTTTTACTGCACTTGTTCTTTTGTAAAACCAAACAGGAAACAGAAATAATCTTCAAAATATGCAAAAGCACTATGACTCAAAGAAATGTAAATTGTACTAGTATACTCTAAATATATGTATATATGTGTGTATACAATTTAAAGGTTGATAATATTTACACAGTGGCTCCAGGATGTCTCTAACAGGCAAGCTCAGGGAGGACTATTTGGTTGGAAAGGGGGGGACTCTTGATTCATTAGATTAGCAAATGTACCACATTTTATGACGTTTTAGCGGTGCTTTAGGGCAGAAGGCTGAAGGAAATTATGAGAGAGCTAAAGCATGTTCCCAATCAAAAGTAAATACAGTGGCTAAGGAACAAACTTCAAAAACAAAAACAAAAGGCGCTCTCAGCCAGGGCCGGGGCAGGGCGACTGCGGGCCCCAAGGCCTCTGCTCGGGGCCAGGAGGAGGCCCTACCTGGCTGGCTGGCATCCGCGGGCCTCAGGGGGATCTCCAGGGCTGGGTGCGGAGCCCTACGGAGCCTGCAAGCGCAACTGCCAACCTTTACCTTTGAGGGATGGGGGGTCCATGCAGCACCTAGCCCAGAGCCCAGTCGGACTCCTGAAACTTTCCTTGGTACTTAGGAGCAAAGTAGGGAACAGAAGGTTAAGTACATGATAAACTGGGCCGGAGGCCCTGAAGACCACGAGTAGGGGCCGAAGCGCAGGAGAGGGGACCACATGCAGGAGCCGCAGCTCACCTCTTCCTCTCGCTGTCTCTCCTGAAAAGCCTGCTGAACTCGCTCAGCAAAGTGGGGGTGCGGATGAGGGGGTAGGGAGGTGGGGTGAGGGAGGGGAGCGCCCGGTCCTGGGTCAGCTTTGGCCGAGGGGGAGGTGCAGCCGGGGTGTTCCGGGTGGTGCCGGGAGCGAGGCGCTGGCGGGGGCCTGCGCCCTGGCGCGGTGGGGAGGCCTCGGCCGGCCTGGGTGAATGCAGGGGGCCCGTAACCACACAGCTGAAGGGAAGCCTGGGCCGCTCCAAAGGCGCCGAGTGCTGAAGGCAGATCCAGGGTCCCGGTTTCCTACAAGCTTCTTGGAAACACCCTTCCCGACTTGGGGATGACAGCAGTGAGCTCGGGCTGTGACCTGTTTCCCTTCTGACTGGAACGTCGGGAAGGAAAGGAGAATTCAGCGCGTTTAATCACGTAAAATTCTCGTTTCATGATTGTGGGCAGCAAGATGGGGATAGGAGTCCGCTTCAAAGACACAGCAGGATCAATGCATGAAGCCAAACCAGAGGTCTAAGTTTGTGGATTATCTGAAGAGCCCGGAGCGCTTCCTTCAGTTTGGTGCCAAAGTTCCGAAGGGCGCGCTGCTGCGTCCCTGGGCTGCGGGAGGCGTCTCCGGACAAGGCCACGGTGACGGAGATCACCGTCCCCTCCTAGGCGATGACCCGATGACCCGCCCGCAGTTTGGGGAGGTCAGCCTAGGCCTCGACACCGCCCATTTACGGAGCCTCTCCAAGGAAGCCCGCGCCTGGTGGGGCATCGCGTTCCCTGCAAGATGGCTGCCATGCGCAAGAAGTGCCCTTCCTCCCGCAAGTCGGGCTCCTCCGCCACCAGCTTCCGTGGGAAATGGCTGGAAGGGGCCCTGCCACCCGGGTCGGCGCCCTGCGGCGCTGTGCTGAGGCTCCGCAGCTCCACGCTGCCTGGAGCGCCCGCAGGGAAGGCGGGGATTCCAGGCCCGGAGGCTGACGGCGCGGCCGCGCTCGCCTCAGCGCGTCACAGCGGGCGCTCGCCTCCGCGCGCTGACGCCCCGCCACCTACAACTAGGCCGCGAGGGTCGTGGCCGCCAGGGACGCGCCCCCCCCCCCCCCCCCCCCCCCGCTATCTCGCAGGACGACGCGGAGCGACGGCGCAGGACCGCAGCTGAGGCTTTGCTCTGAAGCTCCTGAGCGACCAGCGCCTCCTCACCGGGAGCGGCGGTTTGCGCGACGCGCACGACCCTCTCCTTCGACGCAGTCCCTTCGCCGGGGGCAGGATGGCGGGCGCGAGGCCGTCGCGGCCCTCCCCCGGGGTGACGCCGCGGGGGGCACGGCACACGGGGCCTCCGGCTGAGGGCCGGCCGGGCAAAGCGCTGGCGGCTCGGGCTCGTCCTGGACGGCCCGCCGCCGCGGGTGCCCGGGGGCGCCGGCGGGAAGCAGAAGTGACCAACTGAAGGCCCTGGGCCTCGGCGGCAGCCCGCTCACAGGCCGAAGCGGCGACGCCTCGAACGCGGAGAGACGGCCACGGGGAGAGGCGAGGCGCAGGGCGGGAGGCGCCCCCGCAGGCCCCCGGGGCAGCCGCCGGAGGAGGAAGAGCTGCCCGGGCCCAGACCGCGGCTCCCGCCCGACGGCGCCCGTGGGGAACCCGCGCTGCCTCCCGCCCCTAAGCGAACGTCGTAAGGGCCCAGCCCCCCTCTCCTCAGACATGTGCCTTCCCCTGCAGCCCTCAGTCACCTCTGCCGAAGGACTTCTGAGAGCGATTGATTGATTTTCCTATCCATGATTAATAAATGCCTTTGCAGCTTCAAAACAGAAAAGAGAAAGAAAGGGAACACAGCGCTTTAAAACGACGGCTGGCCCCCGCACCCCGGGCTCGCGCGCCTCCCCGCAGACCGTTCTGGGGTGCCTCCTTCCTCCGGGAGCGAGGTTCACGTGGGGCTGAGTTCCTGTGCCAGGTTCCCCTACACGGGACTCTTCCCGAGCAGCCGCCCCCGCCTGGGACTGATGGCCGCCCGGCACCCACCCGCCGCGTGGGCACCGCCAGCGGGTCCGCGCGGAGGCTCCATTTAAACCTCGGTGCCTCCTCCCAGCTCACCCGGTTCGTAGCCGCCCTGTTAAAGGAAAGGCGCGCGCGTCTTTCCACTTCTCACATGAATGGGCACAGCCCTCCAAGGACCCCCGGACTGGGAGCCTCTGCGGAGGGCGCTCTGCGTTTTAACCGCTCTAATAGACTGAAGCCAGTGAGGCTGCGGATAAGAAGTGGCTGTTTCCCTCTCCTCCAGACTAGTACCTTAAAACATTTCTGATTTTCCCCAGCTCTGGTGGAATCTTTTGCTATAAATTTCAGCTGTAAGAATAAGTCTCATTTTAGTAATCGGCTCATTTTGGTGTTAAAAAGTCCAATATAATTTCCAACTTAAACCTCACATGCAGTGCCAAGCGCTCCCCGCCGGCGAGTGCACAGCGCGCCTCCGACCCGCGGCCCGGTCGGGTAGTGGGAGGGCAAACGTGGGCTCCTGTTCTTTCTTCTGTATTTCTCACCCTTTGCTCGTGCCTCTCATTTCCTTCTCCAGTGTTTGTTTTGTTTTGTTTTTTTAAAATCTTCATCCAAGGATATGTTTTTATTGATTAGAGAGAGAGGGAGGAGGAGAGAGAGAGGGAGGGAGAGAGAGAGAGGAGCATCGATGTGAGAGAGAAACATCAACCAGTTGCCTCCGTAGGCACCCTGACCAGGGATTGAACCCGCCACCTTGTGGTGTACAAGATGAGGCTCCAACCAACTGACCCACCTGGACAGGGCCTTCTCCAGTGTTTTATGAGAAGAGATGGAGAAATGTTTTCTGCGATTGGTTTGTTATCATCTGAACACTCTGTCAGGCCCCAAATGCTAATTCTTCCATCAGCTTTATTAACGGGTTCTTCTACATCTCTTGTGGATCCATGCATACCTCATGGATGGATCCCACCTCCTGGAACTATACTCTAGAGTTCCATTCTCAGAGTTATTTTCCCAAACAAGATATCTTGTTGTCAAGACGGTTTGGGCCTGGCCATTTGTGCAGCATTTTCACTAGGCTGATGGGCAACTCCTACCTCATGCCACATGTCAGGCCCAAGGGTGCAAGGCTCTTGCACTGCCTGGTTTTTGTTCCTTACCCTGACCTGAGGACCCAGATGACAAATGACAGTGGTTTATTTCTTCATAAGTATCCCCAAATCATGGATATGCATGTCAGGCTCACACAAGACGTATCTCCTTATGTGTTAGCCTGGAAGCCTCAGAGATGGCCTAATGAGTTTCCCCTGTTCAGAAAGCATCCCACCTGAAGTGGGTAGCATAATACCCTTCTGGAACTTTCTTCATTTGTATTTAGGTGGCAGTTGGGAGAAGAAGAGTTAATATTACAGCACTCTGACTGACTACTCACTGCCTCACTGAGTCACCCATTCAGATTTCTAGTTTTATATGTTGTGGACTTGGGTGAACTGTGTTTGCTATTTTAGTAATCCAACTTGGATACAAGTAGAATCTCCATTTATAATGTGGAGGTCTTATTCCCTATTGTTTTCAGTTTTGAAGCATCGATCACATTTCTAGGCATTAGAAAGTGTCCCATTCAAAGGCAGAGTCAACATCCCAAAATGGTTAAGAGTATAACTCTTGAGACACACCAAGTAGGGTCCAAGTCCAGCTTCATTATTTATTAGCCATGTGACCTTAGGCAAGTCACTCAACCATTCTGTACATTAGTTTGGTCATTAGAAACAGAGATGACAATAACAGTAACTTTCTCGAAAAGATAATAACACTCAAGAATTTCAAGGTTGTACATTAAGTTTGAACCAAATATAATAAGGTTTTTGCAATTTGGGTAAATCCAAGAGGAAGTGTAAAAATATGAACAGGCATACACATGCAGTTGGTTCATGAGTATTACAATGAATATAAATTAATGAAGAAACTCATTTTCCATTAGCTTCTTCCAGAAATGGGCTATCACATTCTAAAAATATATTTTCCATTGCAGACGGCTCTGTACAGTCCTGAAAAGTTGTTCAGTCTTAAAAAGTTGCTCATTCTTGAAATTTGTTCTGAGAAGTCTAGTGTTTGTTCTGATTAATAAAAGCTCATACTATTCTGGTGGTTGAATATTTTTCATATCACATTATTATCAAATAGTAAGGACATTTATCAAATAGTAAAATTTATTTTAATAAAAATGGGAAATGTTAATACAGCTATCTAGAAAACAAGAAATATATTTCTTTATTTTAAAATTCTATCTTGAAAAATTACCAAACCTTGAATTTATATCATGGAAATTCAACTACATAGGTGTTTTTAAGTCCTAGAGAGGTGGGCTTAAGACTTATCTGTATAATCAAATACAGATATATACATGTTTCCCATTTAATTAGAGCCTTATAAAGTAATGTTTTAGAAAGTAGTAAATTATATTTTAATTGCGATTCAAAATCAATTTAGTTATTATAAAGTAATAAAATTTATATTTTTCATTTTTATAG